>NC_057395.1:74230920-74555315 GCF_019320065.1 Cervus canadensis
ATACAATCCACATACCACTCCCTGGGAAAATAAGAGGTGCGACCTCTGTGTCCAACACAGCAGCCACCAGCCACCCATGGCCATTGCATTTAAATTAGTTACTATTAAATTAATTTAGTAACATCTGAAATCCAGGTTCTTGGTCACAATGGCCACAGTTCAAGTGCTCAACAGCCACTTGAGGCTGGTGGCTCCCACAACGGGCAGAGGAGATACAGAACACTCCCAACATCACAGGTTCTACTGGACAACACTTGCCCTCAACACACACCTGGGGAGAAGGAGGCCTGCAGAGACCCTGTCGCCCCCACCTGAAGCCTGAAGACAGACACGCTCCTACAGCACGGGGCTCGCCGTGGAGGTGGGAGGGGGCAGGTCTGAGATTCTGGTTGGCCCCGAGGCGTGTGGGATGGATACTCACCGAGCCACTGTCCTTGCTTTTCTCAGCTGGCGTCTCCTTCTCTTTCGAGGCGCTGGTTTCCGGGGGGGCTGCCTGAGTACTGGAGGAGGTGCCCTGGGATGACTTATTTAGTGTTTCTGTGTTCACCTCGGGGTCTGCTTCCTGCTGAGGGGCGGTAGCTGAGGGCAAAGGGCGACAGAAGCCACATGTAAGCCGAGCGTAGTAGCGCCCGGGCCCACAGGGAACCCTGCTCCATGCAAACCACCACGTGTTAAGAGATGCCACCCAGCCCTGCCCAGGGCACAGCACAGGCCCAGAATAGCTGGACTGAAGCCTTCCCAGACACAGGAATTCCAGACTGTGCACGAAGATATGTTCATTTTTCAGAGTCTGTGATTTAAGTTTTATTAAATCATTCTGGAGACAAAAGCATGTTCATGAAGCAAACAGCTTAGTATGGCTGTTCCAATTACTCATTTCATAATTTCTAATTTTAGACCAGTGTTCACCTCAGGCACTCACTTTCACCCTGTAACAGCAGACTTGAGAGGTTTCGACAGATCCCGTGGGCCACAAATCCTACAACATTTACTCTGGACCTTCATAAAAAAAGCTTACCAACCCTTGCCTAGAGTCTCTCAAACTTGGGTCGTTCATCTACCACCTTTGAAAAATTTGCCAATCCACTGATACAGTCCCTTGTCATATTATTTATGTTATTTGCATTTAAATAAATTCTTTTAAGTGGAGACTTTTACTTCTAAACACAGAAATCTAACATTGGCCATAAATAAGCGCTAACTGTAAAATATTACTAATAAATATTATTAATAAGTTCTAACTAGACGGTGCTTCCTGCTAGAGTCTCCTGGCCTGGGATCTGCTCGCTCTGCATTAGAAAGAGATTTTAAAAACAAATTAGCTCCAAACCATCACTCTGTCCTTCACATAAGAACTGGTGATTGTTTAAAGCCTTGTGTCCAGGATGGGCTCCATGGTGGGGGGCTGTCCTGTGCATTGCAGAACGGGGTAGAAGATGCATTTTATTTCTGTGTGTGTCCGCTTAGTCACTCAGTCATGTCCGACTCTTTGTGACCCCATGAACTGTAGCCTGCCAGGCTCCTACGTCTGCGGGATTCTCTAGGCAAGCATACTGGAGTGGGCTGCCACTCCTTTCTCCAGGGGATCTTCTCAACCCAGGGATCGAACCCAGGTCTCCTGCATTGCAGGCAGATTCTTTACACCATCTGAGCTACCAGGGACACCCCCATTTGGTTTGGGCAGAGACAGATACTGCCCCCAGTGGAGAACCACAGCAAGCCACAGGAAACTGAAGTCATCTGGGCTGTCATTACAGGCCGCCAAGGAACCCAGAGGGTGGAGACAACGGAGCCTGGGGACCTGGCCACGTGTCTGCCTGCTGCGGTCTCGTGTGCACGAGTCACTTGTGGTAAGTGGGCGCGGCAAGTGCCCTGTGGTCCGGGGGGAGCCAAGGGCCCGCCCCCCACAGCCTGGGCCAGGTGGTGCTCCCGAGGCCCTACCTGACTGGGTGCAAGACTTCATGTGCTCGGGCCAGTGGGCCTGCTGGCAGGGGTAGTCGCAGTAGCTGGTATTCCAGCAGCAGTAGAAGATGGCCTCCTTCTTGCAGTTGGCGCACCACTGCTTCTTCTTGGTCTCGTCCACCGCCTGCTGCTTCTCCAGCTCCAGCTGCTTCTTCACCTCAGCAATGAGCCGGTCCCGCTCCTGCTCTAGGCTCTGCCGCATCTCGGCCATGGTCAGCTCTGCCAGGGGAGGGCAGGGGAGAGGATGCCAACTTCACCCCCCATCCCAGGCCGTGGGCTCATTCACAGCAGGTCAGACAGTGGATCCTGACAGCTATGAATCTCTGGCTCGGGGATGCCCTGGTCATATGAGCCAATGCAGAGAGTCACCCAGCCTCCCTGAGCTCCAACGTCCTCATCTGTAAAACGGGCATTCACCGTGCCAACCTGAGGAACTGTTTGTGATCAGGAATGTCAGGTCCTGAGGATAATGATAATGGGGCCCCGTGGTGACTCTGCAGGAAGTGCTCACATAAATCCTCAGAACAATCCCCACTCAATTCATTTTGAAATTTATCATTTGTATAAGCTTTTTTTTCTATCAAATACTTACACAGTACCTGTGATCTGTAGGCACTGTTGTAAACACTTTATAAATATGAACTCTTTTAATCCTTACACTAATCTTAAGGAGGTGACTACTACTATTCTACCCATTTCACAGATGAGGAAACTGAGGCACACAGCTAAGATGGGCAGAACTGGGGCTGCAACTTGGATATACTTCCTTCTCGAAGTGTTTGGTGGCAGCGGATCTAATCTTCCAGACAGGGCAGGGCCTCCGCACTGATCATTAGGCCAGGACAATTACCAGAATGCTCAGGCTACTGAGATGTCTCTCAATTTTACAACAGGTCACAGCTCACACGCAGGGGCAGCTACCACAGCTGCTGGGATGAATTTGCTGCTGATGTTGGTGTTTGGAAGAGAGGAGAGGGGGTTCCCGCCAGCTCCTGCTTCATACCTGGTTTCTCCAGGCTAGACTCCCCAGGATGCTGTGTTCTCCCCAGGAGTGGTACATCCCCCTGGCCTCCTTCTGACCCAGTTCACCCCTGGGCCCAACTCTAGACACGCCAAGAAGTTCCTATTCAGAACCTTCGTCAATGCAGACCAGGCCAGCAGCACTCACCCAAGTTGTGTTTCATTTCTGAGAGCTCCTGCTGGTGCAGCCACTGGAGTTTCTCTATCTCAATCCTCAGCCTGCGGATCTGTAAGAGGACAGAAGACTTACAAAGCGCATCTGGGTGCCTGTTGCCAACAGGGCTCAGAAGCTCCAGCTCTCACTATGGGTTAATGTCACGTGCTGAGTCAAAGGGCAGCAGCCTGGTCTCTGCTGGCCTCCCCCAGATGGGTGCCAGTGAGTTAGTCCAAATTCGTGAGAAATTCTGCTTCAAAAAACCAAATACAAGTGGTCTATCTTTTCCAAGAGATGCTCTAGGAAAAGCCATTTAAAGTGAAAAAAGAAGACAGATTTTCAAAATAAATAGTACAGTGAATCCCCTACATACAAACAAGTTCCATTCCTAGAGCCCGTTCACAAACCCAATTTGTTCATAAGTCCAACAAAGTTAGCCTAAGCAACCAACTAACACAAGTGGCTGCATAGTCCAGCACCAGCTACATCACCGCTGCTTTTATGCTTGCTTCCGGACACCCTGGGCTTGAAATAAAGATACTGTAATACTGCACTCTCCACAGTAAAGTACCAAGGCACAATCACTTGTGGAAGATGTACGCACATGACAATGTACGCCAGACACGTGAACTAACTTACGTGATCGGACATGCAAACATTCGCGTCTTTGAAAGTTCCCAATGTGAAGGTTCACACGTAAGAGATTTACTATATGTAAAAGCTTTGAGCAGGACTTTGGCCTAAAAAAATAAAACTAAAACATCCTAAAAACAGCTTTATCTTATCTCGGACCTAAAGTTTTGGGTGGGGGCCATAATCATTCACCTGAAATCCCAAAGCTTAACCATTCTGGAAACCATAGGGTATTTGGGGTGGAGGTAGGAGGATTATATTTGGGGCCAAATTCACTTGGAGAGAAGAAAATATAAACCCAAACTGAACTGATACAAGGCTGTTGACAGTGTTTAATCATCACCATGGTTCTTAACTGGGATGACTTTTGCCCCCCTCCTCTGTCTATGACGCTGCAGTGCCTGGAGACATTCTGGGTTGTTTCTGGCATCCAGAGGGTAAAGACCAGGAATTCTGCTCAACATCCCAGACAGACAGGACGGCCCCCACCATGGCGAAACATCTGGCACCAACGTCAGGAGCTTCAAGGCTGAGAAATCCTGATTTTTCCAACACGGTGGGAACAATCTTTCTGTATCACTGCAGAAATGTTGTCTCTAACTGTGAAAGGGGGCTGCATATTACCTCGTTAAAATCTGGAATATTCTGACATCTTTCAAGACCCAAGGTTTCAGGTAACCCCACATCAATTAAATGAACAAAAAGGAATAAAGTATGGTGACAGGTCAGGGTGAGGGAGAGGAGGTTTTTCTAAAAACAGCATTTGGCCTTGTTGTTTGACACCCCAGCATAATCATAAAGATGGTCATATAGCAAAAATACCTAAAGAGATTCATCGATTTTTCTTGGGACCTCCCTGAAATCTTTACATTCACACAGCTCTCTTGGGACTTCCCTGGCAGTCCAGTGGCTAAGATTCCATGCTCCTAATGCAGAGGACACAGGTTCAATCCCTGGTCAGGGAACTAGAATCCTATAAGCGGCTCAGTGTGGCAAAAAAAAAAGCTGAAGCACACAGTTCTCTGTTTAAGGCCCATCAGAGCATCTTCCTGGAGACGTCCCCCTCTTTTTCCGGGTGCCAGCCTCACTCTGCCTGCCCTCTCACATCAATGGCTCCTCATGGGGTTCCCCTCACTTTCCATCGTGACTTTCAATGATCTGAACAAGTCTTGCCACTTGTCATTTCCCCGAGGGACCCGTCTGCAGCCAGTTTGCACTGACATTATCCTAGGAAGAAAATTCAGGGAGGCTTTTCTTTTATTTTTTTTTTGGCTTTTCTTTTTAAAAAAAAAAATAAGTGGTCACTTCCTAAGTGGATATTTCCATGTTTTAACCACTCCATTCTCTAAGTAATCACCTAAATTGAGGAAGCTTGGGATACTACCTCTTGAACACCAAGATCACTTGAATAAAAAAGTCCAAACTTCAGGAGATGCCGAAGGAGCCAATTTCACACGGGGCCAAAATAACCGGTTTCTGGTTTCGCCAGTGGGTCAATCACTCGGGCTCTGGTTTCAGCTGTTCGGGTTAGAAGTGAGGTGATCGCAGAGAGCAGGGTGTGTCTCCACAGCACCAGCTTCCTAGCCAACTGAAAAAATACCCTCAACACCGCCATCAAGGCAGAGCGAGCCTGGGGACCAGAGCCAGAACCTGAGAGGGGTTTCCAGAGAACTTCTTCAGGGCGCCCCCATATCAGCCCAGAGAAGACACCCTGAGCAGACAGGGAGTGAAGAACGGGAGGGAGGCTCACGGGAGAGGAGACACATGTGGACACAGCGCTGGTTCACGCTGTTTTACGGCAGGAGCTAAACACTGCAAAGCAATTTCACTCCAGTTTTTAAAAACTTTAAAAAAATATATGAAGCACAGATAACAACCACAAAAAAACAAGAATGACATGTGTCACCTCTGACCTCAGCTATGGTGCTTCCAGTAGTGTTCTTAGAAAGATCGTTATATATTTCCGTCATCGTGCCTTTTATTGCATCCATCATCTGAAAAGATAAAAACAGAAGCAATTTAGGTGATCAACTTCCCTGAGACTTTTCCTAGATGACATGTATCTAAAATCGATCTGTACAAAAGCAAAGGAAACCATAAACAAAACAAAAAGACAACCTCACAATGGGAGAAAACATTTGCAAATGAAGCAACCAACAAGGAATTAATCTCCAAAAAGGAATTACTCTCCAAAATACCCAAACAGCTCATGCAGCTCAATATAAAAAAAAAAAAACAACGCAATCAAAAAATGGGGGGGAAAGATCTAAATAGACATTTCTCCAGAGAAGACATACAGATGGCCAACAAACACACGAAAAGATGCTCAAAACCACTAATGATTAGAGGAATGCAAATCAAAAGTACCCTGAGGTGTCACCCTCACACCAGTCAGAATGGCCATCATCAAAAAAATCTTAAATGATAAATGCTTTGGAAACGGTGTGGAGAAAAGGGAACCCTCCTACACTGTTGATGGGAACATAAATTGGTACGGCCACTAGAGAGAACTATATGGAGGTTCCTTAAAAAACTAAAAACAGAGCTACCATGTGAGCCAGTAATCCTCCTCCTAGGCATGTATCTGAAGAAAACCATAATTCAAAAGGAGGCATGCGCCCCAATGCTCACTGTAGTGCTATTGACAATAGCCGGGGCACGGGCAAAACCTACAATGTCCATTGACAGAAGAACGGATACAGAAGACGTACCTACATACAACAGAGTACTACTCAGCCACAAAAAAGGCATGGAATAGTGCCATCTGCAGAGACGTGGCTGAACCTAGAGACCGTCACACAGAGTGAAGACAGACAGATAAATGTTGTCCAACATCGCTTCCATGTGGAAGCCAAGAAAACGGCAGGGATGAACTTACTGGCAAAGCAGCAACAGTCACAAATGTAGCAAACAAACTTTCGGCTACAAAAGAGGGGGTTGGGGGAGTGGGGAGATTCCGAATGGGAGACGGGGACTGACATTTATACACCACTACGTACACAACAGATAACTCCCGAGAACCTACTGTCCAACACAGGGAACTCTCCTCAATGCTCTGTGGTGACCTAAAGGGGCACACACCCGCGGAGCCCTCCCACATTACAGGAGGGACAGGAGGGGACGGGAGACCAAACCAGGTCGCAGATCTGGCCCAGCCACTGCCAAGACTCCCCTGTGCTATGCAGTCTGCTCCAACTCAGCAAGAAAACAGGACAAACAGCACCCTTGTATCTGATGCCCGAGATTTCTTCCTGCCATTAAGTCTTGCCATCCACAACTCTCTCTAAGCCCCAGGCATAAAACAAGGATAATAACACTGCCCCCTTGTAGGGTGTATACAAGGATTAAATGAGAAAAAGAGGAGACTGTGGTTCAGTATCTGCTGAGGAGTTCATAAAGAAATACCTGTTTTCTTATTTTCACAAAAGAATTAACTCTCAAGAACATGTGATCGCAAAACTGCTGCCAACTCCAAAAGAGTAACCCCCATTTCACCCCCAAAATAGGCGGAAAATGAATAAAGTATCTGTTGAAATATTAGTTCTCCCCCTTGTTGCAGGGACCACAGGGGGATGTTGCCAGCAAAAACACTTCGTGCTTTATGGTCAGTCATTCTGTACGGGCCTCCCTGCTCAGGTCCATTTAAAATATTCAAAGGAAATTGCTTTACGAGAAAACTTTAGAGAGTGGATGAAATCCAATACTTTACTAATGCCATAGTTACATTCCATTTTAAAGAAATCATGAATTTGTGGACTGACCTTCGTTCCCACTTCCAAATATAGCAAAGAACTCAACATTAATAAAAAGAGCCCTTCTGCCAAAACACACAAATCTGGGTCTTCAACTCTGGGTCACCTCAGACACAAGCAAGTTCACCAGCTCCAAAACTATGTCACTGAGTTCATTTTCTTAACTGCAAAGAAAATGCCTATCAAAATGTTCATTCCTCAATTTTGCCCCATGAGTAAGGGGGAGAACTCTAAGAGATGGAATAAAAAGGGCTGCAGGAGCGGATAACACTGGCTTGGTGTGAACACCAGCCTGAGCTGCGTGGCAGCCTCAGTTTTCTCATCTGTAAATGGACAACTCGGACCAAATCAACGGAAGGCGATACAAGAAGTCCAATCAATGGCAAGCAAATGAGAAACCATTTGGGGGGACTTCCCTGGTGGTCCAGTGGCTAAGCTTCTGCACCAATGCAGGGGGCCTGGGTCTGATTCCTGGTCAGAGAACAAGATCCCACATGCGAACTAAGAATCTGCACACCACAACTAAAGACCTGGAACAGCCAAATAGATAAATAATTTAAAAAAATAAATAAATAAGGAAAAGGAAGCCATTTAAGCAATACCAGACATCTTAAATCAGTCATTTTAAAAAATTACCCTCTTGTAATTCTACAACAGATCTTGTTAGGAAGAAAGTCTCCACGTGGTACCATTAATTCTTTTTTTTTACTATAACTTATTTACGCATTTATTTTTGGCTGTGCCAGGTCTTTGTTGCTCCACAAGCTCTGATCTAGGTGCAGTGAACGGGGGCTACTCTCTAGTTGCAGCGCACAGGCTTCTCACTGCGGCGGCTTCCTGTGTCGGATGGAGAGCACGGGCTCCAGGCACAGGCTTTAGCAGTTGCGGCTTCCAGGCTCGGGAGTTGCGGTACATGGGCTTAGTTGCTCTAGAGTGTGTGGGAGCTTCCCACATCAGGGATGGAACCCATGTCTCCTGCACTGGCAAGCGGATTCTTTACCAACAAGCCACCAGGGAAGCTTGCATTAACTCTTTAACACTTTCATGCTAATCACTTTTTAACAGAAGAAAAGATGGACTCAGGCTTCAATCATTGAAGAACAGGATCTGGTGAGTGTAGACTGAATTTTATTTCTGTTAAGTCACTATAAATGAAAACATGAAGTCAATCCTAGTTCAAGGTGATGAACAGGTAAGACAAAAACCCTGAGGATCCTCCAACTAATAAAAATAATTGGGAAAAAAAAAATTAATAAAAGACCAACCACCAATAAAAAAAAAAAAAAACCCTGAGGATGCAATCATACTTAACAGGTGAACCCTTCCTGTTCTGAAACTCAGGGACTCGATAAAAATTCTTGTGTTTTATTCAAAAGGGGGGAACAGAAATACTAAATAAGAGATGTTACCCCCAGACTTGGGTTTTCTCTCTTTGGCCACGCTGACTCAAGCAGGGTTGCTTTAAAAAGCCACCTGTAAGAACGGTAGGTTTGTGGACCCTGAAGAGCTGTGGTCAGCAGGCCTGGTGTGAATTCACAAGGCAGCTTAAAGCCAGGTCAAGCCGATACTCTAGATCCTGGCTGCTACCATTCAAATGCCAGTTAGACGTTCACGGATTATGCGACCCTGGACAAGTGGTGTGGCCTGGCCAGTTCTCAGCGTGCTCGTCTGTAAAATGGGTGTGAGGACGTCCCTGGCAGTCCAGTGGTTGAGACTCTGCCTTCCACTGTGGGGGTACAGGTCTGATTCCCTAGTCAGGAAGCTAAGATCCCACAAGCCTTGTAGTCAAAAAACCAAAACATTATAAAAGAAGGAAAGTAAAGCAATAGTGCAACAGATTCAATAAAGACTTTAAAAACTGTACAGATTTTTTAAAAAAAAGTTACTAATAAGAAGCCCAGTGAAAAGTTAGGCAGCAACCTGCTTTCATCTTACAACTATGTATCAAGCGCTGTTCTAGGCCCCAGCAGAGAGCAGAAGGACTCCCCAAGGAGCTGCAATTCTGGTGGTGATTTTCACTCCCTGGATTCTACAGACAGCAACCTGAATGTCACTCCAGGGCAGTCTCATCTGACAGCGAGGAGAGCTGCAAGCTTTACTTGCCCAAATTCAACAGTGAGCATGAAATCACTTGGCAAATTAAGAGAGAAGTGGAGAAGAGGGATATGGTGGGGGACAGAACGCATTGGGAGTCTGGGATTAGCAGATGCAAACTATTATACATAGAATAAAAAAAAAAAAACTATTATGCATAGAATAAACAACAAGGTCCTCCTGTATAGCACAGGGAACTACAATCATTACCCTGTGATAAACCAGAATAGAAAGGAATATGAAAAAGTGCATGTGTATATAACTGAATCATTTTGCTATACAGTAGAAATTAAGACAACACTGTACATCACACATACTTCAATAGAACAAATTTTAAAAGAGAGAAGACAGAACCTGCAGAGAGGGTGCCCACAAGTGAACACAGAGCAGGCGAGCCCGCCCACCACACCCCTCCACAAGGAACATGCCGAGAGGACAGGTGAGTTGGGGAGGGACTCCACCCTTCCCGATCCCCTCTAATTCCTGGAAGGACCCAAGGCTGGTCCTCCCTGATCCCGCCACAGGCACTCACTTTGCTAGTATACTTGGCGATGTCTGCAGCGACATCAGCTGAAGCGGTGGCGATGGGCAGGTCTGCGCTGACCGAAGATGCGAGGGTGCTCGTGGTCCCTGAGCTGGTGACCAGGGGCGACGACTGGGTGCTGGTCACCAGGGTGATGGTGGAGGTGGATGGGCTCTGCGTGATCTCTTTCTGCTGGACAGCTGGGAAAGCAAAGGTTCTTGGTCACCCCACTGCCTCGGGAAGGCTGTCCCAGCTCGAAGCTGTGGTGGGAGCAGGGCCCGATCCACACCGTTCGAGTTTCTCTGCTTTCAAGGGACAAAGATTCTCTCGTCAGCCAAACTCGAGCGAGGCTCCTCCGAGCCCTTTCTCAGTGGGGCCTCCACCTGGGTCTTTAAGGACTAATATGGTTTCCAACAGCTCAAGGCTGCATCCCTAGGATGACCCCCAGCCCTTTCAAGTCCCCACCTAAGAAAACTAAGGCTGCCGATAGAATTGCCTATTTGCTCCAGTCAACACCTAACAATAGGGCCCACTGCCCAGTCTCTATGGGAGGGCAGAAGTCTACCTTTAAGAGGTACCAGAGTCAGCAAACCCAGACATTTCACACGGACCAACACCCCCTTACCACTTTGTGTAAAACTGTCCCTTTCTGACTCTACAGAGCCCCCACAATTCCCCCTCCCTATTCCCAAATTCTCCCTTTAAAACCCCAGCCCCCTGTGTACACGTTGGAGTTCACTTCAGTTCATGCTGGACATTTTGCCCTACTGCAATAGTATACAGCAGATTAAAATCTATCCTAACTACTTCAACTAGTGGCCAGCCTTGTTTATCTTTAACAGGACAATCTGGGAATTAGGAACCATACCATCAATGAGCTCCTTCTTGCCAGCTCCCAAGTTCCCCAGGAAGGCTCATTATACTTAAGGGCGATGAGTTCAGGAGACTGGAACTGACCCTCCCAACCTGAAAGATCCCAGACTCGGTTCTGCCCCAGCAACTCTTCAGACAGCAGGATCAATCCGGCTATACATCCAATCGCTCAGTCTCCCTCAACCCCAATCTTTGAAGGGTTTCACTGGGGGCCCAGGTCAGGATCTGGCTACTCTTTCACTTCACAACCTGCTGCAACTCTCAAGAATTCTACACGCAACAGTGCACTCAGTACGTGAGAGTTTCGATCAAGGAGCCCAACCATGAAGGATCTCGAGGTGGATTTCCCCATGAAACAAGCCCTGTGTCAGTCCTCAAGAGAGTTGGACAAAGTAGTACCCATCAGATCAGCGCTTTGTTCGGCTTTACATCAGCCTAGATGGAGCCTCCAGCTGGGAGCTGTATTCCACGCTTCAGCAACGGTTCCTGATGCTGGCTCTTCTTGCGCTGAGGGGCTAAGCCCTACTTATTAAGGTATCCTTTACTATCCACTTCTCATCCTGTACTCTTTCAAAAATAATGCCCAGGGGTTCACGGGCATGCACAAGGAAACTTATACAGAGGTATTCATTGCAGCACTGCTTACAACAGGAAAAAACTGGAAGCAACCTAAATGTCTATCCATAGGGGAATACTTTATTAAATAAACTGTGGAATACTACGCAGCAGTCCAAAAGAATCAGGGAGAGCTATATGTACTGACATGGATGGACCTCCAAAACATGCTGATGGGTGGGGGAAAAAAAAAAGGCAAGGATGGTACCATTTTTATGTTTCCAAAAAGAAAAAAAAAAAGTAATACCTTTATGAAGTCATATATATATATACATAAATATATATGCATACATGCATTAAAAAAAGATCTCATGGTTAACAATAACCTCTGAGAAAGGGTGGAGAATGAAATAGAACGTCAATCAAGACAGCATATTTTTGTGTGTCTAGGCATCTATTTCACCCCTTTCTAAGAAGACGTGGATGTACTGTTTACAAAATGAAAAAGGAAAAAGAAAAGTACAAAAAAGCAAGCTGCAAAACAATTTTTAAAAATAATGCCAAATGGAATGTGTCAGGCCTCCAGGATACGGCGGCCAGGCAACAAAGGGGAACTGAAAAAAAATAAAACGAGGACGATTTTTCTCCTGTCCATGTGGCGAAAAGGGAGCGGGCGCCACGGAGAGCAGGGGGGGAGGCTCGGTACCTTTCACAGCCTGTCTGGTCTGATATCTCGTCCCCTGGGAAGACTGAGGCTGCTGCTGCTGGCTCTGCTGCTGCTGGCGCTGCATCTTCTGCATGTGCCACTTTTGGGAGGACGTTTGAAACTTACTTGATGAGTTCCACACGACCCGCTGCACGGCCGGGGCAGTCTCCTTCGGTAAAAGCGGCCTCTGCTTTTTCACCGGGCTTCCCGCGGTGGAGGTGGTGGCGGCGGCGGAGGCGGCAGCCGGGGCCGTGACCGTGGACGTGGTGCTGGTGCTGGCCGTGACCCCAGCCGTGGGAGTCTGGGAGGATGAGCGAGTGAGAACCGGCGTCTCGGGGGGAGACTGGCTGCCCGCTGTGGTGGATGGTGGAGCTTTACCTACAACTGAAGCCAAGGCATGAAGAAACAAAGCAGAAAACAGACGGGACTCAGGCTGACCTGCAGGGTCTCCAGGCCAGTGAGTTCTAGGCGACCACCCCAGGCTAGCATGCCAAGGACCTCCCCGTGAATGGGCACATTCTCACTGTACATGCTTAGGCCACTTCTGCAGCAGGTTCTAGCTTAAAACATCAGCCTCCTTGGGTTACTGCTTGCTCACATTAGAGATACTTGTCAAGGCCTCCAGGGGACTGAGGCCAACATGACCCAGCCCCCGGCCCGGAGTTGCCCACCTGCTAGTCGATGACCCAGTGGATGAACAGAATCACTGCAAGTACCTCGTTCTACAAAGTTAAGAGTTCAGTAAGCAGTTTGAGAACAACTTCGCCAAAGTCCATCTGGAGATGAACAGGAATCCTTTCCTTGGCCAGGAAACCTACAGAGCATGTACCCCAAAGAACCAGACAGCCTCCCAATGGCCAAAGCATTGAACAACAATGAATCACCTAGTAAGAAGAGTATTATTGTCTTTCATCTCTTCTAATTCCTTCCAGAATAGTCTCAGTGTGGTCCTGGCAGCCTTGACACCTAACACTCAAGGGAACTCCACCCCAAGGCCAGAACCTTCCCCAGCACAATGGTATTTATGGAGAATTTAGAAGCCTTGCTTTTGTTTTGACTGCAGTTATTCCTGTTACATCTTTTTGCAGAGCACAAAATACTATTTCACCTACTGTGTGGTAGTCAAGTTTAAGTCCAAAATTGAGTTCAATTTTTTTTTTTAAAAGAGTTGCTGCTTCTGATAAAAATATAGATTAAGTCAATAATTGTACGAGCAGGTCTTGGGAATGGCAAAAAGAATGAATGTGAGTGAGTGAGTTTGAAAAAAGCTGCCTTTTGGAGTGTATCTTCTGGGAGGAGCTAGGCTATGAGGGAGGAGGGCAGGATGTCAACAGGCAGCAGGGAGAATTTGGAGGGGAACAGTTTTAGCCAAGACATGCCCAGAAATAGGCAGCATTTTGGTGAGTGAGGGCAGGCAGTGAGACAGGCTGGTCCGAAGGCAGGTTAGAGCCAGAAGCCCTGAGCGGTGGAGAGGGGATGACCACCTGAGTGCTTGTCTGTAAGGGGCAGGGGGTGATTTACTAATGCAGGGACCCCAGGCCCTGCAGAGATGAACCTGCGTCCCCAGAGAGGATTCCCTGGGGTTCACACAAAAAACACGGGTGCAAGTCAGCATCCTTGATCTCAGACGACATGCCTGGACATCAAACTCTTTTCCATAAGGACTGAAAGTGAAGTCGCTCGGTCATGTCCATTTGCAACCCCATGGACTGTAGCCTGCCAGGCTCCTCTGTCCGTGGAATTTCCCAGGCAAGAATACTGGAGTGGGTTGCCTTTTCCTTCCCCAGGGGATCTTCCTGACCCAGGGAAAGAATCTGGGCCTCCTGCATTGCAGGCAGATTCTTTACTAGCTGAGCCACCAAGGAAGCCCTTAAGAAGGACTACACCTTTTTTAGGGGCTCAGCATGCTTCTGCCGCATGACTCCATGCCTGTCATTTTTAGATTTCTATCACCCAGAAAAGACATGAGCTCTTGATCATTCTAGGGGAAATTTCCAGTTAACGGTGGGTCTGGAAAAACCAAGGAGTGTGAAAGGAAAGGAGTGCTGACAAGCTGACCTTACTGCCTGGGGGTGGGGGTGTCTCGGTGGTTATCACAACTGACTGGCCCTCTTGCTCCTCTGGGGAAAAATTCAGCCGGGTCCTGGGCAAGAACACAGGGTGGGGCTTGGAAAAGATCTCTACCTAGAGTGAGAAGCCCCCATCCTTGCCCAGGACAACCTTCCGGATATCGGACACAGCCTCTGCCCCTTCCCCTTCCAGGCGCAAAGGTGGCTTTGAGCTTGGCCCTTCTAAAAAAGGCAGAGATCCCATAGGCAGGGCTTCTAACCTGCAAATGCATCTTTCGTGCCTCTCTTTCCTGACATGCGATTAAAAGATACACTGCCCTTGTTGATTAGCTAGCCTGAACCCTCCTTGGGCAAAGGGCAACCACAGAAAGGTCTTTTTCTCCCTTTCATCTTGCAAAAGCAAACAGCTGGCTTTGTAGATGGGTTACTGCTCTGCAAAGAGTCCCATTGGAGCTCTTTTCCAAATTAAAAAAAAAAAAAAAAAACAGGACTATGCATTCTGAAAGCATTCCAGGCTTGATGCACTCTTGCGGGGCAGGGCGGGGGGGGGGGGGGGGGGGGATTTTGGTTCATTTAGGCACTAAAACATTTTAATTTCTAGAGGATGCTGATGGTTTATGGGGGTGGGTGGGCACTAGGGAGAGGAAGGGGTGGGGAAAATTCCATTTGTCCTAAAAGTTTGGGAGCGTATAATCACCTGTAGTCTCACAAAGAAGTTAATTTCTTAAAGGTCAACACTCCAAAAGTAACCCCACCCAACTAACCTACTTACACCAGACTTAGGTCACTGTCTTGTACATTAGAAAAGGACTTTTTAAGAGAAGGCTGGAAATGGCTGATGCAACACAGGGAAGCATAGTCAAGGTCCTGAAGCGAGCTCCCTTAGCCTCTTCTCTGGGATCTCCAGCTAGAAAAGCAGTCTTTCTATCTGAGGATTCAGATTCTGTGTGTAAGCTGCACTCCTAACTGAAGATCAATTGGAGGTCACCAAGCACTCTCCAAAACACCCTTCACTTAATAAACTTGTAAGTGAAAGCACATCATTGAAAAGATGCTCAACTGCAGAGTTGGCCACAAAGTCAAAACCCAAATCATCCTCTGGTGCCTCTGGATTCCAACCCCTGCACAGTTCCTCTAACTGAATTATGTTTCAGAATCATCCTATGCTTGAAAGTCCCACCACACACTCAGGGGCTCCTAGAGAAATTTGCTCCAGACACCAGTGAGAGGAACAGCTCAGCTTCATTTTATCAACTGGAGTGCTTTCTATTTAGCGGGGGAAACATGAGATCTTTTAAGGGACTCATATGTGTTTCCCTTTTTGCTTTAGCTACCAGGAAGCTCAGAGCCAAAATGGAAACCTGACTTTGCTAATTCTGAAGGCTGAAATAGTTATTTCTGTATACAAATTTTCCCCAGATCGCTCACTGTTCTATTTTCATCTTTCTCACTGATGTCTTGATTTCCATCTTATCAGTATGTCACAAATCCTTTCTGGAAGGGGCAAAAAAAACCCCACAACCAAACAAAAGATCTATTCCAGAAAGAGAGGAATAGTATAAACGTATCATTCATAGGAACACTGCCATCTGGGACCCAACAATTCCACAAACTTCACAGAATAAATGCTACTTCTGTTGCTTTCTGCAGCATCAGAAGTGGTCCCTCAAACCCCAATCCACAGAGAAATGGATGTTTCAGATGTCATTCATAATTTAAGGGATGGGGCGGTGATCCATCCTTCCTGACCCACTCAATTGCCTCTCTCTCTTCCTGCCCTGTATCACTGAGAGATGTTCCATCCTCTTTCAATGAAGTGCAGGAACTGAGGTTCCAGAACAATTCATGTTGATCCAAACACAGAGGGAAGATGCTCAAAGCCCATCCCCCTCCTGTCTAAGCAGCCAGACTAAGAAATCCCCAGGGGACACATAACTGAGACGTTATCTCCTGTCAGAAGCTGTGTGTTGTCTGTTTAGTCACTAAGTCATGTCCAACTCTTTTGTGACCCCATGGACTATAGCCCACCAGGCTCCTCTGTCCATGGAATTCTCCAGGCAAGAATACTGGATTGTGTTGCCATTTCCTTTTCCAGGAGATCTTCCCGACCTAGGGATTGAACCTGTGTCTCCTGCATTGGCAGGAAGATGCTTTACCACTGAGCCCAGAATTAAACCTGGCTATCCCCTTATGTAACCCACAAAGTGTAAGAGCTTTTATGGCTACAACCTCCAATTTGTCTTTTGGCCATGTCTCTCCTGGGCCCTTAATTAATTCTCCATGATCTTTCTTGGGCATATTGGAATCCCCTCACCACCCACTTGCCAAGCCAGCTGAGAAATTCGCTGACTGCTTCGCCCATGGGCCAAACATCCTTCGAATCATTCCCATGTTCCACTGGGGGGTCTGCCACCATGCCTGGGATGCAGCGGGTTTGAGAGCAGCCACTGCTGGTTCAGTCCCTAACAGCAGCGAAGGGGGAACCACTAAGACTCAGGCAGCAGTACACAACTAGGGGAGATTTTGCTTTGTCAAGACCCTTTTGAAGGCCACCACTGGGTAGATGCTACTGACATCCAGTTAGTGAAGGCCAGGGATACTGCCAAACATCTTCCAATACACAGGACAAAGAATTATCTGGCATAAAAAGCCAATAGCGCCAAGGTTGAGAGACCTCAGGCCCACGTCAGTTAAACGCAAATATGGCAGAACACGGGCTCAGGTGGGCATCATACAATAAGGCCCCTTGGATTTCTTGAGGCCTTAAGAAGAACTCAGCAGTCTGGTGACACCGACCCAAAAGGTCTTATACTCTAGTAAGAAAACATGTTTTGAGATGCCTGGGCAGTGTGAGGGGAGGTAAAGGAGAATAAACTCATCAAGGTCTTTGAACTGAACACTTTTAACAATTTCAGCCCTGTTCAATGTCTTAACATTGACAAACGCTTTAGGCATGTAAGTGAACACATTGAAAAACAAACTGCTTAGGTGCAAAATGACTTGACTGCTAGAAACAACTACTACTTTCTAAGAGACTTCTTTTCCTGTGCTCAAAATCAACCACATTGGGTACTGGGAAGGTAGAAGGTAGGGAGGCCTAGGTTAAGGCATGGTCCCGCTCAGTAACTAGCCAGGTGACCAGGAGCCAATCCAAGCTCTGCTGCGCCACCCTTCATGAAGGTGGCCTTCATGAAGTCAGAGGGTAACATGACACGTGATACTACAAATGGCAAGGTGGCATTCTAAAACCAAATCAAGAAACCGGAAACTGGTGCAATCACTTACCCTCCTGCTTGGGAGATGGTTCTTTGGGTTCCTTCTTATTTTTTCGACCCTCCCGCCCAGAATGGTCTTCTCCTAAATCTATGACAAGTTCACTCTCTGAATCGGAGTCCAGGCCCAAATGCACTGTTGGGGAATCCGTCTCATCTTTTCCCTTCAGCTTATCCTTTGTGGGATGAGGTGAGGGTTTTGCTTTGTCTGAAAAGTCCTTCTCAGGCTGGGGGCTCGTCTTCTCCTTGACCGAGCTTGGGTCCGCTTTGTCGCTGGCTGGTGACGTGCTGACTTTCAGCTCCTCTTTCGTCTCCGCCGGGTTTGGCAATTTGGGCTTTTTTTTGACGACAGATGGCTCTTTGTCCATCCGAGCCCCCTCTTTGTCTTCGGCATCTTCTGGTTCGTTCTTGGACCTCTGCTCCTCATCACTGATAGAGTCACTACCGCTACTATCTGACTTCTCAGAATCCTCCGAATCACTGTGCTCGACAGCCGTATAAACATCTTCCGAGATTTCATTTATGCCTAAATTCAAAAAGAAAACCCAGCATGTGGCGTAGTCACAGAATAAAGAGCAAGACCAAAAAAACGCAAACATTTTCCACGCCCAATGCTGGAATAAAAAAAGGAAACATTTCACATTGCATCACATTGGCCTGGTGGGGTTAGCAGCAGACTCAAGCTGCAGCTGACTACAGGTGACAAATGGAACTTGTCTGCAGAGGATTTCAGTTACTGACATTCCAAGATGACATGGGACCAAACAACATGAATTTCTCATTTATCCAGAGCTCAATCTCGGCAGCATGGGTAACTCACTGGGACACAGAGAATGGGAAGGATGGAAGGGAATGCTACATAGGAGCTGTTAAAACGGATCCATTTTACAGATTAGGAAAAAAGAGGCCCTGAGAAATCACTTGTCCTGGGACACAGAAAACCAAGACAGAGAAGAGAGGCCAGACACATGGGTCAAGTCACCACTAGAGCTCTTCCCACAAATTTCCAAAGCATTAACTCTTTCACCCTTTGTGTCCATGACTCGAAGAAATAAGCCAAGGCTTAAAGCAGGGGATGCAAACTCAAGCCCACGAGCCACTTGGGGCCAGCAGACGTGTTATTTAGGAAGCAATGGTTTGACCCAATGCTTTCCAGTATTTTGTTATTTGTTGTTTTTATCTTTAACTTAGAACATGCTGGCCAATTCATAAATCAGGAAGTCTCACACAAAAACTAAGATGCTAGGCTTGTGCTGAAAGGGCAGAAGACCTGGCCACTCTGTGTCACAGGCCCGCAAGGCTGGCTGGGGCTGAGAACCACTGGCCCCTTTAGGTTGGGGGAGCACTGTCTCCAGGTGACCCAGCTGCCCAGCCCCCATCTGGCTCCCTGCCCTGAAGCAGTCAACCACCACTGTGCTTCTACTGTTTTTCTACTTGTAACCAAGTCCAGAGGAAAGTCACCCATTTCCATATCTCAAGCAAAAGGAGAAACGATAAAACAGCAGGAGTTTCCTATATACACAAGCCAAAATAGGCAAAAGCCTATTTCTAACAATAGTTTCATTTAACCTATCCATGTTTCCTGCTCCTGGTAGCGAGCGTCATCCATCGGTAGGTAAATAATCTGATTCCCTACAATTTTGAAAAGAGGAAATCCCCATCAACTCTGTATTGTCTTCATTCTAGAACAATGGTTACCATGAGTGGGGTCACGGAAGAGAAACTCGTAAAAGGGTAAGAGCCACAACGAGCCCAGCATAATCAGGAGTGAATTATATCCACCTCCTCCAGGGCTCAAATTGAGAGAATCTAAAAACCAAATCTGGTTTAATTTCTGGATCTCAGAGCTCGTGCCACTGGTAACTAAAGGTTGGACACCAGACTGACAAGCATGACCACACACGCTTGGATACTGGAGCCCAAAGAATATGAATTCAGACCCTGCTCCTCTGCTTCTATGTAGTTGTGTGACCCTGAACGAGTGAACTACCTCTCTAAGCCTCCATTTCTTCACCTGTACAGTGGGTCTGATAACAGTATCAACCTTCCAGGACAATCTATGCACAATGCAGGGGGCATAGGAAGTCCTCCATAAATCCTTATTATTAATAACAAACCAAGGAACTAGACCAGCTGCTTAGAAGAACTCAAGAGGGATACAGCCTGCAAACTTTCATCCATGTCACTCAATGTCCTAACCAAACAGGCAACGCAGCAAGGAATGCTTTCCTCGGACAGACTAAATGACTCCCAACTACAGCTCCTTTCTCATCCAAAGGTCCAGAGCACCCAGTAACATGGAAACCTCACCTTGGACTGGCTTTCTCTACTGAGACCCAGCCAGCCCCTATTTCCTTATAAATGCCCTCCTGACTTTATTTACCTCTTCAACAAACATTCTAGAGCATTACTATGTGTATAAAACCAAGTACCTTGGAGAAGGCAAGTCTTTATAAGATCTTTATAAGACAAACTCCTCTGCCCCCAAGGAGCTTCCACTCTAGATTGGGAGGAATACCCCCACACAAAAGGACCACTGATGCTTTGGAGCCATAAAGTACCAAAGGAGGTGGGCAGATGGGGGAGGGCAGTCAAGGAAGACTTTCTGGAGGAGGTGACGCCCAAGCTCAGCCTTAGGGATAGGATTCAGGTAGGCAGTGTAAAAAGGCAGGCAGCATGGGGACAAGGAAGGGAGGCAACAGATACAGAAACAGGATGCATGTACCAGGGGCGGGGCAGGGTGGGCATGGCCCAGCCTGGAAGGGAAGGGTTTGTGTTGGGGACACTTGTGGGATACACATGATCCTGAAGTGGATACACTGACATGTGCAGAGAAGCACAACGGCAAACTCAGGAGGCTCTTCCTGCTTCCACACTTTCTTACAAGCAGCACCTCGAATCAGCAGGCTGCCACAATCAAAGAATGCACTCTGACAAACTCAAAATACCCCCCTGAACAACTAACTAGCAAATCTGAAATATTCTGCCAGGAGAAATAATTTGTTGTTGGACAAACACGCCGAAGTTAAACCTGCTGTGAAAAAAGCAGCCAGGATCGGGCTTTCATTTCATCCGGGTGGTACCCCTAAAGACAGCAATGATGGTGATAATGATATAAGCAAACCGAGACACATACCTAATTGTGCTTTGCAACTCTCTATCGTCTTGTCGAGATTTAGCTGGAATCTGCTGCGAATCTGTCGCTTGGGGGAGATGAGAGGAACAGGAGCAGACTGCTGCTGGACAGATTCACTCAGCTCTTTCAGGTCCATCTCGGCCTTGCTCCGATCTGGAAGACACCACACCCCCTCATGAGATCAGGCACTGGAGGGAACCAGCGCGTAACGCTCATCACTTGGTTTCTTCTCGAAAACACGCTTTGGAGCCCAGGAAGAAAAAAACCTAAAATGTCTCTTGTTTATCCCAACAATATTATCTATTTGAAGGCCTGGGCTGACTTGGCGATAAGAGCCTGAGAACATTTGGCAGGTTTCTACTGAACTATCGCCTGGGTTGCTTTCAGTACAGAAAATGCACAATCCCAGCCAGATGGTTGGTTTCTAGGAAGCTCAGCATCATTGTGGATCCTTCAAAGTCAAAGGTTACGCTCTGTTCAACCTCAGCAACAGCAGAAAAAGTGACACTGAGTCTAGCCAGTTTGCTTTGAATTTCAGGCCTGGATCAGAGCAGGCTTGTAACCTAGAGAGGCGCTGACCCTTGCAGAGAACATGTTGATAAAGACAGGGAGCCCAGCTCCCCCTTTATCACAGAGACTTCGATCTTCGTCGACCCAGTCTGGAGCTCAAATTAGAAAGAAAGGGAAAACGGGAACCTCCCTAGTGGTACAAAGGCTAAGAATCCGTACTCCCAATGCAGGGGGCCCAGGTTCAATCTCTAGTCAGGGAACTAGATTCCACATGCTGCAACTAAGAGTTCACATGCCACCAAGGGGAAGGTCAAAGATCCCGTGTCTCACAAATAAGACCCGGCCTAGCCAAATAAATAAACAAATATTTAAGGAAAGGGAAAATACACGACAGGCAGACCCTCCAGCCAGTGTGCTGTGCGTCCCTTTGGCCCCGGGCATCTATCTGAGGAACGGGGACCCATTAGTCTTGGACATGAACCTGTGTCTTCCTGCTCAGATAAGATGTCAACGCCTCCTCACCCTGACTGCAGGCAAAGCCCTCTGCTTGATGACTCAGGTCCAAAGGCCCTGCCCACCCCTACGCCACCTCCACCCCCACGTCTGCTGTGGTCTTTGTATGACCAAGCTGGCCCAGATTCCAAAGGATCCATGAGCTTGTATGTCTTGAACTCCTTCCCTACCTCCTCTGCTGCCTTCTCTAGTGACTCCCCCAAAACATGAAAAGGGGACAAAATGGTGGAAGCAGCAAAGGCCAGGAAAACAGTGAGAGACTCTGCAGGCAGGAACATGGTCTTTCACCCTGACATCACCTCCAACAGACCCCAAGCAGAGAATGCGCTTGGGGTCTGATAAGGGAATGGGGGGCACCCAGCTCCTCTTCCCAATCCCTGAAAGCAGGTCAGGGTCAGAAAGGTTGTGGGATCCCTCCAGGATCCATCAAGAACAAAGATGAGCCACCTGTGAGCTAGTTCCACCGACTATGAGCTCACTACCTGACTTATCCCATCTCTTTGTCACCCCCATCCAGGATGCCAGCTCCACCCACCAAGCTGGTACAAAGACCAAGATACAGGGCTCCTCCAAAGGGTTCATTCCTCCCCTTAACACGGCCCGTGCACTCCGCCCTGCACCCAAGAAGGGAGCATGCTCCTAACACCACACACCAGAGATTTACCCTTTTAAGGGACCACAGGTAGTCTCCCCAAAGCCCCACACAACCCACTCATAGATGACTAGAGCCACAAATTACTCCCAACTTCATTTATCACTATAACGAGGTAAGTTTAGGAAGGGCCCTATTCCAAAGACACACTTGGGGTTGGCCACCAGGGAGATTCCACAAGTGAGCTTTCAAAGCAAACAGGGACAGCATTCTTGTCATTAAAGCAATGGCCCTAAAAAAAAACTGACCTGTGTGTGCACACATGTGTTTGTCTGGTGTGTGTGCCCATGCTGATCAGGGGACCTTCAGAGAGCCTCTCAGGGCCAGGACTGAAGATGTTTGCAAGGAGAATGGCTGAATGCACAACTACTTCAGAGGGGGAAGAATATTCACTCAATTTTACTGGAGAGGCATCTTACAAAGTGAACAAAGAGAGTGAAAGAGATAAAAGAGAAAAAAAAGGGAGGAGGACGACTGGGGAACACAGAAAACAGGAAGATCCGATTAAACAACAGTGTGATCAGGACTTAAAGACTTCATCTGCTGAGCCGAGAACATGACAGGAAAAAGGGAAAGACAAGAGGCCTGTCTCGTCATTTCTGGTCTCAGAAATGAAGCAGCACTGCATTCCAGAGGGAATATGCAGGCAGCCTTTTCAAGCATAAAGTTGGAAAAGAAGTATCTCACAAAAATACTTTCCATGAAGTGGAGTAGCAGGAGATGGCGGTGTTGCCTACATCAGAGGAGGACACCCTGTCCTCCACAACATTCCTGTGTGGTTAACAGATTCCACACAGCCGTTGCCTCAAAACACAACTGACCATATCAGGCAAGGGTCAACCAATTTTTTCCATAAGGGGCCACAGAATAAATGAAGCTCTGCACGTGTATAGGCTCTGCTGAGTGCCATAAAATAATGTGTTAAATGAGTGTGGCTGCATTTCAATAAAACTTTATTTACAAAAACAAGTTGGGGGCCAGATTTGGTCCACAGGTTGGAAACTGTGCTGCACAATTGCTGCACAATTGAAATTGCTCCCAGTCCAGTCCAGAGCTTTAAAAAAAAAACAAAAAAAACCCTGACTACTTGGCCCCACCCCCAGAGACTGAATTCACCAGCCTGGGGAAGGCCTGAGCATTGGCCATATATATAAAGGTTCCCCAGGTTTTTACAATTGGCAGGTAAGGTGGTAAGCCCCTGTATTGGACCAATGTTGTCTGTGAGTAAAGAAAATGCCTCATGATTAGCCTTAAACCTTGGGCACTTTGTGTGAAACCTTGGGGTTCATACAAACAGATCTATACGTCACGAGAATAATCAAGTACGAGCATGTATGAGCAAGTATGTTGACAGCCAGGGTGGATTCTGCACATATTCCCGATATAGAAGGGCAGAGGTGTACCTGTGTGTGTCTACACTGTGTAATTTTGTTTGTTTGTTTTTGCGTGTGTGCTCAGTCATGTCTGATTCTTTGCAACCCTATGGACTGCAGCCCACCAGGCTCCTCTGTCCATGAGATTTCCCAGGCAGGAATACTGGAATGGACTGCCATTTCCTTCTCCAGGGGATCTTCCTAACCCAGGAATCTGCGTTGACAGGCAGAGTCTTTACCACAGAGCCACCTGGGAAGCCTAAAGGGCATGCTGCCTCCTCTGTGTGTCTACATGAGGGCAATCTCTAAATTTAGCCTAGAAACTGAATATTCATAAGCAAGAGGAATGAAAAGATAAAGCACGTCTTTTCACAAAACTAGAGTCAGTGAGCTATTCTGATGTTTATTCTAAGGAGAAACCACCAAAAGCCAGGGAGGGGGCTGCTCCAGGGTCCCTGAGAGCGGACCTTCAGGAGTTAAGCCAGATGTAATTATCTTTCGCAAACTTTCAGCTGTGTGTGGACTCAACTGTCCTCCGCAGGGAGAAAAGATGAGCTGCTCTTTCTCATTTAGCTCCTAGAAGCTTATCAGGACTCCTTCTACTTCTGCCCTTCTATATCGGGAATATCTGCAGAATCCACCCTGGCTGTCAACATTTTGAACTTCTCAGCTGGTAGGAAGACAGCTTAGGCTATAAATGGAAACCAGGGATTTGGGGAAAAAAAAAAAAAAACCACACCTACGCCAGAGAAAAAAGGCACGATCCTCACATTGCTGGAGGCAGCATAAATCAGAACCACCCTTCAGAGGGCAATCTGGCAATATCTTTCCAAATGTCAGCAGCTCGAGGCCTCTGACCCGCAGCTCCACTTCTAGGAACGTATCCTGTGGATTCACTCCCACTGGGGTAGAAGGGTCTTCATCGCAGCTGTTTCCAACAGCAAAAATGGAGATCTACTCAATAACTAAAGTGCGTGGATGAATAAGTTACTGTTCACCTTTAAAGGGAATAAAATACAGCCACTAAAATAACAGCAGCATAGCTCTCTGTGTGGTGATATGGAAAGCCCATCTGTTTAATGAAAAGGAAAGTAGTCAGTCAAGGACATGAGCGCTGCTGTGGGGAAGAAAAGGAGGAAATGCAGATACTAATATATGTGTTCTCGGGCCTCTCAGTGAGGGCATGTGGGCCTAGCGGGGTGGAGGTGGGGGGCCAGGCGGGGTTCTGGCCCTGCAGAAAGTTCGAAAGCAACCCAGACCCCCACCCGCTAGATGGCAGTAGCACTCACGCCCCCCACTGGGGCAGTAGGAAAGGGGTCCAGGGGTTAGGACTCCACCTTCCACCGCAGGGAGCACAGGTTTGATCCCCGGTCAGCGGACTAAGACCCCACATGAGACACACGATGCAGCGCCCCCGCCCCTACTCCCTGCTCCAAAAGTGTCTCGACGTTGCTAAATGGGGACCAGATCACCCAGACTGATGTCTAAAAGAGCTCTCCAAGGAGACCAAATAGAGCCAACACGGACAGAGGATGGACCAAAAAAAGGAGCCAACACTGGTCACTCTTTTTTTTGGCAGGTGGTGGGGGGAGGATAAAGAGTTAGAGGAACAGGTGATCAGAGGTGACAGACATAGCCTGCCTTTTCATTAATCGTCTTTCTGTACTTTGACTTGGAGAAGGGAATGGCAATCCACTCCAGTATTCTTGTCTTAAGAAGAATTACATGGACAGAAGAGCCTGGCGGGTTACAGACCATGGAATCGTACTTTGACTATCTGTTCCCGTGTGCATTCATTACTTTTTTTTTTCAACAATTTTTTGCAACAATTTTCAACAATTTTTTTTTCTTCAATTGTGTGATTCTGCAAAAATCAGAACATACTAACGAACACCCAAGCCATCCCTGGAGTGTCCTGAGAGAAGACAAGCCAGCCTAGACATATGATGGACTAAAATCCCACTACCCAAAGCTCCAGCCGCAAGAGGAACAGCCATCATAACAAAGTGTTTTAAGGGCACTTCCTTGGTGGTCAGTGGTTAAGACCAAGCTTTCACTGCAGGGGGCACAGGTTCCATCTCTGATCCAGGAACTAAGATCCTGCATGCCATGAGTCATGCTCACCCCCTCACAAAAAGTTTTAAAGCAAAAATATAAGCACTTCTTTTTAAGCTAAAAAAAAAAAAAAAAAAAAACTCCTTCATGTAAAAGACATAGGCAGACTATAAAGAATGGTCTTTCAGGAGGCACAAGATAATGGCTCCTTCAAAGGAACAATATCTTTAGACAAGACACCTGGGCGGATGCTCTTATCAATCAGTAAAGCAGAGATCTTCCTCACCTCATTCACTCTTAAAATAAATCAAGACAACATCTGGAAAGCCGGGGTACCCAGCCCTGCATCCACATCCTCAAGGAATGCCTGGCATCCAAAGTCTTGCTTTCTGCTGGTGAGCAATGGTGGAAGAATAAAGTGGAGGAAAGTTTTCGGGTCTGAGGATATTCCATCATTGGCATCTCTGACAGGGCATCGAGGCACACTTTGTCACTAACAGTATGACAAACTGCTGAGTTTGTTGAGCCCAAAGCAAACACCGTGCATGAGACAGGAGGAGAGAAGATTCCCAGAGAAAGCAAAAAGGGGTCGAGGCGAAGGGAAGAAACATCCCCCCAACCCCCATCCCACCACCATGCCACAAACGCAGTCCTATTCAGGACTCATCTTATTAACTGCCGGAGAGGCACAGAAGGAGCCAGAATCATCCACCTAACTTGGCTCCTTATTTTAGAGCACAGAGAAGGGGCCCAAGACAGCAAGTGAGGCACAGGGTGTCAGCAAGCAGGGCCTTCCCCCTCCCCGCCCCCCCCCGTCATGCTGGAAAAATAAATCATAAGAGTATCCAACTGGTACTCAACCTGTGGGCTGGCTGTATTTTTGGCTGTACTTGTTTCTTTGGTCTAAAGAGAGATGGGTGGGTTGGTTTATTTATTTACTTACTTCCTTGTTTATCTATTTTAATTTGCTTGCGGGATTTTAGTTCCCTGAGCAGGGATCAAACCCTTACCCTTGGCAGTGAAAGCACTGTCCTAGATACTGAACCTCCAAGAAATCCCCAAACAGAGGTTTTTAATGAAACTGATGGTCAACTTTTAAAACCTAGAAGAGCTCACATTAAACACCTGGATTTGTTCTTCTTGAAAGTTCAGAGTTGGACAGCACAAGTGCAATGGGTAGGCGCTGCTTCCTTTAAAAAAGCACTTTGTGCTTCATTCCACTACCATCCAAATCCTCACCTGACCCCTGACCCCTACAGCTGGGCCAACGAACCCTACAGCACTAAGCGGTGAGAGCCCATGAAAGTGAATATACGCCCTGTCCTGCAGCCCTGCCATTCACGTGTCTTGGTTAAAAACACAAGCTACACGGCAGACAGACCCAAATCTAAAGGCCAAACTCAACCACAAACCATGTGTGATCCTGGGCAGGTAACTTTATTTCTCTGTGCAATGGGGCTATTACCTTACCTTGAAGGTCACTGTATATTTTTTAATAGTTTTCACATACAGAGAGTAAAATTCACTTTTTGGAGAATACATGAATTTTAACACCTGTGCAGATGCAAGTAACCACCAGAATGCAGAACAATTCCATCTACCAAAGAATCCCTTTGTGATGTATAGTCAAACCCTCCCCAACTCCAGGCAATAACTGATCTTTTTTGCCGTCTCTATAATTTTGCCTTTTCTAGTTTTGGGTTTTGTTTTGCTTTTTAATGAAACACTGTTTTGTTAGATAGAATAATGTCATTATTATCCCTGGCACTCTGTCTCACTTATCTCTGCTCAAAGTAGTTATGTGGATGCCAGACATCAAGTGCCATGAGAATTATTATTTCCCTCCACTTTCTGATTTTTCTACCCATTCACAGCACTTTTCACCAGTCCCTATCTGATCCTCTTGGCATCGGGTAACTGAAATTCCAGCCCATAAGCTGCCAACATTGCCAATGCTTTTGTTTCCACTGATATGAAGCCTATGTCCCAGGAATGGAAGGAGCTGGCAGGGGGCTTCTGCAAAGAGAGCCCGGGACTCCGCCGTGCCCACCACCAATACACACGCCAGAAGAAAACCTTTCTTTCCCACCGCCTGACTCAAGTCAAACAGAAAGACCCAAAGCAGTGCACAGATGCCCAAGGACAGCCTCGGTTAGGGAAGGAGCTAGTCCTGCCACGCAAGGCTGGCGATTAGGAAGGGTGACCATGAGAACGCCTCCACACAGTTTTCTTTTTGAGGGTGTGGAGGAGAGTGTGAGAAAGCAAACCACACACTGCTGAGAACAGGAGTGATCCCCGGGCCGGGGGGGCGGGGGGTGCAGACGGGACCTCGTGGGTTCAAATAAGGAGTTCCCGCCGGCCAACCTGAGCGGGAGCCCCTCAAGCCACTGCCCAGCCTGTCCCGTCACTTCTGGGCGGCACGAACAGGTGATAGGGGTGAACACGGCCTCCGCCTCCGCGGGGACGGAGACACGCCCCAGCCCCGCCACTCTGCCTCTGCAATCCCGGCCCCTGGGGCCCCCTCTCCAGGCCTCAGTTCCTCCATCTGAAAATGGCATCTCAGGACAAGAAGAGCCCAGAGGGCACTGACCACCAGAGCCTGTGGATTCAGGCTGGAGCATTCAGGTGGCTTCCCCTCCCTCCCTAAAACCTGGCATATTCAAGGCCTCTGGATAACACACCCCGAGTGTTGCTTTCTGTTGGTCTCCTGCTCCTTTCTCAGTCTCCTCTGCTCACTTTTCCTAAGGTCTACATGCACAAATGGGCTACACTGATGGCAAAGAACCCGCCTGCCAAAGCAGGAGACACAGGTTGGACCCCTGGGTCGGGAACATCCCCTGGAGAAGGAAACGGCAACCCACTCCAGTGTTCTTGCCTGGAAAAATCCCATGGACAGAGGAGCCTGGGGGGTATAGTCCATGGGGTTGCAGAGTCAGACATGACTGAGCCACTAAACAACAACATGTCCGAGTGGCTCAGGCCTCTCACTCTCTTTATACGCTGGGCCAGGGTCTCTGAACCTCAGCACTGCCGCCGTCGCAGCTGGATAACTCTCTGTCGTGGGGACTGTTCTGTGCACTGCAGAAAGTTTAGCAGCATCCCTGGTGGGCAGTCACATGCCAGCAGCATCTCTCCTTCCCCACTTCCCCCAATTTATGAGACCTACTGCTCGGAATCCAATCCCATGAATAAATCAATATTCTCAGAAATACACGTTCTGCCCTGACCCGGCCTGATTCAGGCCTCCACCTGCCCTCACGTCCTCTCCACCTAGGAATCTAGCAGGCATCTCAAACTTACAAAACCGAAAACTGAACCCTTGGCTACTGTTTCTCCTGCTGTAACCGAATCTGTCAAACCAGGCACAATCCAGCAACTCTCTGTTGCGGGGCCTGCTCTAGCTGCTGGTAGCAACAGCCTCCCCAGCGAGCTGCAACAACTGAAAATATCTCCAGACATTGCCAGTGTCCCCTGGGATGATGGGGGAGCTGTCCCTGGTGAAGAATGGCTGACACAGGCTAATTCCCAACACAGCACTCAGAGAGGCCCTTCTAAAATGCCCGGTCACATCACTCCTCTGCTCAGATGGCACCCCTCCAAGGTCCACAAGGTCACTGCGTTCTCTGACCTCAACGCCTCACCTCCTCCCCTTCACCCACTGGGTTATGTCACTGGGCTCCCTTACCATTCCTACAACACACCAAGTTCAGACTGATCCTAAGGCCTTGACATTCCTCTTCCTTCTAGAATGTTCTTCCTCATAATCTGGGCATGATTAGCTTTTCGTGTAACTGACCCCCTTGCCCCTTGACAGGATATCACCTCCCCAGAGGCTTCCCCTAACCACTGCCTCTTGCTCCCCGCCCCCCCGCCATCCTGCCCAGCTCTCTCCTTATCAAAGGAACGCTTTTTACCTTCCATGGTGACATGACCTGTCTTGGTTTTTTTCAGTTTGATTATTATTTCTCCCTCTCTAGAGCCTAACTCCACAAGAGAGCAAGGCCCTCACTCGCCACCCTCCGCCCCAGGCCAAAAACAGTGCACAGCGCATAACAGATGCTCAATCAAAACCGGGCTCATGACGGAATGAATTAATAAAAGAACTTCATAGTTGAGTGTTTAGCATTCCTGGTGCCAAGTTTTGTTAAAGACTTTGACCTGAGATAACGCTTTTGAAAGAATCTACTGAGACTCAGTAAGTTTTCTACAAGAAAGTAAATACTGATTCATAAAACAATAGATACTATGTGTATACATATAACTTTAAATATACATATTTACACACGTAGGAACTGGGTTACTGTGGTCAAGGGCAAGTAAGGTGGTAAACACTGGCCTAAAGTATTTCAAAATAAAACAGTCTTGCATTTCAACAAGTCCCAAGCAATGCTGTGCCAGCTCCTTCTATTGATCTCTCTTCATCTCCATCCACTATACCTTTTCAATATTTTGCACAGAGAAAAGAGTGGTTCAAGAACCACACACGGGGACTTCCCTGGTGGTTCAATGGTTAAGACTCCATGCTTCTAATGCAGGGGGCAAGGGTTCGACCTCTGGTCAGAGAACTAGGATCCCACATGGCCAAAAACAAATAAAATAAAAATACCAGTCTTAAAAAAAAAAAAAAAAAAAGAACCACACACAAAAGAGGACATTATAACTTGCAGAAATACACACAGCTGCCACAGAAAGGAGCTTCCCAAAATTTCAACTGACCCAGGTTCAGATTCAGGATGCTTCCCGTGGTGGATGTCTTGTCCGTTTTCGTGGTGACTGGCGTTGATACTTGAGGAGAGAAAGGTTTTGGGCTGCCGGATAAACTCCCCGCTTGTCCTGTCTTGGTGGAAGCTGGTGAAGCTGAAAAAGCAGGTTACTTGTTAAAAGACAGATTTACAAATAAAGGAACATATAAAGCTTGTAGGTGTAGGATAGAGAAGAGAGTACAGAAACTGTATTTGATTTCAACCAGACCCCCAGAGCACCACAGAGGGGTTGGAGCGGGAAGGGCTGGCCATTTATTTCGAGCAAAGAGCTTTAACCCAATGTTAAACCGTTAAAGCCACGAAGGAAAAAGGCCACCCCAGTCATTCTATTAAACACAAAGCTCTAAGACAAATCGGCTAAGCTGCCACTGAAATTGGTTTGGCCCATTCACGGGTGTAAATCTCAAAATAAAGGGTGATTAAACCAGCCCCCACCACAGTCCAGATGCAGAGGCCAGAGCCAGGCTTACAAATGGCATGTCATCCGTTTGTGGGAGACACAGGCGCCGTGCGCAGTCACTGCACCTGCCGGGGGCCAGCTCGACCCGCTGGGGGCTCGTGGGCTTCCCATTTCAAAGGTCCTGCGATGCTGAACGAAGCCAAACTCCACACCAGATGGAGTGAGGGAGTGGCTGGTCAATTATCGGCCTCCTTACTGGGTTTCAAACTTTTATAGGACAGGGTCATACCTGTGCCCGAGTCTTCTAAAAAGAAGTTAAAATTCCCTACTTACTGCTCCCCTGAGCCCCATCCACTGGGTGGTGGGAAGCAGGACAAAAGCCAAACCATTTAACAAAACAAAGCGTTCGGGTGGGCCAAGTGGGACCTGCCAAGGATCTCTGAGATACCGCCCCTTTGCAGCAACGGCTCTATATTACTGGACTGTCTTGTTAGTATAAACATGTGACAGGGACTTCACTGGTGGTCCAGTGGCTAAGACTCTGCGCTCCCAGTATAGGGGGCCCAGGTTCTATCCCTGGTCAGGGCACTAGATCCCATGTACTGCAACTAAAGATCCTGAGTGCTACAACTAAGACTCAGTGCAGCCAAAATAAACAAACAAACATTAAAAAACAAACAACGTGTGACAGGCAACCAAATGATTGTGCATCCCCCCAGACACACAAGAAACCTCAAGAAAGCTGTGGCTGGTGATGGGTTTAGAATTGAGACATCCCGGGGACTTCACACGTGCTTAGACACGCTGGTGGGTTCTTGCCTTCGTTTCCTTATCTGCCAAACAGGGATCCTCAGAGTGAGGATTTAATGGATTTAACTCTACACCAAGTTCAGCTGGTCAACCTACATGAGCCAGCCTCAGCTCCAGAGCCAAGACCTGCCAATGCTATTTTTAGCACAACAGAGTGGGAAAGACTCTAGATATAGGGAGCAATGAATCCAAGCACAGATCAGGAGCCAGAAGCAAGGTTCAAATCCCAACTCTGCGGCTGACATACCGTGTGACTTTGGGCAAGTGACTTAATGTCTCTGAATCTCCTTTCCTGATAGCTACAAGGAGGGGCAATAATAATATTAATACAGAAGGGCTGATCAAAGTACCCAGCTTGGGGACTTCCATGGTGGTCCAGTGGCTAAGCCTCCATGCTCCCAATGCAGGGGGCCTGGGTTCGATCCCTGGTCAGGGAACTAGATTCCACATTCCACAACTAAGAGTTCTCATGCTGCAACTAAAGATCCTATATTTCACAATTAAAAGATCCTGAGTGATGCAACTAAGAGCTGGCACAGCCAAATAAAGTTGTTTTTAAGTCACTAAAAAAGCAACAAAAAAAGCACCTAACTCATCAACTATAAGGAACAAATAAATTCATCAATTATCTACACAATGCCTGATCTCTATTAATTACTATAGTATCATGTGCTATTAGTGTCATATGATTTCCCCATTAACCTCTAGGGTTTTGGTTTCAAGCATCTAACCTGTGATTCTCAGCCAGGAGCGACTCTGCCCTCCAAGGTGCAGTGGGCAGTGTCTATAAACATTTCTGTTTGTCACAGCTGGGGAGGGGGGTGTTCTGGAATCTAGTAGGTAGAGCCCAGGGCTCCTGCTAAACATCCTATGATGCAGAGCAACACCCCCCCCCCAACCAAAACAAATAATTATCTTTGGCCTCAAATGTTAACAGTGCTGAGGTTGATAAATCCATACAGGGATGAAGGAGGTGTGTCTCCAGGAAATCTTTACCTCATTTGCAAATAAGGTGAGGAGGCTGGAATGAGATAAGCAAATACATGCCAACTGGTGCTTAGCAAGTGCTCAATAAACATTTGACATTATCTTGAGAACTTAAGTTGTTTAAAAATATAAACTATAATCAGTTTCACTGGAAGGATTAAATGCTCTGCTCCAGCACCTGGCAGACAACATCTCTCAGATGACCTTGATTCCCACTTGCCCTCTAACTGCAGCACACTAACAAGCAGAAATGCTTGTCACACAAAGGAAGAAGAAAGATAAAGCCATTTCAAAAGATGTGAGTAGTACCAACAAAATCTTCAGCATTAGGACTTTTAAATTATTCTTATTCATTCATGTACGTTCTGTTTCCAAAAGAGATGAGCAGTGGCTGAAAATATCAGGGTCATGTATTCCCTCCACAAGGATTAAAGCCAGGGCCTTTTTAGTTGTATTCCCTTAAGTAAACGAGGGAGCAGGTCTCCAGGGAGGCTCTTAGCGCCCTCCAGAAGTTCTGCTTGTGGCTGCAGGCAAGGCTGACAAGGAACTCTAACCCCAAAGGGGAGCAGGAACCAAAAGCCTGCAAAAGTGTGGGGTCACACGGAGAACTCAATCAAGTAGAGTCCATATTTCCCTTCTTAACAGATCCAGTTACAAAAGTAAGAAGCAGCAGCCGGCAGGCGGTCTAGCAGAACTCTCCCCCACTGAAGGCCTGCTGCAGGGAATTTACCAAGAACACAGGGAAAGTCATTAGTTTTATAAGTGTGTGTGTGTGTGTGTGTGTATACTCATGAAGTTAAAAAATAATAACTGGAAAAATGAGCCTTTAATTTCACCAAGTTTCCTTTCTTAATAAAACTTAAGTATTGAAGGTTTAATAAACATGTCTAAACCATGCCTCACCCAACCCTTCAGCGAGGCCTCTGCACACCACTTCGAAAATATAGCCAAATCTCCCCACTTATCTCCACCCCCATCTCCAGGGTCATCACCCTAGTCCATGAATTCTGAACAGGGGTAATGTGGCCCCCAAAAAATAGATCTTAGGGGCTGAAAAAAATCTTACTTTTTATATATATAAAGCCCATATACAGTAAGTCATGGGACATACAATACTTTCAAATTTCATAAGGGTCCACTCTTAGACATAGAGCCCAAAGAACTGAAAACTTGCACTCAAACGACGCCTTTAGGCAGCCCTATTCACCACAGTCCAAAGACAGAAACAACCGAAATATCCATCAAGAGACAGACTAGCCATGGAGCAAAGGAATGAAGCTCGGACACCTGCTCCAACGTGGGTGACCTTGAAAACATCACATGAAGTGAGAGGAGCCAGACACAAAGGTCATGTTTCACAGGATTTCACTGAAATGAAATATCTGGAATGGGCACATTCATACAAATAGAATGCAGCCTGGTGGCTGGCAGGGGTGGGCTGAGAGAAGGACGGGGCAGGGGAGCCAGAGGGGATGAGGAGGGGGGGCTTGGTAGATACAGGATTTGCTCCTGCAGTGACAGAAAAGTTTTGGATCGAGTTAACAGTGGTGACTGCACAATATCACGCAATGTTGTGACTGCACTATTACCGTTGAATTGTTGGCTTCGAAATGATCGATCTTCTGTTATGTGACTCTCACCTCCACTTAAGAAAGTTCATGGGAGGACAATTAGGAAGAAAGTGTCAAAAAAGGCTCCGTAGGGGGTGACCGTCAAAGGAAATTTTAAAAATGGTTGGGAAACACTGCCCTTACCTACCATTTCCACAGAGACCCTGAAAAGTTTCCCACTGGTCCCCCAACCACCTGCCACCTCCGGGGGCACCTCCACCTAGCAGCTATGAGGCCCCTAAAACAAGGAAAGAGAACACCCAGGGACGTCCTGCCTGCCAGCATAAAAGCCAGCGGCCTTTCCTCGTCTCTTTCTGGAATCTCCAGCCTCTTGCAGCCTCTTGTGCTTAGCCCCTCCAAGATCAAGTCTGCTCCGACCTCAAACCTTTACACTTGGAATTTCCCAGGAAAGACACCCTCCCCACTACCCACCACTCCCACTCAGACCATACTGGCTGGCAGCCCTCTATATTTGGGTCCAACACCACCTCCTTGAAGCCCTCCCTGCTGGCCCCACCTAAGGTGGCCCCAGAGGCCCTTTTGCCTTGAGAATACCAGCTCCACAAGCGCAGGCTCCTTGCCGGCCTCTGACACTGCCAGGCGCCTGAGATGACAGAATGAGTCGATACGTGAGATGATTAATTGAAGAATCAGGTCTCCATTTCTCTTCTCATGACTGTGGTCACAATAAGCAATAAAGAAATGATAATGACAATCAAAATGAAACCTCTCCCATACAAAGGTGCCAATGTACACCATCTCCTCGATATTCTGTAGCTACCGAAGGCGTTCTGAGTGATTAAGCATCCAAGGGAGAAACGTGGATAAGTAGCCCACAGAAAAAATACAAAAGCTTAAGAAGCACATTTAGAGAGAAACTTGACTTGGATATAAATAAACGTAAACTCAGCTAAAGAGGCACGGAGATAAACAGATACAGTCTGTCTATTTATAGGCTCTATCCTACAGCCTGTTCATCTGCATGGTACACCTGTTACAAAAAATAACACCTTGGGCCTTCAGGGACTCTCTGCTCCCAAGGCAGGGGGCCTGCGTTTGATCCCTGGTCAGGGTACTAGATCCCACATGCCTCAACTAAGAGTTTGCATGTGGCAATTTAAAAAAAAAAAAAAAAAAATCCCTCATGCCACAACAAAGACTGAAGATCTAGCATGCTGCAACTAAAACTTGATGCAGTCAAATAAATAAATATTTTAAAAAATAAAAATGAAACATACAAGGAATTCCCTGGCAGCCCAGTGGTGAAGACTCTGCATTTTCATTGCCAAGGGCCTGGGTGGGACCACAAGTCACACAGTACAGCCAAAAAAGAAAAAGTGTGGAAAAAAGAGAGAGGTAAAATCAAGTGTACAGAAATGCCCCCATATGTGCAAATACTTTCCAAAAGCAGTCCCACATCCTTAAATGAATGCATACTTTTTTTTCCTAGCAGCACATTTTATAGCCATAGAAACTTTGGAGAAAAACTGGAGCCCAAAAAAAAAAAAAAAGAAAAACTGCAGCCCAGAATTCAAGGATTACAAAAAAAAAAACCCTTTAGTTTTCTTGTATACCTTTCTTACCTGCTCTAATATTGCCTGGGTTTCGTTTTGTTGTTTTAATTCTAACCATGTGCATTTAGTCATTTCATTGTTTTTTTTAAAAAAAAGTCAACTAGAGGCATTTAGATTATGGACCATTTTGCTCTTTTTAAAATGCTTTTACTGTGGTTTTGTTGGGGGGGAAGCATTAAAACGGGTGCAAAAATATATTTGTTAATATAAAAAATGTAATGAAGTGAGAGGAATTCTGTATGATTCCAGTAACATTCAATAAATATGTTCTTGAAGACTTTTATTCATGACCATCTAGAGAAACATGTAAAATACTAAGGTGGTCAAAACATCTTCAGCACTGGGGGTTAGAAAATGAGCAAGGTCTCTCTCTATATATATATTTATATATAGTTGACATTAAGAAAACAAGTTGATGCATCTGTTTAAAACATCTACATTCGTATGGTTTCATAAAATCTACCTACTATTGATAATGAGAACTCTTGCTGATGTTTAATCACTAAGTCGTGTCCAACTCTTTTCAACCCCATGGACTGTAGCCCTACAGAGTCCTCTGTCCACGGGATTTCCCAGGCAAAGGATACTGGAGTGGGTTGCCATTTCCTTCTCCAGGGGATCCTCCTGACCCAGGGAGGATCTGGGTCAATCTCCTGCATTGGCAGGCAGATTCTTTACCACTGATCCACCAGAGAAGCCCAATAAGTGCACGCAAAAAAAATGATGTCAAAGACACACTGCCAAGTTGAAAGAAGCAAAAAGTTCAGTATGATCCCATTCTATCACACACACAAAAATAATTTTTATTATTGTCATCATCAACGTGATTATACACATTAAAAATCTGAAGGACCATCCAATTCTTAGTAGCTGTCACCTCTCAGGATAGAATAATGGACTATTTATTCTATAATGTTAAAATTTCAAAGGAATATTTTATATTCAGGGGGAATATAAACAATGAAGAGATTCAGACCTGACGGCTGAGCAAAGTTTTATCGGTGTTGAAAGTCAAAAGCATGGTAGCTCAATCTATGATTCCCAATGAGTACTGGAGAGGTGACCATGCCCCTCCCATAGGGGATGTATGACAATGTCTGGAGATGTTCTGACCACGGTAACAGAGGGCAGGGGTGTGGACGGGCACCAAATGGGTGGAGGTCAGGGATGCCGCAGGGCACAGGATAGCCCCACCACACAGAGCCATCCGGCCCAAAATGTCAGTAGTGCTGGGATTGAGAAACCCTGCTTTAAATCACTCTAGACATTTTCAAAAGCAGAAAGACATTTGGAAATGCTCGTTTCAATTATGCCTTCAAATGGATGCCAATCCTTTTATAAAGCCATAAATCTTGCCTAAAGGAAGACCTAATTGCCTTTGAAGTCACAAATAATTTAATCAGATAATCTACTTTGATGTACAATTCACGAGTGCCGGCTAAAACACATCATTTATTATCTACATTTACAAAACCCCCGGTCTGTGCTAAGTGCCCTTTTGACTACATGAAACACAAGTTGTAGAATTAAATTAGAAAAAAAGGGCCCTTTCCTCCCACGCACCCCAGCACTCTGGGTGGGGTAGCGGTGGAGGAGTTAATGATTCACACCTCAGCTCCTCTACTTACAGAACTTTGGAAGCAACCTATATATGCAAAGGGCTGCTGGCATCTTGCACCACCACTCTTGGTGGCTTGTACAAAGGACCTACATAGCACAGAATCACTGGATGCTCTAGTACAGGACAGAAATGCTGTTCTGAACGGTTATTTAGTAACAGAAAAGCATTCACAACAGTTTTGTTTTTCTCAGTTCAGCTTTAGTCGCTCTGTTGTGTCCCACTCTTTGGGGCCCCATGGGCTGTGGCTCGCCAGGCTGCTCTGTCCATTGAATTCTCCAGGCAAGAATACCAGAGTGGGCAGCCGTTCCCTTCTCCAGGGTATCTTTCCAACCCAGGGATTGAACTAGGGTATCCCACATTGCAGGCAGATTCTTTACCCTCTGAGCCACCAGGGGATCCCATTCAGAATACAAGGTTAAGTTAAATAGGTCTAAACGAAAGAGGTGGTCCATGAAGCAAACAGTTCACAGATGCATTGGATGCAGCCTATAGTTTTTCTCATTTGTCTTGGTTTGTAAGATCCCACAGCATGTGCGATCTTAGTATCCCAACAATGATTGAACCATGCCCCCTGTATTGGGATAGCAGAGCCTTAAATCACTAGACCACCAGGGAAGTCCCTTTGAGCTATTTTTAAAAATTGGAGATAATATATAAAAGCTGGGGTAGTCTGCATTTTAAAAAATATTTGGGATTTCTCTGAACAACCAGAAATGTGGCAACACTGAGCCGACCTTCCCACTTGGCTAGAACCAGCAAGGGGAGAGGGCCACCAGTGACTTTAAAAAAGCACAGGTCTCTAGCTCAGCACACCCGTACAGGAAGGGTCAGCACTGCTTTGAGAAGCGTTACAGACACAAGCACCCGTGAGTGGTTAAGTGATTGTGAAGACAAGCGGATTTCTGCTTCAATTCAGTCCCTATCACTTCCAATCCTTGCTTATTTCTGTATCTGCATGATCCCCCGAAGTACTTGTTTTCAACTTGGCATATGATGTGTCAAGCAACATAGAAAAAAAGCTCAGGACGGGGAATTCCCTGGAAGTCCAGTACTTAGGACTCCTCGCATTCACTGCCAAGGTTCGATCCCTGGTCGAGGAACTAGGACCCAACACGCTGTGTGGTGCAGCCAAAAAAGAAAAAGTTCAGGAAACAATCTCTAAGGGCTGACTGTGGAAGGTGGGATTATCCCTGACTTTAGCTTTTGTAACGAACCATTGCTTTATGACAAATGCGTGTTGATTTCACAGGGCAAAGTGTATACGAAACCATCTTCCTTTCTCCCTGGAGTAACCCATGTGGAGCTGCAAGACCAAAGAACCACCATTAGCCCAGAGGCTGGTGAAAGCCAGGCCCCAGGATTCTCACCGGAATACATATTAATTGTAATTTTACATGCATAATTGCAATATGCACATAAAATGCAACAGGATCCTGCAAACATACTACTGGCAAGGCATCAATTCTGGCCAGGAGGTCTAGATAGAGGAAGCAGGCAAAGCATGGAGAATATAAACTACTCTGATCCTTAACATGACAAGATTCCAGGAGTGAACAGCTTTTGGCTTACCGAAGTGCTCCTCGAAGACTAAAACCAGCCCTGAGGATTACAGGCACATGATTCTGAGCTCCTCAATGCCCTAAACAAAAGGAGGGTTTCTAAACTCTCATGAAATTTTTATCTAATGATTTATTTCAATGTGTACTTTTATGCTGCAGGCTACAAATTTTTCCCTGCTGAAACTAAAAAGGTTTTGCAATCCTATGACAAGCTACTATTTTAATACAATCTTAGATAAAACAGTCTTGCCGGGAAAAAAAAAAAAAAAACAAAACACAGTCTTGCCTCACTTATATTCTCAATGATTGTGGGGGCATTTCAATAAATATCCCGTGTTTCCTTCCACTAAATGCTATTATCACTGCCAACAGCAGAGGGCAGTGCGTGCAGGGCAAAGAAAGCCAGTCTCAGAATCTGTTTGCCGAACTCCCCACTTCTTCTCAGAGACCTCAATTTGCCTTCTGTAAAAGGAGGAGAGTGACTCAGAGTTTCTCTTAGTTTGTACCACATATTGGCAAACCAACCCATGTTGCCTGCAAGCTAAGAAGGGTGCTGTTCTTGTTTCGTCACTAAGTCGTGTCCAACTCTTTTTTTTGACCCCATGGACTGTAGCCCACCAGGATCCTCTGTCCACGGGATTTCCCAGGCGAGAATATTGGAATGGGTTGCCATTTCCTTCTCCAGGGGATCTGCCAAGAACTGAACCTGCATCTCCTGCACTGCAGGCAGATTCATTACCGCTGAGTCACTTGGGAAGCCAAGAAGGGTATTTACCACTTTTAAGTGGTTTAGGGGAGAAAAAAAGGATTCATAGCTCCTGAATACATAACAGTTACATGGAATTCAAATTTCAGTGTCACAGTCACATACTTACTGCCTATGGCTGTTTTAGTAACACAAACAAGGTGTTGAATAGTTGCATAGTTGTGACAAGAGACCTACAAAGCCTAAAATATTTACCACCTGGCTCCAGAAAGGGGACAGTTTCTAAGACTAAAAAGACTTTTAATAAATACCTTCTCTTCCTACACTACCCACTGGCTGCCTAACTAATGATCAGCAAAATAACCCAGACACATACTAGCAAGCAGATTATGTTTTGGGAAACAGGTTTTAAATTCTACTGAAATGGGGCATCTGCTAACTCACCACCTAAAAAGTCACTCAAATAATGAGGAACTTTGACAGGAATTCTGGCATCATTTCAACCTCTGCCCCTCTTAAGGGAAGAGAGAGGCTTAATTAAACCCATTATATATGTCCCTCATATTCCTCTGAAACTGTGTTTCCTGAAATATGGTGTAGAAACATCCACAGTGGTTCATGGACCAACATGGTTTACAAGCTGTGTGCTAATTTCATGTACATTAGCAAAAAAAAAAAAAAACAGCAAGCAATTTAAACACATGAGCTTGTGTATTTTATTTAGCTTCACATGAAGCTAAATTGTGGATCTAATATTTAAGAATGTAATAAAACAGGTGGTACGTACACTATAGCAAAAAAAAAAAAAATCATGGCGATTAAAGTTCAGGCAACAGTAATTCATGGGATTGATGCCCATTAAAACACTTTCTCAACAGTAGGATTTCAATAGGAACTCAGAGGCTGAGGAGCTTGTGTGATTATACACCATATGTTGTTACCGGCTTAAATGAAATCATGTCATGGAATAAAAGTAAGCCTTTAAGGACTCCGGTCAGAAACAAGGGGGCAAAGGGCAAGCTTTTTCTGAAGCTATGTCAACAGAAGTTATGTCATCCCAGAACAAAGCTCTTAAACTCAACCTTGAGTCCGTCAACCACATGGCTGGATCAGAACTGAAGAAGAGACTGCAACCTTTACTCTGAAGAATCAAAAGCTGTTGGTGATTAACTCTGCTCCACCTAGAGCCAGTCAGAGAGCAGCTACAAGCAGTACTTGAAAATAAGCAGCCACCCAGAAAGAAGCCACAGCGTGAACCAAAACAAGTAGAAATCTTTTGAGTTCACCATTGACTAAGGCTTCATCATTTTATCTTCTGGGGATACTGATGTTCTCTTAACTGATGCCTGCTCCTCTTTTTTTTTTTTTTTTGGGGGGGGGTGGGTGCCATCCAGCTTGGGGAATCTTAGTTCCCCAACCAGGGATCGAACCCAGGCCCCAGCAGTGAGACCTTGGAGTCTGAACCACTGGCCCACCAGGAAATTCCTGATGTCTGTTCCCTAAAAAGTTCTATGTGAAGGAAAGAAGGGAAAGGGGAAAGGAGGGGGGAGGGAGAGGGGTGATCTGAAAGGCTATCCAAGGGTAATGCTCTGGCCAGAAGTTTAAATAGTGGTGGTCCAACCTGTGGATGTGCTTTATTCATTCTGGGAAATATCTTAAGACATTTTGAGCCAAACTTTCATAACTGGAGAGTCTACATAAAAAGGCAAAGTCCCCATTTCTCTATGAGAATGTTAAGACGTGAAAACCCTAAGTTCACATTTCTGGGCGGCAACCAGGGGCTAAAACCCTTGAGAATGGGGCATGTGCCCTGAGGTTCACAACAGTCTCCTCAGCCCAGAGCCTGCGGGCTGCCTGCGTTCATCATCACGTTTCATGTAGAGCTTTATTTTTTTTACCTATGCCTCTTAAAGATAGAATAAGAAAGAACAGTAAAGGCCACTTTTCAAGAAAAATGACATTAAACCCATTTCCTTGTGGAAACCATAAAGTTCTCACAGGATTTTCTTTTTTTAAAAAAAATATTTATTTATTTAGCTGCACCAGGTCTTAGTTGAGGCATGTGGGATCCAGTTCCCTGACCAGGGATCAAACCTGGGTCCCCTGCATTGGGAGCTCAGAGTCCCAGCCACTGGATCACCTGGGAAGCCCTCTCATAGGTTTTAACATGCAACTGAATTATGTCTGGATGGAAAAGAATTCAATTTAAGTCATCCTTGCTTTTGTTAGTCAGCCAGCACCCCTCCTTTGCAACATCTCTCTGGATCCGTACCGGCATGGGATAAGTGACTACCAGAATAAATAACAGAGCAGCCAAAATTTTTGTAGTACTTATTATTTTAGGTACTATTCTAAACCCCTTATGTATATCGGTTCATTAATCCTCACAAGAAACACTGAGGCAGGGCCTATCCTTATGGCTGTGTTACAGGAGAGGAAACCAAGGCATGCGAGGGTCAGGCACCTTGCTTAAAGCCGCAGAGCTAGTGAATGGCAGAGCTGGGACCTGATCGGAGACCAGCATCCTCCTCCTCCTCCTCCACCTCCACTACAGCGGCCAGGCTGGCCAGGCTGCAAGATGCAACAGGACTGTTACACTGAGGGGGCGGAGGGGAGGAGGGGACTGGGACCATTCAAGGCGGGGGAGGGGACTGGGACCATTCAAGGCGGGGAGGAGGGGACTGGGACCATTCAAGAAGTGGGAGTGCTCTGCGCTCTCTGGGGAGAGAATATTCTTGTTTCCCGTACGTGTTTCTCTAGTATTTGAGTCTTCAGTCATGCGAGTATCTGGTTTTGATAGAAAAATACTGTTTCCATTAAAATAAAATTCTTGAGAAAGAAAAAAAAAAGGATTGCAGGAAGTTGTGATTCATCTCGGAGGCATTTGAACCGAACTCTGAAGGATTTCTGGCCACCTCTGCCCACTTCTAGGAATGACCTCCAGCTGGCCTTTGGGGAACACTTTTCTCACGTGTGGGACCGAGCTGCAGCCCACGGGGTCGCAAAGAGGCAGACACGACGTAGCGACTGAACAACGACACCAAGAATCCCAATGGGTTTACTCGCTTAAAATTTAAAATCGGCTCCACTGGGATCGAGGACCACCCCCCCTCCCCCAGCTCCCTCTGACTCTGTGATGCTCACCAGGCAGGCGGGGCCAGCCAGGTGACGCCCCGATGGGAACCCCTGTGTCCCAGGGACCCCCTGCGCCCTCTCCCCCCGGGGCTGACCTGTGCTCTTGTCCAGGAAGTCCATGGACTCCTCACTGGCGCTGAAGTGGCTGGACGTGGCCTTCTTCTCGGCATCCTGCTCCACGTCGGAGCCTGTGTGCACAGAGGAGTTCGTGCTCATGGGGGAGCGCGGCATGTCGGACAAGGAGATCCTGCGGCCCGCGCCCCCGCTCAGCATGGGCTTGCTCATTAGGACCTTGGGCGACGCGGTCATGTCAAAGCTGAGCTTGACCTTCTCCTGCTTGTCCATCTTGGCGGCACCAGCGCCAGGGTTGGAGGGGTCGAGCAGCATTTGGTACTGGCTGTTGGGCGTGTAGGGTGTCCTGAATGGAGAGTAATTAAAAACCCCGAACTTTCGGCGGATGTTCTCCACGTAAACCTCCATCTCTTGCATTGCACTGTTGAAGATGCTTTTAGTCTTTTTCACAGAAAAAGGAATTTCTTTAGACATGAGGTAGCAATTATTTATTGGAACCCAGGCCCTGGGAGCACAAAAGAGAAAGGGAGTTTAAGTCAGCCTTGGTCGTTTCCAAGATTCTTAAAGTTTTCTTTTTTTTTTTAACAAATTTGCTTCTGCAAGAACACTTAAGTTGAGATCCGCCCTCTTAACAAACGTAACCCTCTTAACAAGTGTATCATACATTACTGCTGTGTCAACGGAAAAACAGCACAGCCTAAAAACTGAGAATTATGTTTTATTTGGCAGACAAAACTGAGGACCTTAGCCCAGGACGCAGCCTCTCAGATCATGCTGAGAGACTGCTTCAGAGAGGCAAGGGAGGAGTCAGGATATACAGGAGTCTTTTTTTGCAACAAAGACCAGGTAGCCAGAACTTCAAAAGATTCCTATTAAAGAAAACCAGACATCTCATGTTACGGAATTCAGCATTTTTCTCAGTCTGGGAAGATGCAAGAGTCTGGGTTCACTGAAATCTTTCCTCTGACATGCACCTTAGCGATTTGAGGCTTTCTCAGCCTGAGTCCCCTCAGGATGGGGTGGCTGGGGGGAGGCTGCAGTGGCTGAGCGCTTGGCAGCTGGGTGCCCAATTGTCTCCATCCTAAGCCCCCTCAGGGTTCATCATCCGGGTGTCTGTACTGGCCTCATGGCAGTAACTCTTTGCTTACTGACAGAGCAGGCAACATTTTTTCATCAACAGCCAGCTGTAGGCATATGCTGGTAAGGCAGTTCTCTAAAGCTTATTCAAGTTTTTTAACTGAAACTTTGTATCTGTTAATCAGTAGTCTCCCTTTTTCCCCTGTCCCCAGCCCCTGGCAACCACCATTCTACTCTGATTCTATGAACCTGACTATCTCAGATACCTCCTACAAATGGAATCATGCAGTGTTTGTGGAACTGGCTTATTCCACTTTGCCGAAAGTCCCTCTGGTACAGCCATGAAGCTTCATCTTTAAGGCAGAACAGTATTCCACTGTATGTAGAGACCACATTTTCTTTATACATTCATCTCTTGATGGTCATTTAGGTTGTTTCCAGAATGGTGTTTGTTTGTTTGTTCTTTCTTAACGCAAACCATATATCCTTGTGGATTTGCCAAGATTCTTAAATACATATTCCATTTTTTAAAAATGACTTGGTTTGAATGGTTAATTAACAATCCACTTAACAGGCATGTTCTGTGACAAGGACTGAATGTGAACAAGACACTCAGCTACATTAAAAGGCTCAATAGCTTAGTCAGTTTAATCCATTAAAAAAATAATAAATCCCCTTTGCCTCTGGGTTGGTAGAGAGTAAAAAAACAGTCTGGATCCTAGACCACACCTCCGAGAAGATAATTATTCCCCAAATCTCATTCTCATGCACTCAGACATAAAGAGGTTTCTTTTCTCTTTTAAAACTGTGATTCTACATGGGACTAGAAGGAAAGGTTAGAAAACCACAACCCTAAAAGGGGTGCATAGTTCTGAATGTGAGATAATTCACATGGAAAAAATGGGAAAAGAGCCTATTAGCCTTGGGGTATGGGCCCTTCAACTCTTGTTTCAAGCTAGTTCTGTCTTCCTACCGTCAACCTTAACATCCTAAAGCGCTCTGCAGAAATCCACTAGAACGTGAGCTGCTTTTCTGGAATCAGCCACCCAAGTGAAGGCAGGCAGGAGATGGAAACAAAACCACCATGCTCTGGGGAAGGCAAGAGTGGATATAAGCGCATCTTGGGTGTGCCTTTGTGATACCTGACGCCCCTAGCTTCAACCCAGCGTGTAGATGGGAATCTGGTAGGAATAAGCGTTTCCAAGGAGACCTCAGGGATTTCATAGACCATAAACTCAAGCCAGGTAAAAGCCATGGGGAGCAATGTGGACTCAGTGGGGAGAGCAGGTGGAAAACTCACACCCAGTTTAACGCAAGGACCCCCTACTCAGGTGCTATCAAACTGCCTCGGGAATTAGGACCCAACACCAAGTCTTCCAAAATTTTAAAGTAGAAAATATAACCTTTTTATCTTCTCTTTTACCCAAATGTTAACAGCATCTCATTCCTGTTTATTAAAAGAAAACCAGCAGGGAGAAACAAAGCCTGGCCATGGGGCAGAGTCCAGGGCACAGGCCGGCGGCCCACAGCTCACAGCTCTTGGTGATGCTAGGTCACGATGCATATGAACACGGAACCCCTCAAAATACCCACCCGCACCCTCAGAGTGCTGGAAACCACCCACTTCTCATCCGTTCCCACTCACTGCTGTCATTCTGCAGAGGCCCGAGGAACCAAAGGTGCAGCCAGGCAGAACGAGGGCTGGGCAGGAGCCAGATGCCCCCAGGGCCAGCGTCTGTGGGGCCTCCAGAGCTTTTCAGCCGAGTGGGCAGGAGTTAGGACCAAAACAGGGCTCTAAGGAGCAGTGGGGAGCTCCAGGCGGCCCCGACAGCTGACGCCCCTTCTCTGGGCCAGCCTCTGCTCTGTCGGTGAGGTGCAGGATGAGCCCCTACCTGGAGGGATGCTGGGGAGACGCACCTGACCGGTCCCCTGCACCCCCAGGAGCTGACCAGCCACAGTCACTGGGATTGCACCTTCTCCCACTTTTGTCTGGAATTGGTGCCTTAAGTTCCATGAGGTTATTTTACAAGTGATTTCAGAAAAGGGTTTCTTTTTCTTAAAGAAGACCCAGGAAATACTGAAAGGGATATCCTATTTGCTTAGTGACAGGAAGTCTCTGGGAGGCTATGTCTTGAGAGGCAACACAGTCACACAGCCGAACTACTTCCTACTTCTGGGCCTCGGTTTTCCTATCAATGAAATGGGGATAAAAGCAGCTTCTATAAAAAAAAAGCACTTAAAACAATGTCAGCTGCCACAGTAGCATTCACTTGGCCCGGCACACGGCACACACTGAAAAAATGTTTCTTTGAATGAATGAATGAATAAAGGAATTTCAGAAAGCTTCCCAAAAAAAAATGGTCAAATTCAAAATATAATACTTGCCATCACACCCAGAACCATCTCCGCTAATTTCCATCTTGTCTCCTATCAATGGACTGCTAAGATTCCTGGTAAGTGACTTTGCAGATTACTTTGAAATTCATTTTTTTCCTTCCAAGATGACAAGCAAACTTTCACAAGGAGCAATTATTTCAGATTCTGCTGCTGTTTCAAATGATAAACTGTATTTTCTGTATGTTCTGTGGGTGGGTATAATTTTCAAAATATGTCTTTTAAATATACACACACACAAACACTTTCCCAGCCTGCCTGCTAGGGCTCTGTGGGGAGGGGGTGTTGCCTCATTTAATCACAACATAACTTGCTAAAAGAGAACTGGAGATATTAACCGCTGCTCATCTCCGTCTACCTGTTGTTCCAAAGCAGGCGGGGGGCTGCGCTCTGCAGAGAGCCGCTATTAGCTAGAATAATTCACATCTAGCTAGAATAATTCACATCGCTGAAGGGGGAGGGGGGAGGCAGGAAGGCTAGAAGGGAGGGATCCTACCTGTCAAAACAGCAACCCCTTGTAATTTCCCATTTTAGCTCCACATAAAAAGGAACAGGAGGGGACTGCCCCACACGACGACGGGAGATACATTTACCAGCAATCTGGGGAAATGCTTCTGATCCCTGAAAGCATTATTTTGAAAAGCAATTTGTGCAGTGATTTAATTTACTGCAGGGGGAAAAAAAAAACCCAAAAAAGAACAGCAGAGCTTAAAAGAGCCATGGAACCTATGCCCATGCTGGCTGTGTCCACAAAATCACGAAAGCAAGATCCTTTCCAACCTACCTGAAAAAACGGAAGCCGGTGCACAATCAGGCTTCACACAGCCCAGGCCAGTATTTTTAAAGTACAAGATCATTAGTGGGTATCACGAGGATCAAATAATAGCCGTGCCCCCCCCGCCCCCTCTCACATTCATTGGCAGGATCAAAGGCTCACTCAGAGCTACGCGTTTGAAGTCCGTGTTTAACTCCCACCTGTCGTGTTGTCCAAAGAAACGGGCATCCACCTGCCCATCTTTATCCCTCAGAGCTTTCGCAGGCCAGAATGGAAACCCCTTCAGTTTTGCCCAAACCAAAGGATGTGGATTGCTCTAGGAAAAGAAAAACAAAATCCCGAGTTTGTACGTATTCAACAGCAAGACCCATATATAAAGCTCGGTAGGTGAGGGAGCGGTGAGACAGGACATGAAGTGAAAGAGGACAATTTCAAGCAGGGTCTGTCTCCCCAAGAAGCAGTCCCCAGATGCGTAGCCAGTAAGCCTGGGCAAGGCTGGGAGAGGGGTTAAATGGGGAAACCGAGAAGAAGTGAGTGCTGACAAAACCAGGCTTGAATCCTGGCTATGCTGCTATTGCTTGAGGGCAAGTGAGCAAGAGATTGACCCTTTCTGGGCAACACGGGGACAGTAATACCTACACTCTCCATTAAGTTGGAGGGTTAAATGCACATGATATCCAACAGAGAATAACAGGCAGCACTAGGTACCTTTATTCCTCATCAAGTGCTATTCAAAGGGTTAACTATTCAGATATTCATCTCCAAAGGCACGAAAAGCTATCAACTATGTTTTGATTCTCCACTCTAATGCCAAGTCTTGCTGCCCAAACCCCTCCACCCCCACGCCCATACTCCCAGCTCTCTCTGCAAAGCACCAGTTTGGAAAATGTAGATCCCTGGGGGCAACAAGGGTGACGTTCTCTCCCTACTCCCAACCCATCCTCAAGAACCATGGTTTCATATGTAAAATAGACAGCTAGTGGGAAGATGCCATATAACACAGGGAGCTCAACCTGGTGTTCTGTGACAACCTACAGGGGCAGGATGAGGTGTGAGGTGGGAGGGAGGTTCAAGAACGAGGAGACATATGTATACCTATGACGGACTCACGCTGGGGTATGGTAGAGACCCACACAACAATGTAAAGCAATTCTCTTCCAATTAAAATAGATTTTTTTAAAAAAAGGGAAATCCAGACAACCTGTATCTTCCTGTTCTTTCCTGAGCTCTGACTATGTCAGTGTTGATTAAATCGTTGATCAAATCTTAAAGGGAAAAAAAAAAAGAACCATGGTTTGGAGAGATCATGGAGTTAATCCTGGAAGAGATTTCCAAACCTCTTAAAATAGACGCAGGTGATTTGTAAGTAACATACTCATTTACCACTACTGGCTCACTATCTGAATGATAGTGTGTGTCTATTGGTGTGTCTTTCTTCTGATGAGTTTTTCTTTTATTCTGCATCCTGCTGTTTTCAAGGACTAACAGAGCCCGTCAATCATGATGCTTTGAACTTTTAGCCAAAGAGGTTTATCCCACCTGGATTACTCCCTTTCTGACTATAACCGTATCAGCACGAAAATTATCTAAAAACATCATCCAAAAGTTCCATCCAGTAAGCCACCTGGAGAAAGCTGTTCTGGGTCATCCAAGGCACAGAGTTCAGTAAACAAAGAAAGAAAAGGAAACCCAACTTACACAAGGCTCACAAAACCAGTTATCTCGTTTTTGGCAGGCAGCTAGATAACACTCTGGACAAACTTCAATTTCATTCATCTGTAAAGCAAAAAGGTGTTTAAAAAAAAAGTCACTCCCAGGGGCCTTATATCTGCAAGTCCTCAAGAAATACATGACGATACTGGCAGGTGAGGTTAGCTAAACTAAGTGCCATGGTGGGGAACACTCTGGACATTAATCGGACTATTTCTCACCAACCTTGATGTGTTCACCTAGCCCAAGCCATCATCATCTCTTTCTGAACCGTGTCTCCCAGCTTCCTAATTTGGTCCATTCCCCACATACACGGAACAGCCTGAGCCCAGCCCAGGAGGTTCATTTCATACACACCATCAAAACTAGGGGTTATTTTTCCAGGACACCTGGGCCATTCTTGAAGAAATTCAGGACATTTCCTGCAAATAATGTCTAATGCAAACACCTGCCACAAGAAGACTGAAAGGGAAGAAGGGGTCGGCCTTTGAGTGACAGTGACGCAAGATGACAGCCACCATGGGCTCAGACAATTATGAAAACCAAATATACAACCTTAAAATAAAATGTGGACCTAAATACCCAGAAGCACCCACCTTTGTAAGACTTGTAACAAAAATTAATATGAATGGAGCTAATAGTTCTAATGGAGTGGTGGACCCAAGAGCCGTTGCAGTGCTAGCAAAATGGCAGAATTCGTATAGCATCAAAGCTGTCCTGCAAGAGCTTCGGCGCCTAATGATGTCTAAAGAAAATATGAAACTCCCTCAGCCACCTGAAGGACAGTGTTACAGCAATTAATCAAAAAGAAAAACCACAGGCCTTCCCCTGCCCCCCATTTGATTTAACCAGTCTTCATTTTCCACAGTAATAAATTTTCCAGATACGTCTTGTAGACCTCAAAGTACTAGAAAGAAAGCTCCCATTCAAAGGCAGTTTATCTTAAGATACTGTAAATGATACTAATTTTTTTTGTCCATTTGAAATATATAAGTTGTGCTATTACAAAAGAAGAAGACGAAGACTAAAAGGGACCCAAGGAAATGCCACAGTGTGAGACTGGGGGGCAAAGAAATCATAAACGCTATGCTACATGCAGTGCCTGACCACCAGTCAAGGATGAAAAAAATCCTCTCTCTCAGATCACAGATAAGGTAAGGGTGTTATTTCATCACATACTAGGGTCCCCTGTGTTGCTTTTACTTTCCTCGAAGACAAAAGACGCTGTGTCTGTGCATCAACAAATTCTCAAATCTCCACAACTATCCTCGGACAATTCCACCAATGGGAACATCAATCACCCAACCCATCATTCCAGGTACACTTAAAAGGGGACAGTGGGAAACACATACCTCATGCTCACAGATTTTGATGACTACTTTTGCAATTTGCGTCAATTTGTGATTTCCTAAGGGAATAAGACAATAGAGTTAATTCAAATGGAAACACAGAAACACCTTAGGATTTATACCTATAGAGCCTTAGGACTTATACCTCTATTAACAAGCTTTTCACTTGCTTTCCCTTGGGAGTAACCCTTTAAAGGTTAAAAACCAGACATTCTGGCTTCTAACATCAGTTTAGATGACTTTTCCCAGGAACCAACCTTTGGTGCTGAGATACTCCCTGAAAGGTGACAATGTGTAGCGGTTTCCCAATAGATCACAATATTTGAAAGATGCTTTTATAGTCTCAAGGCCCACAGTAGTGGAAAGGAGCCTTCTGGACTTCCCCAGTAGTCCAGTGATAAAGAGTCCGCATGCCAATGCAGGGGACGCAGGTTTGATCCCTGGTCCAGGAAAATTACACGAGTAACTAAGCCCACACACCACAACTACTGAGCCCAAGCACCTAAGAGCCCATGCTCTGCAAAGAAAGAAGTCACCACAATGAGAAGCCCACGTGTCTCAACTAGAGAGCAGCCCCTGCTCTCTGCAACCAGAGAAAAGCCCTCGCAGCAACAATGACCCGGCAGAGCTGTAAATAAATAAATACATAAGCAAAGGCGCCTTCTTCCGCCCATTGGCCCAGACCCTAACCCAAGAAGAAGAGTCCGGGGAAAAGAAAACATTTAATTGACTAATTCCAGTGTGCCTGGTGCAATGAACTCAACTCCTTAAAAAAAGCCTTATTAGGAAGCAAGCATGAATGGTCTCATTTCACCTCAGAGTAAACCGAGGTTCAGGAGTCATCACATATATGAGATCACTGAGCTAATGAATTGAGGTTATGGCTCCAGGTCCAACTCTTAATCCCTCACCTTTGCACTAAACCAGAGAACAAGATCAAAAAGCCATGTTGTATTGAACAGTATGTTTTTAGAAATTGTAAATATGGGGGCAAAAGATTTCATACACACAAATACCTAGATTTCTGACATGTCTGAAAACTCAGAAGATCAGAAAACTCTGTATCCAATAAACCACTGGAGTGTCCAGTGGTGACCTCTCCAGAGTGGGTAGGAGTTTCCTGTTGTCTACAGCCTCCAGCTCCCCGCACTGGTCATCCTCGCTTATTCTACTGTTTTTCTGCTACCTGGCTTCATTCACTTGTTTATATGATCTTACTGGCCTTTCTCTGTATTTGAGTTTATAACCTTGACACAAATTTCCAATGCCTAGATACATATCTTTCTCCCATCCCTGCATCCCCAGCCCTGCAAACACGTTAGTAATGCAAAATATGTACTTTAAGCAGATAGTCATCCACTCATATTTCTTTCTTCAATCATCGGCTAACAACAGTCTACTCTTAGGCCCAAGCATGTATAGGAAACAAGATCTGCCCTTAAAGAGCTTACACCCTGGTGAGCAACTCAAAATTTAAAAAGCACCATCAGGAAAATGTGATACATACTGTCATGCTGAAGGACAGGTACAGAGAGCCCTTAACAAAAGTATGTAATATGGTCTAGGTCACAAAGGAAAACTCAGGACTGAAAGGCTGAGACTGAAGGACAAGGAAAAATCATCAAGGCAAAGACAGAGGAGTGTTTCAGCAGGGGACTAGAGGAGCAGGATGGCGCAGGACACGCTTAAAGAACTACGGCAAGAAGGCAGACAGAGGATCATGGGAGAAGGCAGGGCAATGGGAAAGGTGCGCATGGAAGAGATTTTTAATGGGAAGTCTCCCCCAATCTGTCCAGAAGGCTTAATCCACAAAAACATAACAAAACTTTATCCAGAATCAAAAGAAGTCCTAAAACTCAGTAATAAAAAACAATTCAATTTTTGAAATGAACAAAAGATCTAAATTGATGTTTTACCAAGAAAAGATGGATAAATGACTAATAAGCACAAAAGATACTCAATACCTAGTCATTAGAGACAGATAAAACAGCCATTGCATAACACTTCATGCCTTCAAGAACAGCTAAAGTTAAAAAGAGACAATATCGAATGTTGGCAATGATGTGGCACAACAAAAACTCTCACATACACTGCTAGAAGGAGTGTAAAATAATACAACCAACTGATGAAATAGTTTGGTAAAATTTCTTATAATTTAAATACAAACCTACTCAATGATCTAGCAATACCACTCTTGGGTATTCATCCAAGAGAAATGACAGCCTATGTCCACACAAAGAATTCTATAAGGATGTTCACAGGGGGCTTTATTCATAATAGCCGAAAACTGAAAACAATACAAATATCCATCAATATCAGCAAAGGGAATGGATAAATTGTATATTGACACAATATTGATACCACTCCACAGTAAGAAGAAACAAAGCAATAATGCATACAACAGAAGTGAATCCCAAAAATATTACACTCTGTCAACACAGTAAAGACTCCATTGATATGAAATTATAGAATATGGAGAATTAGTTCTCAGTTATAGAAAACAGAACAGTAGTTCCTTTTGAGGAGTGGGGATTTAGTGAAGAGCGGCAACTGGGACATAATAGGGTGATAGAAATGTTTCAGGGTCTTCTTTGCGGTTGGAGTTACAGAGGTGGAACACGTTTGTCAGATTCATGGAATGTATCTGTAAAATCTGTGCTTTCTGTTTTATATAATTATTCCTCCATTAAAAAGGACAGGGAGGCCTTCCCTGATGATATATAATGGTTAAGACTGCGTGCCCATGCAGGGAACACAGGTTCAATCCCAGATGCCACATGCCATGGACCTCCTAAGCCCACGCACCACAACTAAAGCCTGAGGGCTTAGAGTCTGTTCTCAGCAACAAGAGAAGCCACCGAGATGAGAATCCCATTCACGACAGCGAAGAGTAGCCCCCACTGACCGGAACTAGAGGAAGCCCGCACGCAGCAGCAAAGACCCAGAGCAACCAAAGATAAATAATTAAGTGTTTTTTAAAAATTAAGAGGATAGGTAAAAGCATCATATAATCACAAGCAACAGTGGATATCCACTCATACCCTAAAATGCATGTAGTCACCGCCCCTTATTCACACATATTAGCAATCTACATGTAAGTTTCTTCAGCTCTGGGTTCTGATGCATGAAAAAAGATCCTGTTTTTGGTTTTTTTGTTGTTGTTGTTGTTTTTTATGAAATGCAGAAGAACAGGCAACACACAGCATACTCTCTTTTCTAAGAGTCATCTAAGCCACTCACCCCCATTATAAATGATGCAGTTGTGCAAAATCCATTTTGCATCAGCCAAGAAGGCTTCTGTGCAGCCATACATTTTCTTTTTAGCATTCTGGGGAGAAAAGCCACAGAAAATAATCACCAGTGAGTCTCTATAAGCCACAGCCCGTAACACCTGCGTCCCCACATAATTTTCCTAGCAGTCATTTGCCAAATTAATTAATGCTTTTACTCATTTCCCCAGATGCTATTACAGTTGAGATCTATAACTCTATAAAAATGCATTCAATGAATTCATCACACTAACCTGAATTTTCTCATCTTATAGCACTGTCGTTTATCAGGCAGCTTCCTCCAATGAACCAGAGTATTTTATATATTTACACATTTATTATTAATTGTACAGTCTCCCATAAGCCTCACAGTTGAAAACTCAATGAAGCCATTTTTATCCCCATTTTACAGACAGGGAAACTGAGATATAGAAATGTTAAAGAACTAATCCAAAGTTCCAAAGCTATTAATTTATGAAATTAGGATTCCAACCTCATCTTTTTGCAATGTCTTTTTTTTTTAACACCATAAGGGTGTGAGCAGTTTTCCAAAGCAGGCTGAATTTACTGTTTGGAGGTTGGGAGAGAGGGTCCATCAATACACACAATATAATGTTTTCTCCTCATTCATGCTTTTCTTTAAGAATATTTTGGTGCCAAAAATTTGAAAATCAGCACCAAGATGACAGACATTTTAGATGTAGTCTAAAATGCTACCAGTGTAATTTTCAGCATGGAATTTCAGTTTGAACCTTTGAAAACCAGGGTTAGTCACTACAGAAATACCCTTCTCCGTGAAATAAATCAAGCTCTAAGAAGCCACATGTTTACTGCTAACATGAAGATTTCCCAGGTACTTAATTTTCTCTACTTCCTTCCTGCTGCTCTCATTAACATCTCCAAAAGAAAGAGAAGAGTAAACCCCAAATCAATCAAATCACTAATGCTTAGAAGCTGTAACTTTCTCAGATAAAAGGCTAGAATCACCAGCAGAAATAATATTTGGCGCTAAGCAGCAGGTTTCAACACCCACAGTAATCCCTGGGAAAATGTTACAAAGAAGTTAGGGGAATGAGCGTTCTTCCATCCAAATATAAGTGGCTCAGGGGAGACACAGAGGAGCCATCTAACTTGAGACAGGGCATGGGAAGTGAGGGAAGTCTTGAGTCATCTCAACAGCTGTGGGCTCTTTGATGGAAGCCCACCTTTTCCAACGTACAAAGGTCCATTGGGTGGAAGATGTATTCTGCATAGTCAGGATGTTGCTCCAATGGGACAGGCTTCTGAAATGCATCTGTCTGTAAAAGAAAGGATGCATACACAAAAACACAAACCCAAAAAAAAAAAAAAAAAACAACACAAACCCGTCACTGCTATGGAAGACCGCAAGCATTAACACCTACAAACTACTTCAACAATGGAGACATCTTTCCAGAAAATACAGTTCTAAAACTTTCTACAAAACAGACCCTTGAAAAGCTCGAAAGTGGTTTACCCTCTAATTCTGCCTGTTTATCAATAATCATGGACCCAGCTGTGTTCCAGTTTTGTCATCTGTTCAGTTTTCAGTATATACTCAAATAACAGGTCCAGGCCTCTTCAATTAAGATTGACAAGAACAACGGGCTATCAGTTACTTTAGACCTCAACTCTGACGGAGGCTTGTCTGTAGTACACTGCAAATGCCCATAATTAAAACTGACTGGGGGTGAAATTTGGCTACAACTAGAGATGACATGCCAAATAAAGTTCCCCTAAGTGCCAACAAGTTCCAAGTGCTTACTCCTTGGAAGCAAAGTTATGACCAACCTAGACAGCATATTAAAAAGCAGAGACATTACTTTGTCCACAAAGGTCCATCTAGTCAAGGCTGTGGTTTTTCCAGGAGTCATGTATGGATGTGAGAGTTAGACTATCAAGAAAGATGAGCACCGAAAAATTGAAGCTTTTGAACTGTGGTGTTGGAGAAGACTCCTGAGAGTCCCTTGGACTGCAAGGAGATCCAACCAGTCCATCCTAAAGGAGCTCGATCCTGGGTATTCATTGGAAGGACTGATGTTGAGGATGAAACACCAATACTTTGGCCACCTGATGCAAAGAGCTGACTCATTGGAAAAGACCCTGATGCTGGGAAAGATTGAAGACAGGAGAAGGGGACGACAGAGATGAGATGGTTGGATGGCATCACCGACACAATGGACATGGGTTTGGGTGGACTCCGGGAGTTGGTGATGGACAGGGAGGCCTGGCGTGCTACGGTTCATGGTGTCGCAAAGAGTCGGACACAACTGAGCGACTGAACTGAAGTGCCAACAGATGTTTTACACATGGGTAGAAATCTTAGTGAGATTTTGCTCCTCCTCTAAGGAGCCAAATTACTTTCAACATAGGGACTATGTAAAGCAGTGGTCCCCGACCTTTTCGGCGCCAGGGACCAGTTTCGTAGAAGACCATTTTTCCACGAACTGGGGTGAGGTAACGGTTTTGAGATGATTCAAGCCTATTACAGTTTTGCACACTTTATTTCCAACCTAATGTCGCTGCTGATCTGACAGGTGTACCAGTCCGTGGCCTGGAGGTTGGGGCCCCTGGTGTAAAGGTTTTGTATCTTAGTCCACTTTTTTAAGCCCTATTTGAATCAGTTCAAAATGCTAGGCCGGGTTTGTCAATGGGTACTATTTATTTATCAATAAAAAAAATACATAGGGAATTCCCAGTGGTTAGGACTCAGTGCTCTCACTGCTCTCCCTTGTCAAGGAACTATGACCAGGAACACACATATACAGTTTATACAGACACACACACACATACAGATAAGATTTAATTAACGACCAAATTGTGCTCAAGCAAGGCATGTGAATGGATTACCATTTGCAGTTATCCAAGCTCTTTCTCATCCAGAATAAGTTTGGCTTTGTCAGTTTAAAAGATGCTTCCATAAAATCAGCAACTTTCTGCCCTGATTTTGTAACAAACAATTTAGGTAAGAAATTAACACCTTCTTTGATTTTTCTTTTTGGTTTATAATTCTACAGTGTTGAAAAATCGAAATAAATCAATTCTTCTTGTCAAAGTTTGGTGTTTTATTTTTAATGAGGCTATATACTTTTGCTTCCGTTGATGGAGTTTTTGTGAAAGAGACAGGTTCCCAATTTAGCAACACCCAATGGGCATGCTCTGAACTTTTTCCATCATGATATCAAATTTCAGAATATAATCTCAAAACTGAAGTTTCTACATTTTTAAAGAAATTAAACCACACTGGCTACTAAAAGCATTCAGATTTTTTATTTCCATATATTCCTTTGACTTAGAAAGCAAAGTCTGAAGAGTTTCATAAAGGGTCACCACTAGCCCATCCGGTGCCTTTGTGTAAATCTACCAAAGAGCTCTACCAAAGAACCCAAATTTCTGTAGGAAAAATGTCTTAATGTTGATAAACTTGTCATAAAGTATTATTTTTTAAAAACAAGGTATGTTACTGCCATCTTTCTGACAACTGTTGCAAAAAACTACAAAATGACAGCTATGATATAACTGGGACTCCTTGAGAGAAACCACTTTAAAGTTCACAGCTTGCCAGCTGAACACGGCAGGCCTGCTTTCACACAGATTTTCCTAAGGACAAAGGCTGCACATCAAATCCCAATTCAAACTTAAAGAAACTAAGCAAATCCTCACCCTTTACAGGAATCTCACCGGTTGAGTTTTACTTGACAGCTCCCTCATTAGACCCTGATTACAAATAAACTGGGTTGCACTCAGCTCTCTCACTGAAATGGAATTTTTACAACTCCCCCACATCAAGTGTGGTCTGAGGTTTCATTTCGCGACCACTAAGAATTTTAAATCCCCACCAGCTTCCTAATATATGTCATTTCCTGATTAAACTCCTAGGGGACACAAAGTGCTCACTTTTGAGAATTCACTGAATGCCTCTGTCCAATTTAAGTTACAGGGATTTGCATCTGGGCACACGAGACCCAAAGAGTAAGAAGCACAGGTGTCTGAAAAGCCAAGGTAACTACAAGGAACAAAAATGTTAACAGAACAAAAATCACCATTCTCATTAACACGTGTAATAAGAGGAAGTGTCTTCTTACCCCTGGCTGTTTCATTTTCTGAATGGCGAACTTGAGCAGGTATGATAATTGTTCGATGGTGAGCATCGTCATGGCTTTACTCTGCGTTTCGATGCATTCTGCTACTGTGATCTTCTGCAAGTCAAAATCACACAAACACTCAGTTAGGAAAGACTATTACGATCTCGTGTATTCATTTCCCTTTCCTCCTAAGTTTCCAGTAAGTTCACACATAAAAAATGATCCCCATCTAAATGAGACCAGTTGTTTCGCTTGATGAGGACGCCAGTCTACTTGACCTGGGTGCTGGATCAGTGGATAAAAATGAAGAAGTGTTGTTAGCTCATGGAGGCGATAGAATCTGAGAAGAGGGGAGGTGGGCATGGACCTGAAAAATCATCATTCTTATAACCTTGAGTTTCAAAAACAGGACATGAAAAGCCACTGGTCGTTTCAGAGTACTCTCTTCACACAATGAATGAACCACTTTCCTTGAGCCTCCAAAGGTTCTGGGCTATCTTTCAGGAAACTGACAAGGCATTAATTCAATGACATCATGGATGGAGAGGGACAGTCTTCCCTACAAAAGAAGTCTAATGCATGGAAGTGAACTAATAATAAGTATGACTTCATTCTCCATCACCATTGACGTGAACCCACTCAGGACACTCCAGCAAACTACCCAAGGAGCAGTCTTACATGTCTACCTCCATGAGCGAGAAAAGAGAAATTCCTATCAAAGACATGTCTGAAACCAGATTCTGCTATATAAACTGGTACCAGATCTCAGAGGTGTGGAATCCTTAGGTAGCAGCAGAAACAAAAATAGCCAACTCGCATGATGTCACTCTTGAATCATCTGTGTAGGGAGAGCAAAGCAAGGTTTCTCCAACTAATCTGGATTTTGTTTCCATTCTTCAGATCTCCAGATCCTCCAAAAGGAATTTTCATGGTTGGTTGTCGAGAAAAAGGGGCAACACAGGAGGTACTCGGAAGAGGAAATGATGCATGGATCTAACTGTTTGGCTACCAGAACTGGAAACAGCTAGTCTTCTCAGCTGACCGCCTCACCCATTCACTCCTGGAAGAAATCTGGGACTCAAAGTCTTAGACACAGATCCCTCGTCTGTTTGAACTCCAGTTCGTTTCCAGGTAACTATCCATGGTGAACACCTGAGTTGCTCACTCAACTGTTGACCTCTTCTCTCCCAGCCCCAGCCCTGTCCTCCTGGCTGGCAATGCCCGGGGCCTACAATAGAGACAGAAAAAGGGCCAGACAGACATTTTCAAGCCTTTCCTGCCTGGGGATTGGTGAGCCAATCCTGACCAAGGAGCCCAAGGGCATGTCTCTTGCTTGATAAAAAGGGATGTGAGGAGACACACTAACCCCAGGAGGACTACTGTCTAGCCACACATGATAAAACCTCCAGCCACATCTTATGGCCAGGACACGTCACCTCAACAACAAAACGTGAAGAGTCTGGCTCTGAACAAACTCGGTCCTCTCCCCGCCTCTGGCTTCTTTCTACACATGATAATAAATCCCTATGGTTTCAGATACCTTTCATCAAGCTCCATTCTCTACAGAAAAAGTATCCTATCTGAGCCACTACCTTCACTGAGAAATTATTAAACAATTGGGAAGGAATGGTCAAGACAAAGGAAACAGATGAAGGTTCCAGTTTCCACAATTAAATGCAGGAGAATGAGGTTGGACTCTGAACAGGAGGCCACTGGTGAACAATGTCTCTGTCTAATGTAACCCAGAGAGAATCAAGGATCATCTTTTGCAATTCTAGGGGCATAACACCATTAAAAAGTCATCATCATATTGACTGGACATCTAATTTCTTCCCATAGATTTTCCCTCTACTGTACACAAAAGCAGTATTACAGACACTGTCCTAAAGCTTGCCTTTTTTCCCCCATGATCACCATTTGGGAGAACTTTCTATTTCCTACCTAGAAAGCATTTTCATTTGAGATCTAATACCAAGGTACTTTTGAATTCAGGTGACATTCCATATTAAATAACTTTGTAGACGACATTTTTTTTTGTTTGCTGCTGTTGTTGTTTCACTTCGTTTTTGTTTTCTAGATAACATTCTTAATTTCAGCATTTGGAAAAAGCATCATAGATGGGTGTTCCCAAGACTAGACGACACTTCAGAAGAGTGGAAATCATAATTGTTTTCATGAAGAGTGTTCAGGCTTTGCTATAAATGAAATATACACGTTCCCTTCACTGTGCCAGTGTGCTTCTGCCTCGGGTTCCATACCCACTGCCTCTTCCCATGGCTCCATGGCTCCTTCCCCTTCTCTAAGTCTTTCTCAAATCGTAAGAGGATTTCCTGGACCTCTGCATTTAAGAGGTTTGAATAAGAGCATCAGGTGGCCACCAGGTGGGACATACAACCAAACACTGGGCTTCCAGCTTGGCTACTGCCGAGGATTCAATGATGCAGCAGGAAATAACATCCAAGAAGGAAGAAAAGAGCTTGGGATCTTTTCAAAACGTATGAACTGGTAGAAGTTTGTAACTTCTGGAATGCTCATTTCAGAAGAATCAGAGAAAGCTGAAGATCTCAGAGCGATCCAAAAACCCACGAGGAATCAAAATCCACGTTCAGTGAGATTGTCCTTCCAAGAGCTGGAGTGCTAAGGCCACTGCCAGTGTTGGTCCCCAAAAAAGGGGATGATCAGGACCGGGCAGAGGGAAAGCAAAAAACTTCTCTTTTCCTTGTGTTTGGATTATTTGAAAAATTCGATATCAAAGGAAGAAACACAAAGGAGAGTGAACGAGGCAGACAATGCATTCATTCATCAGGAACTAACCTCACATTCAGGACAAAACCAGTCCCCCTCTGGTTCCGATGTCAGTCTCAGACACTTAGCGTGATAAACCCGGGGACAGAGCTCACAGCAAAGGACTTGGCCTTCCCGGTGACAAACCCAGCAGTAGAAATCATTTCGTCCGTCCTGTGGTACAACATCAACAGGGTCTGTGGTGAGTGGCTGCTTCATATAGTAAAACGGACCATGTCTTAGTTCTGACTGAAATGTAGGCAAGAAAGACAGGTTTGGTTTCAAAACAAATGTGCATTCTCAAAAGGAATTTGAACAAATACAACAATAACAACAAAAGAAAATCAGAGCATTACACACATTCATTAAAAAGCTATCTGGGGTTACTCTACTTTACATTAATATAGAATTTGCAGGTCATTAGACATTAAGATTTATTTTTTCAATCTTGTATTTGAAGAGGCCATGACTTGAAAAGCTGGTGTCTGGGAGTTAACAGGCAGCCTAGCAGGAGAGCACAATGGCTAAAACCAAGGCATGCCTGAGTTCAAATTTAGCTCAACCAGCTGCAGGACCCAGGGCAAGTCTTTTAACCGCCCTCCCCCCCAGCTTCAATTTTCTCATCTGTAAAGTGGGGTTGATAACATCTAACTCCATGGGATTGCGGTTGGGATTAAAAGGAATCATACAATGTATGCAATTAACACAGCGCCACCATGACAAATACTGCTAATACACTTAAAAATCCAACATAATGGAAGTCTACATGTAAAAAGCCAAGCAAGTATGGCAATTTGCCCTGGGAGTCTTTCAACAATGGGCCATGGGAGAATGGATCCGTTTGGAAATGAGTCACCAAAAATGATCATTCATTTTTTTGAAGGCTACCCCCAATGCACAAAGAATTATAGCAAACAAGAGGCTTTCCTAAAACCATGCTTCTCAAACACAGGAGGCCCTGGTATTTGCAGAGAAGCCACATTACTTACTGAAGACAAACAAGGGCAGAAAGATTGAGCGGGGAGTGCCAATTCATGGGATCCAGACCCCTCCCTACGCCAAAATAGCAAGAGAAATACTTCCCTAATGATGCATTGGAAAAGACCCTGATGCTGGGAGAGATCGAGGGCAAGAGAAGGGGACGACAGAGGACGAGATGGTTGGATGGCATCACTAACTCAATGGACATGAGTTTGAGCAAGCTCTGGGAGTTGGTGATGGACAGGGAAGCCTAGCGTGCTACAGTCCATGGGGTCAAAAAGAGTCAGACACGACTGAGCGACTGAACTGAACAGAATGATACATTACAGAATTCAGCAAAGCCACTCTCTGAAAACAATCCCTCAGAAGAAACTCATTCAGAAAATGCCTATTGGAGACCAGTATGAAATCTTGTTTAGGAAGTATGGAAAAGTCTAGGGGTAAGTGTTCAAAATGACCTGGTAACTTCCCATGTGACCTTGGGAAAGCTACTCAACCCAGTTTAGCCTTGATTCTATGGACAACAGGGCAGCCACAACCACAGTGCCTACCTCTAAAAAAACCTCCTGTTAACAAGCTTTTCCCTGTCCTTCAGTAAAACTTTACAGTTTTTCCCATAAAGATCTCATATATTGGTTAGGGACTGCATGATTTTTGTTGCTGCTGTGAATGGGTCATTTTACCATTACAGTTTCTAAATAGTTACTGTTGGTACATAGACGCGCTATTAGATTTTTAATACTACTTATATATGCACAGTTCTAATAATTTACTGATTAAAAACTTTTATCATCTCTGTAAGTAACATTAGTTTTGTCTGCCCATGTCTAATATTCTTGTATCACTTTAGTCTTCTCCTTATTTTACCAGCTAGGACCCCCAGGATAACGGGAGAGAGTGACCACAATTGCAGGCATCCCTCTTGCTCCTGGTTTTTATTATGAGGTTTTAATGTCTCGCAAATGCCTGGTACTTCCACCTTCCTTGATAAAGTTTCAGAGATGCTTGCTTAGCAGATCTTCATGAATCAATCCGTCTAAGCCTCCCAACTCACTTCTACCAAGAAAAGAGCTAAGACTAATAAGGGCAATGGTGTAATTGTTGAGTCCAGTTTCAGTTCAACGTTTAAATAGAGTGCTTTACTTGGTTTCCAACGAATAATATCATCGTTATGCTATTCTTTCCATGTTATGTTTCTCAGCGCATCGTCACACACACCATCGTCCTTCTGTCCTCACCATCACCCAGAGAGGCACCAAGGGGAGACACCGCTAGTCCCAGCAGACAGAGGAGAAAACTAAGTTTAAAAGACTTTATCTGACCCCCCGAGTCCAGAAGCAAGGACTCCTACCCGTGTCTCCTAGCACTTTGGCTCATCCCTATGCCCCACAGAAGATGAAGCTGGATGCAAAGGAGATTCTGATGATTCAGTGACCCCCTCAGAGAACATTCTCTGTAATTCAAAATAACTTCTGCCACACAAACTTATGATTACCAGGGGGCAAAGGGGGCGGGGGATGAATTGGAAGATTAGGATTGACATATACACATTACTATGTATAAAACAGATGGGCTTCCCCAGAGGCTCAGCGATAAAGAATCTGCCTTCAATGCAGGAGACTCAGGTTTGAATCTTCTTGGTTCAGGAAGATCCCATGGAGAAGGAAATGGCAACCCACCCCAGTATTCTTGCCTAGGAAATCCATGGACAGAGGAGCCTGGTGGGCTACAGTAAACGGGGTCACAAAAGGGTTGGACGTGACTGCGTGACTAAACAACAATATATAAAATATACTACTAATAAGGACCTACTGTATAGCGTAGGGAACTCTACTCAATACTCTGTAATGAACTATATGGGAAAAGAATCTAAAAAAGACTGGATATACGTTACGTGCATAACTGTTTCTCTTTGCTGTATGCCTGAAACTAACACATTATAAATCAACAATACACCAGTAAAAATTAAAAAAAAAAAAAAACTTCTGCTAATGCAAAAAAGTAGAGCGGGAAAAAAATCTGAAATTTAGGAAGACAACTAGAAACAGAATAGAGGGGGTATGAAAAGATAACAGCATCTAGAGTAAGGGGTTCTCAACTCAGACGACATCTTGGGCTAGGCAATCTTGGTTCTGGGATCTGTTCCTCTGTACTGGAGGATTTGTGGCATCATTCGGGGGCACCCCCACCCACACGCACCAAACTGGGACAACCAAAAATGTCTCAGGCAGAGGCCTGCTCTCTGCCTAGGAAAACGGTTGCTTGAATTTCTACGGGGAGGGTGTGAAAGTGGAGGGGCTGGGGGAGGGGAAGACAGAGGAACCACCGCAGAGAGATAAACTGAAGCTATCAAGCAAGCAGAACTATTTCTAACCTGAGTGGGGTCCTCCAGGATGCACTGCGGCTTTCTGCAAGATAGCAGGAAGGCGTCTTCGAGGGCCCAACTTCCTTTCAGTAAGTTAATAATAGAACAGGAAGAGGCATGAAGACCTCAATGAAACTAGAAGAATCAGAATGTGACAGCTCATCATCTCTTGAGCAGGCAACCCAAGTCCTTTCCACCTAACAGAAGCCAGGGTATTGCCCCTTGAGAAGTTAAGTTCCCCTCCTCCATGTCCCTGCCCCTACCTGGCCAGGGGTGGGCATTCCCGGGAGGACCAAGAGGAGGGCGGACCAGGCTGCCCTTTTTTTAGGAGATTTCATCCTTGATGAGAACCAGCTGGCTGGGAATCACCTTGCCAATCAGATGCTGGCTCTATCTGCTGCTTGTAAGTGTTTTCTGCTCCATAAAAATAATCTGATAAATATGCAACACTTTAAAAAAGGAAAGGTAAATCATTTCAGGTAGAATGACTTAATGTTTGTTTTTTTCTCCCCCACGTGCACAAGGTGTGTGTTCTCAGAGTCAGGCAAGCAGGTCGCAACACGCGTTGCTGTGGGGCTCACTGCAGGCTCCGCGCACACACGTTCTTACGTCCCTGCTCCTTCCCCAGGTCAGCTTAACGAGAAATAGACAGGCTTGTTCATCGGCTTCTGGAACACCCCAGCCTATACCAGGAGCCAGCAAACCTTCTCTACAAAACGGTTCTATGACGATAGGAGGTGAACAGCTGAGGCTCTGCGGGTCGTGTGGTCTCTACGGCGGCACTGTCACAGGAGAGCGGACGTGACTACAAACAAGGTGTCACTAAGTGGACGCGGCTTTGTGCCTGTGAACCTCATTTACAGAGACAGGCGCTGGACCACACCTGGCCTGCGAAAAACCAGAGAACATGTCTGCGGAGCCGGGGGAGGACCACAGACTCAAATTCCTTCTGGGGCCACAGAGGAAACAGAGAGGAAGGAAAACTGTCCTCATTCCAGCCTGTTTTCCTGTATTTGATAAAAATACACAAGGGCTGCAAAATAAAGAAAAACTGCTCAGCCCTGGAGTGTGAGGATGGCGTTGGAGGGCAGAGCATTGTCAACGCCCTCAGGCTCCAGTGATCAGCAGTCCTACTGACGGTCCCCTGATCTATCTTGGCTGTTAATATACTGCTCCCGCCCAACAAGGAACTTCTGTTTTTAAGACAATGCATGTGCTGTGTGCTGTGCTTAGTCCTGTCCCACTCTTTGCGACCCCATGGACCGCAGGCCCCTCTGTCCACAGGGATTTTCCAGGCAAGAAGACTGGAGTGAGTTGCTATGCCCTCTTCCAGAGCATGTTCCCAACCCAGGGACCGAACCCAGGTCTCCCACATCGCAGGCGAATTCTTTACAGCCTGAGCCACCAGGGAAGCCCAAGACAACGCATGGGCCCAATAAAATAAGTCCCAGCTCACCTCCTTATGAGTATGTATAGCCCCCTACTCAGAGGAGGCAACAGGGGCCCTGTCATTTCTCTGCCATATCTCATCAAAGGTACACCTAAGGTCATTAGGCACAAATCTATTAGCAGATTATTGCTCAATACTTGAATAAGAAAGAAAAGAAGCAAAGAAAGGAGGAAGGGAGAGAGAACCTCCCCGAAGGATTCAAACTCAAAAATGTCCCAAGAACTACAGATAGACAGGTATTTCTCAATAAAGGTCCAGTGTCACTTGAGAAAAGGTATTTCTCACCCCATCTACCCGGGGTCATTCAGCAACCTGACCCTCCTCCACACAACACCAGAAGCATCCTTCCAGGCTCTGGGATGTCCCCCACCCCCAGTTTCAAGAAAAAAGCACCTACATACTTTCTAACCTTTGTTAAGAGGTGAAACAAGATGGTGGTGGCCCATTTCAGGTGGTGAAATCCTGGCGGTCCAGTGGTTAAGAATCCCCACCTCTCAATGCAGGGTACACGCATCTGATCCCTGGTCCAGGAAGATCCCACATGCCCCGGAGCAGCTAAGCCCGCAGGCCGAAACTACTGAGGCCCTCAAGACGAGAGCCATGCCCCGCAACAAGAGAAGCCACCGCAATGAGAAGCACTCGTACCACGACAAAGAGTAGCCCCTGTTCCCCGCATCTAGAGAAGGCCCGCGCGCAGGAATGAAGGCTCACCACTGCCAAAAAATAAAATCAGTAAGTCTTTTTTTTTAGAAAGGTATTAAAAAAAAAAAAAGAAGTCAAATCAGCGGACAGAAAGGTTGAAAAAAATTAAATACAAACCTTAGAACACGTCCCCTAAAAGTAAAGTGTGTTCTAAAGTTCTTCTTAAAACTCTTAGAACTCCCCTAAAAGTAATGAGTACCCATTACATGAAAAATGGGTGGAAACATAAAACCCGTAACTCTACTTCATGATAAACCATCTCTACCAAAAACGGGAAAATATGAGGGTGGGGGGGGGGGGCGGTTATTATGCTAGAACGGTTTTCTTTTCAGAACGCTGGACCACAGAGAAATTTCAGAGTGAAGAAAAACAAGAAAGGGGTGAAGAATTTTGATATATACCAAAAATCAAAAGCGTATGAATGCCTAGAGAGAGCCAAAGGAGAGGAATGAGCAAAGCTGGCAGGGAACGCCACTATAGGGAGGGGTGGGGACGGCAGAAAGGTAGCACACACAGATCCAGTGTCCAGCTATTGCTGGATTTTTCTGTTTTTATAGGAACTATAAAATATAAGTTGATATTTGACATCTCATGATCATCAAATGTTGATGAGTAACAGAAATTACATTGGTAAAACCTAGCATATGGAGACATACATTTTGCATTTAATTCCATAACTTTTTTTCAATTTTGTAATCTAAAAGAAGAAAGAAAAGGGAAAGAGAAGGGGAAAAAAAAAAAGAGTCCAGAAGAATTTTTTTCCAAGAATTTAAGTTACCCTTAGGAAAACAGACTGTGCTCAAGGGAAGCTGCCTCGAGGGAAGGTTTGCATAGTTTATGCAAACACTATAAACTAGAATGAATTATGGGGTCAAGGGTCAGGAATTTCTTTTCTTTACAGTTCAGGCTATTTTTCCGTTGCCGTTGCCAACTCCTGGCCATTCAGCCCCAGGGAGTTTTAGTTGTGAAAAACAAAAAACCACAATCAACCTTAGAATGTGTTCCTTCCCAGTTCAAACTCCAGTTTTACAAGGATGGGAAAGCAGCTGACAAGGTCACCCAGTGGGTTTCCCAGATGCAGCGGGGCAGGAAGGAGTCTGGACTACAGGTCTGGATGCCTTCTCCTCCAGAGACACAGCTCTGCAAGCTCTCTCATCACTGTGGAAGATGACCGATTCTGCAGATACACGGACACACCCTGTGTCCAGTCACCCCTGCTGCTCTGCTCCACAAGCACAGTGCATTCTATATTCACGAGCTCCCCCTGCATCCAACTCTGGGGTGACAGCAGCCACTGGCCATGTTCTGGCCACAGATTTACAGATACACCATTGTGGTCATGAGGTTTAAGTGTTAAGAGGACCCGTGGATGAGGAAGAGGGAGAAGAAAATCTGTGAATTGCCTAAGTTGGTCAGATTCTAGGAAGAGAGATGTGAGCCAATTTTTTTGTTTTGTTTTCATGTTTTTCTGTGGTTTTTTTTGTTGTTGTTGTTTAATGTGAGCCAATTCCTCCAGGACAGGAAGAAGTCACTGAGCACACACACACAGGAGACTACCTCTCCCCAGAGAGCACAGTATCTGCTTCCTGACTTTACTGATAACTGGTAAAAGAGGGCTTGCCTTAAATTAAGATTTGAGGATTATTTATAGCCTTTGTGTTTCTTAGTCTTCAAGCCCAACAGCTCTGGGATGGCTAATGGTGGCGGGGGTCGGGGTGGGGGGCAGCAGCTTCAAGACAGGTAGACCTAAGCTTCTTACTTGCTCTAAGGCCTTGGGGAAGTGACTTAACCTCTCTGCCAGTGAGACAGAGACGACTATACCCTTCCTCACAGCATCAAAAGGCTTATGAAAGGATAGTCACACGGTAAGTTCTGCTCTTAGTATCAGTCTCACCAACACTATTACTGAGCCATCATAGCTCAGTTGGTCAAGAATCCGCCTGCAATGCAGGAGACCCCGGTTCGATTCCTGGGTTGGGAAGATCCCCTGGAGAAGGGGCAGGCTACCCACTCCAGTATTCTTGGGCTTCCCTGGTAGCTCAGCTGGGAAAGAATCCACCCGCAATGCAGAGGACCTGGGTTCGATCCCTGGGTTGGGAAGATCCCCTGGAGAAGGGAAAGGCTATATCCACTCCAGTATTCTGGCCTGGAGAATCCCATGGACTGTATAGTCCATGGGATCGCAAAGAGTCGGACGTGACTTTCATTTTCACTCATTTTTCCAACACTGTTATTATATGATCTTTCAAATTGCAATCTGAAATTATCTTTTCAATGATCATTTCAAATTGCAGAAATTTACTTACAAGCTATCAGTTTCTCCTCTAAGGGGAGTTCCAACTCATTAAACCTGGGCTGACCAACATGGCAGCTATAAACCGGAGGTGGCCACGTAAATTTAAATTCAATTAAAAATTCGGTTGCTCGGGCTCAGCTGCCACCTTTACAAGTGCTGTGGCCACACGTGGCTTGTGGCTCTCACACTGAACAGCACAGGCCTGGAACATTTCCAAAGCTATTTAATTATTTCACAGATAGTCTGTGCGATTATTTCACTTAGTGTAGACTCTCGCTTAACTTTTATTATTTATGTCATTTAGCTCAATTCCTCTTCACAACAGCCCTGCGAGTTTGGTAGCACTAAGATCATTATTCTCATTTCAGAAAATGAGAAAATGAAGCACAAAGAGGTTAACCTGCCCACAGCCACAGGGCAGCAGCAGTGCTGGCATTTCACTGTGTAATTTGGAGAGAGAAAATAGATTCATGCACAGCAACGGCCCCCTCTCAGAGTCCCAGGCGTTTAACCGTTGCTCGGTTTCTTCCCGTGAAAGCAACAATCTTATTTTATTCAACCTCAAATCCCCAGGGTCCACTTCCACATCCATAATCTGCACAAATGCGTGAGTACATCCCAAGGAATCTCCTCTGAAATGGTATCAGGAAACCGGGCATCCTGCTTGCTCCATGCTAGGAGACTCAACCTCATGGACCATGAAAGCACCTCTCATCTTTTTAAGTCAGAAGAGTAGCGAGTTTGCAGCACAGAATTTTAGAGCTAGAAGGTCGCTGAGACAAGATATAAGATGGCGAATCGATATTTGCATCGAGGGTGGGGCCTGCCAGGGGCTGGGCACTCTGAGAAGAGATGGGGACGAATTACCCAAGTCACGGAGGGCAGTGGGTTGGGAGGGCGGCTGTCTCTCACCACAGTCCTAAACCCATTCTTTTACAGATGAGAAAATTGACACCAGAAGGGAGCACAGGCCTCAGCCATACCACCCCCTCCGGGCAGAACTCCAAGCTGTCCTACCAGCCCAGCCTAGGAGGGCAACACCCTCAGGCCACGAGGGCAAACAGTGCCAGCATGTGAAAAAAAGAAATCCAAGGAAAATCCCCAAATCCTAGAGCACGGTATGTCTGTCTTATCTGGGTCACTGCCCTATCCCCACCAAGAGATCTGAAAAGCCACTGGGAATTTCTCCCCAGGCCCATTTTGAGCTCCCCTTTCTGTCCTATGCAAATGACAGCCAGAGCAAGGCAGCTTCCTAAATGCCAAGCACATGGGTGGTTAGAAAAACAATAGCCTTTGTCCGCACTCCCTCCCCACCCCACCCACGAGTGTGGACACCATTCCCGGTGGCCTCTTACCTGCTCCTTATTGTTATTGTTCAGTAAGCCGGGTTTCTTTTTCTTTTTAATGGGACTTGTGGATGTGTCCTGTGGCGAGTGGCCATTGGAGGAATGAGGAGGGCTGGGGAACTTTCTTTTCTGGGCTGTTCTCTCTGTGGAGCCAGGATCTGAAAGAGACACACAGGATCACATATTTTAACGCAGTCAGGACTAGGCCCCGCGGGAAGCGGGGTGTGGAGGACACACTCATTTTGTCCCAGACTTGGTGCCATCTTATTGATCCTCCTAGAATATACTTACCCCACTGTCTTCCTTGCATGTCTCAAAGAGGTAAGATGGTCTTTCTTTTGCATACATAACATTTCTGTGAAATTTGTAATTTATGGCCAAAATACAAAAATTGGGAAACTTCACATAATAGATTTGGGGCTTCTATTTAAAAAAAAAAAATCAGAGCCTGCAGGGCCTTATACAACCAGACCAGCCACTTTTTAGACAGGGATATGCCCTCTATTTTACCAAAATCCCCACCCTTCCCTTTGTTGATAAAGGTCCGTCTAGTCAAACATGGTTTTCCAGTAGTCATGTACGGCTGTGAGAGTTTGACCAGAAGGAAGGCTGAACGCCAAAGAACTGACACTTTCGAACTGTGGTGTTGGAGAAGACTCTTGAGAGTCTCTCTTGGACTGCAAGGAGATCAAACCAGTCAATCCTAAAAGAAATCAACCGTGAATATTCATTGGAAGGACTGATGCTGAAGCTCCAATACTTTGGCCACCTGATGCAAAGAGCCGACTCACTGGAAAAGACCCTGATGCCGGGAAGGATTGGAGGCGAAGGGAGAAAGGGGCGGCAGAGGATGAGATGGCAGGATAGCACCACTGACCCAACGGACATGAATTTGGGAGACAGTGAAGGACAGGGAAGCCGGCTGCGCTGCCGTCCATGGGGTCGCAAACAGTCAGACGGGACTCAGCAACTGAGCAAACCACCACCACCAGCCTCCCCTGCTGCGTCCCTGCCGACCAGGTCAGGAACCGACAGCCATGAACTGTCACTCACCCGAAGCGAAAGTGAAGTCGCTCAGTCGTGTCCAGCTCTTTGTGACCCTGGCAGGCTACAGTCCATGCAATTTTCCAGGCCAGAGTACTGGAGTGGGTTGCCATTTCCTTCTCCAGGGGATCTTCCCGACCCAGGGTTTGAACCCGGGTCTCCCGCAGTGCAGGCAGACGCTTTACCGTCTGGGCCGCCAGGGAAGCCACCAATCACACACCCAAGGCTGATGGCAAAAGCAGGAAGCCAAAAGAGACAGACCAAGAAAAGAAGGCCGCATGCTTTTATGAACATGAAGGCAAATGTAACTCGTGGTAGAAGACATTTATTCATGTTTATCAGGTTAACAAAGTATAACTATGTAAAAAAAATATACCCCACCCACCAGAGTTCCCATGACCCAATCACCAGCAGACAATGTGTTTGTGACTCTCCTCCAAAGACAGATCAACAGAAAATGGCATTCTCACCCAAGGCTCATCTGAAAAACACCAACACCACCCTCACCAATCCATTTCTGTGTTTATTCTCCCCGCACCTCATTTAAACACAGGCATTTACACAACATCCCATCTTCACCTGCAAAGATCTGAATCCGTTCCATGCCCGATGGCTCTCCCACTAGCTGACGGAGGCCATAAGGGAACGGCCTAGAGCCCCTGCTGTGCTTGAGAAATGAAAACTCCAGGGACCGGAAGAGCATAGGGCTGTGCCAAGAGCACAGGTGGCAGAATGGGATACAGAGTTCAGAAAGATGACTATCTGCGAAGATGGCCTGGTGACGTTCCCCAGCTCCAGGGTTAACTCTCGGGCAAGTCCCAGCATGCGGGCTCTGCTGTGTGTCACCAGCCCGTGTCTGGGATGGTGGCCAGAGCTGCTGGGGCAGATCACCAGGGTCCAAGAGCCAGAGCACCCTCCAGCACGCTTCAGACAATGGACCACTTCTGCGAAATCCCATCCACACCAGGGAGCTCTCTCCACTCACCAGGCAGGCTGTAGGAAAATCCTAAACAAATGTTCCGAGTGCTGCACTGAGACCAGCCCCAAGAGGAAATGAAACACTAACCACAGGCACCTTGAGGGAGAAGAGACCTCAGAGCCAAGGGGCCACCCCACGGACAGAACAGCGGCCTGGAGAGCACAAAGGGATGGCTCAGAGGCACACGCAGCTAGTTAGTGGGGAAATGCACTCCAAAGACGTAGCCAAGGATTGGCACATTTCCCCGGAGAGAACCTCCTCTCATTCCCACAGGGATCCTCACCCCACGTCACCATCACACGTGAAAACGCGCACATTCTCCATAGGGTCTTTGACCTAACAATCTCCTCCTAGAGACAGTCTACAGGCCTGGTCAGAGGGCAGCAAAGCATATGCAAGATGATTCAACTGCAGCAGGTGGTGTTATAGCTAAGACTAGAAAGGACTTCCGTGTCCACAAGCTGGGAGTTGGTCTGATAACATTTAGTGGGACACAGCCATGAAGAACAAGGCACCCCGAGACAGACTGACGTATAATAATCGCCAAGCTCCTGGGTCAGGTTGAGGAGCATGAAAATACCAATGACGTTCTCCACAGAACTAAAAAAACAATAATTTTTAAATTTGTATAGGAACACAAAAGACCCTGAATGGCCAAAACAATCTTGAGAAAGAAGAACGGAGCTGGAGGAATCACACTCTCTGACTTCAGACTATATTATTTAATACAAAGCTACACTCATCACAGCACTTCGGTACTGACATAAAAACAAGACACATAGATCAATGGAACAAGACAGAGAGCCCAGAAATAAACCCACACACTTATGGTCGATCTATGACAAAGGAGGCAAGAATATACAATGGAGAAGACAGTCTCTGCAATAAGCGGTACTGGGAAAACTGCATAGCTACATGTAGAAGAATAAAATTAGAACATTCTCTAACACCATATACAAAAAAGCAATACATGTCTAGCACCAATAATAGACCAAAAGACACAGCCCAAAAAAGATGGGTTGGTTTGGGTTAGCTTGGTTTTTTTCGGGATTTTTTTTTTTCCTCTGTTTTGTTTGGTTTGTTTCTTTTTGAAAAAGATGTTTTCATATATATTCATATTTACATAAGCCTAAAATACTCCTAGTTGAACACAAAAGTATAAGTTCTTAATAGGGACCGGTGGTTGCCTCAGGGGAGGAGAATCTGCAAGGAGTGGAAGAAGGACTTCTTTCCACTGTATATCCCACTCTACTTTACCATGTTCCTGAACTACTTTATCAAAATAAGGAAAAACAAAAAGCAAGTATTTAGAAGGTTCAGTGTCACATTTTAAAAAATGCAGTAGGTGCAAACCAAAGCCAGTAATGAGCAAATGACAGAGGCCTGACTCAGGATAAAAAGTGTGACCAGATGTATAGACTTATGGTTGATCCGTGTGGGCCTAGAGACCCCAGGAAGGAGCTTGAAATTTGTTCTGTGTGAATCTAATAAATCCAAATAACTCCATTTATGTATCAGAGGACAAGTGTTTAACAAAATCGTCTTGGGGGCTCAAAGGAGATGTGTCCCGGAAGAAATGAGACCCAGGCCAGGCAAAAACTGAAAGCCACTGGGCCAAGGTTTTGATTCTGTATGTATAGTTTCATTAGTGTACAAAGTTTAAAAGAGGAGAGCACATGAGCAAAGTCAGGCCAGTGGAAAGCTAGGAAAATGTCTGGGGAAAAATTAAATAACCACTGACCCCTGAACAACAGACGGGTTGGGCCTTCAACTACTACACAGTTGAAAATCCACATACTGCTATCTCTGCCTCAAAAACAAAGGAACTGATAAAGGACTCACCAAAAACCAGGAAGCTGAAGCAATCTGGATAGAATCAGGACTCAAGCCCTGGTTTTTTGTGATTCCACATACTGTGATCTGTAATCGAACACAAAATGTTCCCCGCACTTAAAAACTGGTAAAATGAAAATGCGTGCGTGCTCACTCAGTTGTGTCTGACTCTTTGTGACCCCCATGGACTGCAGCCTGCCAGGCTCCTCTGTCCATGGGATTTCCCAGGCAAGAAAACTGGAGTGGGTTGCCATTTCCTACTCCAGGGGATCTTCCTGACCCAGGGATTGAACCTGTGTCGCCTGCATTGGCAGGCTGATTCTTTATCATTGAGCCACCTGAGAAGCCAAAAATGAAGAGACAAGCATTCTATGTATTGAAAAAAAATCCACGTGGAAGTGGATCACAGCAGATCCAACACGTGTTCTTCAAGAGTCAAGTTTAGCGTGTAACATCGATGGAGTACTAGTGGATTTTGGAAAGGATGGCCCCTCCTCATTGCAAGGACAACCCCAACCCCCTCACACCCGCTGCCATTGATGGTCCCAAACACTTCCTGAAAAGCACCCCCACATACTTCCTGAACCCTCCCAGGAGGGGGACCAGCCTCCTGGAGCACCTCAGAGCTGGAGTATGGGGAACAGTGGATGAAACCCACAGCCCAGCCCACACCTGGTCAACCTCTGGGGCCAGAAATGGCTCCGGCTCCTCCCTGGGCCATCTAAATCATCTGCCTGTGGCTGAGATCTCCTAGGATGATGGTTCCCCATCCAAGTGTTGTCCCCACACTAGCTGCAGCGTCACCTATGAATTTGCCAGAAATGCATGTTCTCAGGCTCCATGTCAGATCTACAGAACCAGAAACTGGAGCAGGGCCCAGGGATCTGGGGTTTAAGCACACTTCTGGAGGATTCAGGAGCATGCTAGTCTGAGATGCTCCGGCATGTGTGTTTGGGAGACAGAGTCTGAGTTCTCCAGTCTCAGGAATCTCCTTTCCTTTCTCATCGCCTTCTAGAGGGTTAGTTTGGGACCCCAGGAAACAGAAGCCAAGAAGGAGGCAAAGAGAGAGAATGAAAACAGCTAAGCAACTTTCCCTACTTCTCAGGGCCTCGGGGACACATCTGTAAAATAGGAGGAAAGGTAAGGAAGGGACCAGACCAGTTCTTCCCTGGAGTCCAAGAAAGTGCCTCAAGGCCCCATGAGCTGCCTGCCACAGTTCCTTACGTGGATGCAATTTCCTGAGCAAGGGGGCCTGAGCCTACTTCACCTTTTTAAAGGTGAATCAACTCTAAAGATCAAAAAGCTACAGGACCAGAGGATCCTAAGGTCTTTTAACTTTGAAATTCTTTAATTCCACATGAAAGAGCAGGATGGGGGTAGGGGGGATTCACTAGAAATGAATATACTCATGAGCCATTGAGAGTGGAGGAAACAGACAGTTTTCCCCAAGGCCACCAGGAAATAAAAGGGCAGGAAGGTCTAACTCAGTGAGAGGAGGGGATCTGACCCAAGGCTGCCCACACCCAGAGGATCCCCAACCTTCTAGTCTGAGCAAAAGAGAAGAAAATCCCCAATTCTGTTCCCGGTTACACACACAGCAACTTGCTCCGGAGTTAACGAGAGTTCAGTGGCTGTATCCAAGGGGATACAAGAAATTTAATAGACTCCAAAAAACAGACACATCTGTCAACAGCAGAGGCTCTCACTGAAGCCTCTTAGGGAGAAAAACTGAGAAATGCCGGTTGGATTCAGTGTCCTTCTGAGATACCAGACAGCAGGCCGGCAGCATTCCGACTAACAGCCTAGCCACTCCAGTCAGGCTAGGCCTCTGCCGGTAATAGAATGGTGGGTGGGAACCTTGCTGCAGTCATGGTAACATAGCTGCCTTGAGGACCTTTTCCAGAAAGCTGAGTCAAAGGTTTTTTCTTTTTCTTTTTTCCCTTTTTGATGATTTAATTCTGACAGGGATATATTTCTAAATGCATTTCATGTATAAATTTGGAATGAGGATGACACACAGCTACTGTGCACCGAATCACCGGGGAAATGGTTCACCCTTGATCTGAGAGACCTTCCTGGCAAAGCAGCAGGACCTGGGATGTTATGGGGCTGGCCCCATGCCCACTCCCCCAAAGTCAGTCTGGTTCTGAAGGAGTTAACATGGGCAAGAGAGCAGAGCAGAGAAGAAAAGGCCAGAGCCGTGACTCAGGAAAACAGCTTGGCATGGAGCAGGAAGCAGCAGAATTTCCCCTCCTGTGACATTTCACTAAAATCTTAATAAAATATGGCAAGTCTCCTGGGTATCAGGAACCAGGCATGTGACGCCATCCTCCCTGAACCCGTGTCTTGTGAAAGGCCAGAAATAATTCCACTCAGCCTTTCCTAGATGTCCCTTGTCACAAGGGACGCTCTCCTTCCAGATAACGCAGTCGCGGGTATTAACAGCTAAGATGTTCTTGTATTGTACACAATGCACCAAGCCCTGTTCAAAATGCCTCTCGTGTCCTTCCCTCTAAGTCAGCGGCCCAAGAGCACGCAAGTGGCCGGGCTGGGATTCGAACCCAGGCAGCAGAACTCCGAGGCCCACAGGCTGGGCCCTCACCCCAGGGAGAGGCTTGCCTCAGCTCGGTTGCCAGAAGACTTCCTAATTCAGGGTCTTTGTGTTCAACAGCACGCACTCCTTTTGCTCCAGATCACATGGGATGTGGGGGTTGGGGTGCTCCAGGAACCAGGAGGAAGATGGAAAATTGTGACCGTGTCATTCGCAATGATGCACGCTATTGAAGCACATCTCACCTCCCAACCCTCACAGGTGGCACCACAGCCTGTCAGCATCACAGACCAGGCCGGTGGGGAGTGGCGCTCCACTGCCATCTCCCTCCCCCCGACACTCCTCCCCAGTGTCCATCCACCCATCCATCCAGGCACACCGCCCCCACCCACATCCGGCACCTGAGTCACAGCCGCCCAGACCGCACCCCCCCCCTTCTCCAGAGTCCAGGAAATGACACACCAATTACAGGGAATTGTCTCCTCCAGAGAGGGAAGGGGCCCCAGCTGAGAGCCGGGCGCTTCCTGGGGAGGACCAGCCCAGTAGTGTGTTTTTATGGGTGTTAAATTTCCCTGATGCTGTCAATGGCGAGGCGGCCAGGGAGGGGCTGAATGAAACAGACTCGCAGTCAACAGGCCCGGACCAGCATGGAAGGTGGGGTGACCCACCATCAGCGGCGGAAGATGGACAGTGTCAGGCAAACCCGGACAAGCTGGTCACCCTACACTGAATTCGGTCAGGCGGGCGGCACAGGATACAGGGCAGTCAGGACCCGGTCCTGCTGCCACCGCGCCAGAGTGCAGTGTGGCTCGAAGCAAGTTCGTTAAGCTCTCTGTGCCTCCATGCTTCCTTCCGGCCAATGGAGATGGGGGTACCCCATGCGAGTTATACACAGGTTAAACAGAGTTAATTCATGAGATGCTCATGAATACGACAGCGAGGAAGCACTGGATGAAACAGGAGCTAGTTTTTTTAAAAAGCAACACACATCCCCCTTCTTCCTCATCTTCCTCCTCCTCCATCCTTCTCCAAAAACAGAGCCGATTTCTCCGAGAAAGCGTGTTAAATCAAGGCCACAAATTCTGTTACGGAAATACCAGCCTACATAAAAAGTGGAGACGGGAAGGAGCCGAGGATGTGATGTCTCCACGTCCATCAGATCGTGCAGAGTCCAAGTTTTCCCCTGCCACAGTGAAGGCAGAGGCGGATCGGAGGCCTGCAGAGGCTCAACCGCGAAACCAGGCGCCATAGCTGCCAGCCTTCATCATGGCCTCCTTCCAGCGTGGCCACACGCTGCTCTTTCCCCGGAATAGCAGAGCCCAGCACGGCTCATCCTTTCCGAGCCTTTCCCAAAGACACAGAGCAGGTACCCTAACAGACCTCCCTCCCCAGGAATCCTTGGGGCCCTCTCCAGCCAGTCATTACATCATAATGAAACAAAAGCCTGGAATTTCCTCCAGGCCCAGAGCAGAAAAGGAGAGGAATCTAGAGCAAAGCATGGGGGCGGGGAGGGGGACAACGTTTCTCTTGCCATTTTCTCTTGCCACGGACCAGGTCCCGGACACGAGGAACACGTGAGTGACCGAAACACTCAGGTGAACAGTCTGAAGACCGGGGACCCACAAGAGCTGGAAGACACGGCCGCGACCTGGGCCTCCCTAGGAAAGGCCGCCCTGGCCTAAGCTGGGCTCCTTTAAAGGTCTCCCGCATGTGACTGTGAACTTCCAGATCAGGAAAAGAAGGGCTGGAATGGAGATGAGGAAAGGGGTTGTTCTCAACTTGGGGGACACGTCACTGGGCCAGAATCCGGGTACCTCAGAGATCCAAATGAGCGAGGGGCAGATAACCCTGCAAACGGGGCGCTTACCTGCCATTGAGAAAGCTCTGCCGTTCGGAGGGCCTAGCCTCTCTTTCAAAGAGAACAGAGGCTCACTCACGGCACACATTCCTGCTTCCGGATGCTCAGCGGCCTCTCCCAGGGGGAGGAGGAAGCGGTAGGGACGGCAGGCTGGGAGTCACTGCTTCCCAGGCCGGCCGGCAGGGCCAGGACAGCCTCGCCTCCCTGCAATCAGGCAGCCCGAGGCCCACGACAGGCCTCCGTGTCCCCCAGGCTTGCAGGCTCTCATTTATCACCCTCAGCAGACAGCGGCTCGGCTGAGCTGAAAATCTTCAGTGCCAGCACCAAAGAGCCATTTATTTCGCTGATGTGAATAAACACAACGAATTGCATGGTTCTACTTGGCCCGACTGAGAATATCAGAAGGGGGGATGGGGGTGGGGGAATGAAAGTTGGGGTGGCTTTGCATTTTGAAGGTGTTTTTTTCTTTAAATAATTGTTTCCAATTTAGTTCTGATGCGCCTCCCCGAGAAATGAGAAAACCATCTTCCCACTGTACAGACTCAGTCTCCCTCTCGCCCACCCTCCTCCCTCTTCACCTCCCTCTCTCTCCCCTCTCTCTCTCTCTCTCTCTCTCCCAATAATGCAGAAGTGGTGATTAATGGGCACATTCATATGTAAAAGATGAACTTCCAAACCAGCCGGCAAGACTGAGATGGCTTCCACCTAGGGAAGAAGAGGCTGATTTATAAATGAATTCCCTGTTTACCCTTCAACATCTAGAGGCAAAGGCAACCAAGGAGCCCTTTCTCCTTCCCCCACCGCGCCGCACCCCCCCCCCCCCCCCCCCCCCCCCCGCCCCAAGCCCAGCTGGGATGAAGCCTCTGGAAAAAACGACAACATCTCAACAGGAATTTCCTGGTTCCAGAATGCCAAGCTCTTTCAGGCTTTACAGAGCGGAGGGAAGGCAGGGCCCAAACTCCCTAAGAAAAAAACCGCTGTGCCCCACCCACCCCCCTCAGCAGGTCTAGGCCCAGAAGGCTGGCATCCAACGTGTGTACACAGACGAGGCCTTTAAAGACCCGCCAGATTGCCACAAAGAAAATGTGGAGGAACCAGTTGCCCTCGGCCTTTACAGCATAGCTGGCAGAGGAGCAAGGTCGCAGGAGGAGCTGGTCCCAGCGCCCCAAGCCCGTGTGCATTATTTATCCAGGCGGCAGGGACTCGGCTCAGGTTCTGGAAAGCTCAGGTGCTGGTGGGTGGCTTTCAAACTGCAATGGGGAATTGCAGCATCAGAAGGCCAGTTCCGAAACAAAAAGACTGCCGGCCGCCAGCTGAAGTAGCAAAGTGGGCTGGAGAAGAAAGGGGGGATGACAGAGGCCACAGGGAAGGGGGTGGGCAGAGGAAGGAAGAGGGGCTGCCCCTCGGTGGTAACCAGGCAACGTTCCCCACCCACCCTGGGCGGGGTCTGGCCTCTCTATAAGTCGCCTTAATAAAGACAAAGAAAATTCTCTAGAAGACACCAGAGAAGAAGGGACAGGCCCTCTGGTCACCTCATTGCCTTTTTTCTTTTTTTTTTTTTGGAGGAAACAAAGATGTTAGGCCCAGACTGTCACTCAAATTACCCCAGTCAAAAGGACGCCCTAACATCACACGGATATGGAGGCCCCCAGGCTTAAGTGTGCATGGATTAGCACAGCCACTGCAACACGCCTTAAGAGGAAAGAAGGTCAAAGATGGGCAGAAACTCCAATGTCATCCATAGGGGACGGACGCACTGTCATAAAGTGAAATAGGGAAGGAAGCACGTCTTTATGTACTGGCGTGGGGCAAAATCCAAATGAATAAAGGCCAGAAATAGAACCTGAGTGAAAGAAATAGAAGCTGTGTGGGCTCTGGGTTTGCAAAGGCCTGGAGGAACACCCAGGAAAATCAGCCAGCACGGAACTCCTCTTTGAATGCTTTCTGATCCCGGTCACGTATTTAACTATTTAAGGTATTTTTAAATGGCCATGGGGAGAAAGGGATGATCACAACAAGATTTATGGGGCTCCCAGTACATGCCAGGGACCACGTCTGCAGGCCTACCCCCCGGCTCGCAGGAGGAATTCAGAACATCTCCGACACCCCCACCACCCTCTCCCTACCCCGGCACTAATGAGGAGCTGCTCTTAAGGGGCTCAGGTGTCTGAAACAGTGCAAAACTGGTTCTCAACCCGTTCCCCTCAGGGGACACTTGGCAATGTCTGGAGACATTTCTGGCTGTCACAACCAGGCAAAGAGAGGGGGTTGCTACTGGGCTCTGAGTCCAGGGGTGATGCTCAACACCCCCACAATGCTCAGGTCAGCTCCCACCCCAGTGAATGATCAGGAATAGGACATGTCACTAGCACCCGATGTTGAGAAAAACCCTGGCGGTAAAGAAACTTCCAGGGAGCCGCCCGGCAGGTCTAATTTTGTGTCAATACACCACCCACGAAGGTTTCTGCAGCCATTAAGAAGGAAAATGATGCCTTATGTTTCACCTGGCGGCCCTGACTTCAGATTTCAAAGAGAAGAAAACAATGGGATCAGTCAGTCAACAAATAGTCACTGAGAAACTCCTAGACATCTGGGCTCCCTGAGAAACCACCCAGGGAAGGGCCCTGCCCCGCCGGGAGGACAGCCAGAGACAAACAGTGCTAACAGCTCCCTTCCGAGGGCCACGTATCACCTGTTCTTGACACAAGTGTGGACTGACTGACTCCCCACTGCAGCTCTAGGAGGCGGAGGGGCCAGAGACCCCCGTTTTACTGATGAGGAAACTGAGGCCCAGAGAAAAGCAAGCCCATGAGGAAGTGACTAGTAAATAATGGATACAGAATACATTCCACCTAGAAATACTCAATGAGAAACTGATTACAGATGGACAAAAGGCTGAGCAGGACAAATACCGGGGATTTGTGAATAACACAATGGGGAGAGAATATAACCAGGAAAGGATCTCTGCTCTTTCTTTCTCAAACTTGCCTTGTGTGATTCACAGCTGATACTTATTATTAAGAAGCTACTTTACAAATCCTCCTCCAAATCCCATGAGGTAAGGATGGGTTTTTGTTTGGGATTTCTGCTGTGGTCCTTGGCCCTACCATATGGCATTTGGAACTTCCCCGACCAGGGATCAAACCTGTGTCCTGCAGTTAAAGCACAAAATCTTAAACCAACGGACCACCAGGGAAGTCCAACAATGATGTTTTTGTACCCATTTCATCAGTGAGAGGTGAAATCACTTGTGCCCCAAGGCTTGCAGGTCAAAGCAGCAGGCTGGAGCTCCATCACAGCTAGGTCCCACTCCAAAGACACCACCCCCTACCCCAAATCAGTCAGCTGACTTTTCTGAGGTCCAGGGTGCCACCTTGTAATTCTCCATCACTTAAGGGCATGTTTACCAGGGGGGTTTCCCTGGTAGCTCAGCTGGTTAAAGAATCCGCCTGCAATGCAGGAGACCCCAGTTCAATTTCTGGGTCAGAAAGATCCCCTGGAGAAGGGAATGGTTACCCACTCCAGTATTCTGGCCTGGAGAATTCCATGGACTGCAGAGTCCATAGGATCACAAAGAGTCAGACACAACTGAGCGACTTTCGCACACAAGGGCATGTTTGGTGCCAGCCAACGTCAATACAATGCTGTTGTTCAACACGTGGACTTTGGAGCCACACCACCAGATCTAAATCCGAGCCCTGTCACCGAGTCCTTCGGCAAGTGACTTAACCTCTGTGCCTAGTCAACCCAGCTGTCAACTGTTAAGACTCTTCCTTCAAGGGCTGTTAGGAATAAAAGAGGTGCTGTGTGCACAGCGAACAGGTCATCAAACACCACCAGTTATTACTGGTAGGTAGCCTCGGTGCCAGGGCAAAGACATGAACCCAGAAAACTCAAACCAGTTTCCCCCAATCATTTTGCCTCCTCACCTTGATTTGCCCCCCAATGAGCCCTTCCTAGCCTGATTCTGAAAAGGGTTCACTGATGGGAAATACAGACTTTCACAGTAAGTCCTCCCAGGCTGGCACAAGTTCAACCAAGCCAGCTTCAAATCCCCTCAGGGATCAGGATTTCCTCCCAGATCAAAGAAGCAGCCCCCGTTGGTGGCCCACAGACCCAGCCCTGCTGTGACCTTCCACTTTAGGATTCCTCCCTACTCAAGTGAGACTCAGGAAGCCTGGGAGAGCGCCGGCCTCAGAATCCTAGTAATCTGCAACATGCGTGAAGAATGCTGGACCTGGCAGGGTCAGGATGGAGGCATGGAAGTGCCTACGTGGTGTCTGGCACACAGCAAGTGTTCTGCAGAGAGCTGTTCCTCCCCTGCCCACCCTCCTCCTGCCTGTTCCTGTTTAGCCCGCCCTTCACAGCGGCCACCATCTTGATCCCAGCCCTGGGACTATTCACTTGCCCTTGCCAGCAGCCTTCTTCAAACCTAAATGCAATAAACCGTCCCCTATTTAAAACCCACTGCCAAGGGGCTTACTGCAGCCAGCATCTTATCAGGACTCACCACGCCTTCAGGGATCTGGCCCTGCCCATCTTTTATCCACCTTTCACTCAACCCTAACCACAAACAGCTTCTTTTGTGGCTCAGCTGGTAAAAAGAATCGGCCTGCAATGCGGGAGACCTGGGTTCGATCCCTGGGTTGGGAGGATCCCCTGGAGAAGGGAAAGGCTACCCCACTCCAGAATTCTGGCCTGGAGGGTCGCAAAGAGTCGGACACAACCAAGCGACTTTCACTTTTAACCACAAGCAGTCCCAAAGGAGCCAGTCTCATTTGTCCCGGCTGAGTCTTCCACCTGGCGTGTTCTATGCCCAATCTTCCCAGAGTTGGCAACGTCTACTTTTGGCTTCAGTAGTCACATCACCTCCCCAGAGAAGCCGGCCCTTACCATCCCAGTCTCCGTCACTTATTCTATTATCTTAAAGGAGTTCCCGCCCCCCCCACCCTGCCCCTTCATTGAGGTCATCTCCAGCTGGAAATTATCAAAAACATTCTCTTTTTTACTGATTTGCTAGCTTATTGTGTCTCCTCCAGAACGTGAACTCGATCTCAGTTTTTCTGTCTTTCTTTGCTGTAGCTCAATGCCTGACACCCAATGTGGCCTAGAGGCAGTCCCCAAACACACTGGACCAGCTAAATGAAGTGTGATCACAGCAAACTCCAGTTTTTCTTCCCAGGTCTAAGCATTTGTCCTGGGAAACCAAGACGGCCAGAGGGTCTTGGTGAAGTGAACAGGGGAAGATTACACAAGAGGGAGCCTGGCCATTCCAGGGACTGAAAGAAACTGAAGGAGGAAATTCCCTTTCCAACAGGTTCTCGGCTATTCTCACTTCCGGCCTAAAGAGCCCATTTTCCCCAAAGGAGGAGATTAAGTGAGGATTTATATCTTGAACATGATGGGGCCTTGCAGCTAAACGCAATTACAGAGAAACCAAAGGCAGAAAACTCAGATGGCTTTTCTCTGGCCACGCATTTCCTAACTCCCTCCATTCTTCTTGGGGAGAGCTATTGTTTCAGAAAGATTTAGTGTTAGAAAAGAGGAATGACTTTCTCCAAGGAAAACACACTCCCAGCTGGGAGACTCCCCACTGTGATGACTGTTTTCACCACACCTCTTAGCCCAGATTCTCGGCCCTTTTTCTTATCAGACCCTTTTAAGGCCGCATTCTCTTTTCCACGCCTCCCTGAAGGCCTGGACTATCCTGCGTGGCCCTGCAGGACGAAAACGGGGGCCCATCGCGTGGGCACTCATCCATGGGAAGCCAGCAAGATGGGCTCGGCCTCAAAAAGGGGAGAGTAAAAAATGACTTCTCAAGTTCACCTTCCCTCCATCCCACTCAACAGACATGCGACAAGAGAAATTAAATCTGCTCTCTTCTGTCTCCATCTTTGTTCCCCTGGGCTTCTCAGACAAAAGCATTTTCACCGGCTTGAGGGGAGTCTCGATTTGAAAGATATTTGTCAAGTGACTCTCAGCAACTAACTAATATATCTGGTCTCAACCCAAGAAATAGCAGCCTGGTTTGAAAGAGGGTCCCCATGTTCCTGTGCAGGTATGGGCAGTTACTACAGGCGGGTTAGGGAAAAGGCAAAACCAGGTCAGTCTTACTAGGAAGAGGGCCCATGACAGCTGATGAGATGAGCCAGTGATCTAGAAGAGAAGCAACAGCCAGAAAATCATCTAAGGAAACTGACAGCCCTGGCCTGGGTAGGAGATGGCCCCACGGAAGGATTCCAGACTGCATCCAGTCCACCCCTCACAGCAGCGTGATTCTTTAGTTATTGATATTTAAAAATTGGGAAAAACTGATCTAGAAATCCAGATGACTAGCTCCTCTTTAAAAAAGAAAATTAAGATCCAGCCACAAAAAGTCCCCATTTCCACATGGTATGATCCTCCAGGCTGTTTCCCCTACCCTTAGGATGGAACATGAAATTCCCCATTTGCCAAGGTTTCCATCATTCTTAACTGTCAAGATAATTAATCGTAACCTTGAAAATCCCTTCAAGGCAGAGTAGAGCAGAGAAGGGCAAAGCAGGTAAACAGTAGGATAAGAGATAAAGGATGCTTTTCGAAAATGACCAAGATCTAGACAATGCAAGCCCAACACAGTATACCTTTTGTTTATATTTTTCTAAGAGGGAGACAAAGGACAGATGAAAACATATCAAACTGTCAACTAGGTTACCTGGCGGAGGATTTCTGAGCTTTTTCTTTGTATACTTCAGCCTGCTGCCAGAAGAGGCACTGACTTTATCACTTGTAAAGAAAATTCAGGGACTTGCCTGGAAGTGCAGTGGTTAAGACTCCACATCTCCACTACAGTAGGTGTGGGTTCATCCCTGATCTAGGAATTAATATCCCACATGCTCCAAGGTGTGCTCAAAAAAAAAGAAAGAAAACCCAGGGCTTCCCCGGTAGTTCAGTGGTAAAGAATCCGCCTGCCAATGTGGGAGACACGGGCTTAATCCCTGCTCTGGGATAATCCCAGAAGCCACGGAAGAGCTAAGCCCGTGCACAACTATTAAGTCTGTGCTATACAGCCTGGGAGCTGCAACTACTGAAGTCTGTGCGTCCTAGAGCCTGTGCTTTGCAACAAGAGAAGCCAACACACCACGAAAGAGTAGCCCCTGCTCTCTGCAGCCAGAGAAAAGCCCGTGCAGCAACAAAGACCCAGCACAGTCAAAGTAAATAAAATTACTTTTTTAAAAAAAGCAAAGAAAATCCAATCAACCATTTCCTTCCCTTACTTAACTTTCTGTTTCTTAGAAGACAGTCTTCATTCAAAAAGCACTTATTGAGCAGCTACTACAAATCACTGGTTCAGTCACTAACTCAGTCACTAACTCTTGCAACCCCACGGACTGTAGCCCGCCAGGCTCGTCTGTCCATGGGATTCTCCAGGCAAGAATACTGGAGTGGGTTGCCATTCCCTTCTCCAGGGGATCTTCCCGACCCAGGAATTAAACCCAGGTCTCCTGCATTGCAGGCAGATTCTTTACCAACTGAGCTACGAGAGAAGCCAGTACTAGAAATCATTAGCCCCATATTAAAGAGGTAAGAAGACCTGGTCCCTGTTATCAGTTCAAGAGGAGATGCAAAGGGAAAAGAATTCAACAACAGAGGCTGAAGGCTGGGAAGAGGGTGGCCCAGCACATCCTGGATTCTTTTCCCCCAGCTAGTGCACCAAGATGCCAAAAAGCCTGGCAGAAAGGCAGTTCAGAGGAGCCTGGATAACAAATAACAATTGAGAAGATGGGAAGATAGCTGTGTTCTTTCTTTGCTGATCTTTTCAAAAAACAGCAAGCCCAGGAGAATCTAATCAAGTGAAATTTAAGACACTGATAGAATTGACTATTTTTTGAGCATGTTCTATGCTGAGCCAATCCGTAGCTAGGTTTTCCACCTACTACATCTAGCACGACGTATTCATGTATTGAGAGCTGTAATGCAGTGCCGTCCACCAGAACTTTCTATAGTGATGGCAACATTCCATATCTGTGCTGTCTACATATCTGGACAGCCTCTAGCCACGTGTGGCTACTGGGCACTTGCAATATGACTCGTCCAACTGAAGAAGGAATTTTTATTTCAATTAGTATAAACTGAAACAGCCACAGAGTAGCTACCTAATCAGAGGAGCCTAGCTTTAGAAGCTCAATATACAACAGGCAAGGGAGGAAGTTCAGCAGGCAAGCGGGACCCTTCAGAATCCTCCACCCATGCCTAAGGGAAGAATCCGGTAGTAGCCTTCAAAGCATAATGATTCGGGGCCTAGAAATGTTTCTGGACTTGCCACCTCCAGCCTAGGTTGGAAATTTCTCAAACCTTCAGGATGTGTGAGAATGTCTGATCAGAGCGGATTACCATCCTGTCCTTCTCCTGGCCAATTTAGGAGACTTTCCAGGGTGATTTCTTTTTTTTTCCACCATGCTTGCAGCTTGCAGGATCTTAGTTCCCTGACCTGGGATCGAACTTGTACCCTAGGCAGTGAAAGCATGAAGTCCTAACCACTAGACAGACCACTAGGGAATTTCCCCAGGGTACATCCGACTTTGGAAGCTAAAGGAGGAGGTATATCTCCACTGTCAGAGGTATAAATGAAGGTTCCGCAAGAGGGGAGCCTGGGTCCCCGAGGACGTGGAGAAAACAGGTCCTTGGGGAGAGCAGCCTGGAAGGATGGACAAAGGTATGACCCGGCGAGGAACAGGAGGAAGCCAGCAGTCACATCACAGAACCAACACTGAGGTTGGGCAGGCTGAATAGGAGGGGCAGGTTCTGCGGGGACACTGACCAGAGCCCTGGAGAGGACAGATGGAGCAGGGCCTTGAATCTCGACTTAGGACTGGGGTCATCTTCAGGAGCCACCAGCAACCCAAAGCAGGCAAGCAAGACAATCACACTTGTGTTTGGAAAAGGGCCGATTACAAGTGGGCTTAATACCTGGGGAAGGAAAGAAATCAGAGGGAAGGGGGCCATTTCAAAGAGCCCTGTATCCCTGGGGGGAAAGACAGACAAGCCACCGATCGTTTCGGAGAGAGCAGAAATTTGAGCTTAGGTAATTATTTCCAGGCGCGGAAGATGCTGGAAACAAAGCCATCCACTCTAGCTGAAAGGCTGCTTTTACTTCCTTCTCCAGGAGAAAAGTTCTATCCACCTGGTAGACAAAGTAAAGTCATTCACTCATTCATTCAAAAGATATATTTATTGTGCTCCAACTGGAACAGGAACAAGTGGTGGTAAAACGGGCATTGGGGAAATGAGATGCACAAAAACAAAAGGCAGGACCCACCCCCACCTGGAGCCAGAGCATCCAGGGAAGGTAGGATGTTAGGAGAAAAAAGAGAGGGGAGGACCTTCCTTCAGAGGATCTGAAAAGATCAGTGTGGCTGGAGTAGAGAGAAAGGGGCACATGGAGGCAGGAGGCTGGAAAAGAGGGCAAGGCTCACACATAAGGATTTTAGGATTTTGCTCTTCATCCTAAAACCAAGAAGCGAGCCCTTAAGACTTTAAAGCAGGAGATGGTAGCTGAAAGAGAGGTTCCTTTTAGAAGGATCAGGAGGGTAGGGCAGATAAGAGATGGGAGCCCAATTAAAAGACTACTACAGGGACTTTCCTGGTGGTCCAGTGGCTAAGACGCCCCCACTTCCAATGCAGGAGGTACAGGCTTGGGGGAACTAAGATTCCACATGCTGCTGGGTGAAGCCAAAAAAAAAAAAAATCTATTACAGTTCACTGGTGATAACCTGAAGAAGAGTGATATGTACAATATATTATTGTAAGGAAGCAAAAAAAAGGCAAACGGATAGAAGAATCGAGGCTCAGTCCCACATCCCTGGCCTAGCCAACTGCCAGAGTCCTGGCTTATTCACCATGGTGCAGAAGCAGGTGTTCTGTTGGGGGAGCAGGAGGGAAGGTAAACAGTGAAGTCAGTTTGGGACATGTTGAGTTCAAGACGCCCATGAGCAACAGGTCGGCAGTCAGGTAGGTAGCTAGCCCTCTGCGTCATAACTCAAGAGACATCTAGGCTGGAAGTAAGATATTCGTGAGTCATAAAGCCACAGATGTGGGCGAGATCACCCAGGAAAAGAACATGCTGGGCAAGATGAGGAACCAAGCTTTCAGCGACGCCAACACTTAGCGGTGGGGAGAAGAGGAGCCGGGGAAATCAGAGGAAAAGCACAAGAAGAGGCAGGTTCCAGGAGAAGAATGATCAGCAGTGTCCACTGCCTCCTCTAGATCAGGACACGAAGCGCTGACAACCACCCACTGGAGTCTACAGGAAGCCCGGCGGGAACTGGTAACATGGAGCGTCTGGGTGGATGCCACCACGGAGCTGGCAGAACAAAGCAGGAAGTAAGGAAACCAAGACCTAAGTACTGACGCTCCTTTTACCAAATTTGGCTGTGGAGAGGCCAGAAAAAGGAGAAACACTAACAGGAGAGATGCAGGGTCAAGAGAGGAAATGTGGAAGAGACCTGCGCGTGTTCAAAAATCTGTACATTCCTCAAAAGGCGAAACACAGAGCTACCCTATAACCACAGAGCTACCATAACCACACTCCGAGGTCTACATCTGAGAGAAATGAAAACATACATCCACGTAAAAACTTGCCCATGAATGTTTATGGCACCGTTCTTCATGACAGCCAAAAAAAGGAAACAACTCAACTCTGTCAACAGATAAATGGATAAATAAAACAAAATGTGACAATGGAATAACACAATGGAACATTATTCAGTCATAAAAAGGAATCAAGGAGTGGTATGAGGGGACTTCCCTGGTGATCCAGTGGTTGAGAGTCCACGTACCCAATACAAGGGGCTAGGGTGCAATCCCTGGGTCAGGGAACTAGATCCCACATGCTGCAACTAAGAAGTTCACATGCCACAAAGTTGCTTGCCACAACTAAGACTCAGCACAGCCTTAAAATAAACAAATAATTTTTTTTTAAAGTGGTATGTGCTACAATATGAACAAGCATAAGAACATTAATATACAAGTAAGAAGTCAGACATGAATGTTCACATACTAAACGATCCATCTATATGAAATGATCCAGATAAGCAAATCCAGAGAGGAAGAAAGCAGGTTAGTGGTTACCAGGGGCTGGGATAAATGGGTGATAAATGGGGAGTTACTGCTAACGGGTCAGGGATTTTTTACTGGGGTGATGAAAATGTTCCAAAATAAGACTGTGGTGATTCACCGAACAAAGCTTCCCTGGTAGCTCAGCGGTAAAAGAATTCACCTGCCAATGCAGGAAATGAGGGTCTGATCCCTGAGTCGGGAAGGTCCCCGGGAGAAGGAAATGGCGATGCACTCCAGTACTCCTGCCTGGGAAATCCCATGAACAGAGGAGCCTGGCGGGCCACAGTCCATTGGGTTGCAGAAGAGCTGGACACGACTGAAGGACTAAACAAGATGATCACTGAACAATTCTGTGACTGGATTAAAAAAACCTGTTGCTGGGAATTCCCTGGTGATCCAGTGGTTAGGACACTGTGTTTTCACTGTGTTTTCAGCACCAAAGGCACTGGTTCGATCCCTGGTCAGAGAACTAAGATCCCACATGCTGCGCAAATCGGCCAAACATAGTAATAATAATTTAAAAATAAAAACCACGTTACTGTTCCCTTTGAAACGCTCGATCTCTGGGTTCCAGGAAAGCTGAAGGTAGGACAGAATTGGGGGGGGGGCAGTAGTGAGTGCCGGGGGGCCTATAACACTGCACTCACCCCCACTCACCCGGACTCTGAGATGTGGGCTTGACAAGCTTGCTCCCCTCAAGTTAATCGTCAAGGGGCCTCCACCAATGGAGCAAAGTGAAATAACTACTCTTTGAAACTTTCAAGCAAAAAAAAAAAAAAAGTGCTAGGATCTCTAAAAGGCCTCAGACCTAGAATGTTAACTCTAGAGGCACTGGGAGGAGAAAAAGGAGAGATGGTTCTTTTGAAACTAAGGTTGAAAATGGTCCATTGTAGATCACAGTCTTCGGAACAACAGCAGTCATATAAACATGTAACGTAGGTCAGGCTTCAAAAACGGGGCAAATGCAAGGTTTTCCACGAGTGAACCACGAAGATAAATTGCACAGAAGGTGCTGACAGGATTCCATGAACAGATTGCACCGAGGCTCTGCGGGCCAAGAGAAGGTAGAAGGTTTCTCATTCAGAAAGCCATATCCGACATTCTCAAGAGTTGCAGGATATTTTAGACCTTGTTGGGAGAGGAACAATCTGGTAGGTTATCTAACTCGCAAATCAATTCCTTCCACCGCACAGTACATGGATGGCACTTCTCGGGCTGGAGGAAACGTGAAAGAGCCAAAATTGAGTTAAAAATACTGATGCTCATTTTTGAAAAGAAATATTCTCAGCACTTCAGCCTCGCACTGTGATTTAAAGGGTGTTTACGGTTATATTTTCTTAAAGTTTCCTTGGGGAAAAAAAAAGAATGATACAAGGTCTCTATCTGAGAGCCGTCCTCATAAACAGTCCCTTTGTGAAACAAGCTTAATTTACATACAACAGTGAGAACGAGGATCCTGTACTAATTAAGGTCTGGGGCTGGTTAGCAAATTGCTGTAATTGTATATTCTCCAGCTTCCTGTCTTGGAAAACATATTCATACCGAGGCAAATCTCAGCAAGAATGATACTGTTCAAGACTTTAATATCTTGGGCTTCCGTTGCATCTGTGCATGGTTTCCAAGTGGCTCGTTCCCTTGTGCGGGTGACATTACACAGACATTTTAAAAAAATGGTTTCAGCTTTGGCAGCCTGGCATCCGCACACCACAATCATTACTGCAAAATGCACACATAGCAGGATCAAGATGCAGGCAGCCCAAACAGGGGAGCCTTTGTACAGGGAGCCGTGAGCTCCCAGAGTCCATCATTTTTCAGACTTTAAGTCCCTGTCCTTGGAGGAGCTTATTCTGACTCCTACGTCACATGGCTAAAATCCTGCAATGAACTGTGCTGGGTCCAGTCTCCTGCAGAGAGTGCAAACCCACAACTCTCCCACCACTTGTGACCCGGAGACGTGTTCTGTTGGGTTCATGCATGGTCTTTCAGAAACTGGGCTACACGGATCACAATTCTAAATCAGGCATTTTTACAGGAGGCGGGCGGGGAGGGGAATAAAATCCCAGCTGGTGACATCAAATGAGACATATTCCTGTTCCTGCTTTGTTCAACGATTAGATGGAGGCACCCTACCCCTTTAGAACAGACAGTCTCCCACCCACTAAAGGCCTTGAAACCCTGGATAACCTGCTGGCCCCTATGGACATCTCACCCAGGATCCTGGGGGCAGAGCTCATGACTAAGTACAAAGGTTTAAGATCAATGATAAAACCTAACCTCTCTTCTCTACTCCTCCACTTCATTAATCCCTCTGAGCTTCAGTTTCCTGAACTATAAAATGGGAATAACAACACACGTGTAACACGGCATTATTAAGAGAATCAAACGAAGTAATTTACATCTAATACTTGACACCTAGTAAGTACTCAGGAAAACAGCAGCTAGGCAAACACACTTGGCACCTCGACAGTTCTTCCGAGTTTTGCTCTAGCATCTTTCAGCAGATCATTACCCCCGGACACAAATGTCAACCTGACATCTTGAAAGTGCGAAAGCTTTGTCTCCTGAGAACTAAAACGCTCCAGTAAATGCCAGGGCTGGCATTATGGCAATGACTGGCTTGGGAATTATTCAGTTAATAAGTGAGTATGTGTCAGGGGGAAGAGGGTGCACAAATTGAGTTAGAGAATCTGAAAGGTTGTACAAACTAGACATAGGAACAGAATGAAAGGATTCTAAGCCAATTACTGTTAGGGTTCCTAAGTTTCTCCAGGACAGTTCAGGGTCTCCTCTCCACCCACAAGGAGGGCATGATGCTGCCAGTTTCCCAAGATGCCCAATGGTCCTCACCCTCTTTGAGGAATAATCTCTGCCCCAGTGAGGGCAACCCAGGGGGGTCCAAGTATCTAGTACTGGCCCTTCCTCGGCCAAAGGAAAAAATATGACACCAGGTAAGGACTCTCCCTGGAGACTCTGACCTATTGATCTGAAGAGACTGTCCATTTAGCTTCACTCCCCAGAGCAGCCCTGGGCCTCCAGCCACTCCATCAAGCCCATGAGGCCACTGACCACCTTCCAGTCCATCCCTTCCCTGCTCCAATGAACCCAAGCTGGCTTCCGCTGCTCACGACAAGAGAACCCCGATCTGACGGTATAGGGTAGGGGCTGAAGCGTGAATTTCCCAAACCATAAGAAAAGCAGGCTAGAGGAACAAGTGTGTGTTCACGGAGCCCACAGCCTCACAATGTGGATTTCAAATCATAGGGACTAAGAGAGAGAAGGCTTACCTCCTGCCTTTGCAAGCGGGTCACATTTGGACCAGGATAACTTTAGCTCTCAGGGTCCCAGCAACCCAGTATCATGACTCCAGGCCTTTCTTTGTGTATGCGGTTTCCTCACCTAACCCCAGAGGCTCTATCAGAAGGCTTCTCGAGACATAGAACCAGCCAGTCCTCTGGCCATCCGATCACCCTGGAGGCTGGGAGCTCAGCTCCACACAAGGAAAGCCATCCAAGGCAGTCCCTGGGGAGAGGAGAAGGCCTCCCTCAAAACCAGGTACCCCTTCCCCTCCCAATTCCCCACCAGAACAGGGCTCCAAAGGTCCTGAGAAAATCAGTCCAAATGTCTCAGAGGACAGGATGCCTGTCCTGAACATACCCACCGGGCTGACCTATACAATTCTCTTTTTCAACTGAAGTACAAATTTTTATTGATTTATGTTATATTAAATTCAAGTATATAGCATTTCAATTCAGTATTTTTACAGATTATACCCCATTATGACAAACTGACTGTCATTCCCTGTGCTATGTGCATATCCTTATTGTTAATCTATTTCATATATAGTGGTCTGTAGCTCTTAATCCCATACCCCTACGTTGCCCATGTATATATTCCACATATAAGTGATATCATACAGTACTTGTCTTTGATTTACCTTGCTAAGCCAAATATTGTCTAGGTCCATCCATGTTGCTGCAATTTCATTCTTTTTTAAAATGAAATTTCATTCTTTTTTATAGCAGAGTAATATTCGATTGTATATATACATCTTCTTTATCCCTTCTTCTGTTGATGGACACTTGAGTTGCTTCCATAGCTCAGCTATTGTAAATAGTGCTGCTACAAACATCAGGGCGCATGTGTCTTTTCAAATTACAACACACAACCAGGAGTGGAACTGCTGTAACACAGTAGTTCTATTTTTAGTTTCTTTGAGAAATCACCATACTATTTTCCATAGTGGCTGCACCAATTTACCATCCCACCAATAATGCAGCAAGGGTTTCCTTTTCCCCACACCCTCGCCAATTCTCATCATTTGTACACGCTTTGATGACGGCCATTCCGAAAGGTATGAGGTGATCTCTTATTGTTAAAGTTTTGATTTGCATCTCTCTGATATTTGCCACGCTGAGCATCTTCCCGCATGCCCAAAGGTCATCTGTGTGTTTTCTTTGGGAAAACGTCTATTCAGGTCTTCAGCCCACTTGTTGATTGAGTTGTTTGTTTTCTGATATTGGGCTTTATAAACTGTTTATATATTTTGGATTATACAATTCTTCATTAACCACCTCCATGCCCTCTTCCTGGAGACTGGAAGCAGGGAAAGAAGAACTTGCTGAGTAAGGCTTCTACCTGATAGGCTTATCAACACAAGTGTATCCTTCCTCAGCTGATTCTAATCATGGTTAACACATCCATGCACTAGCCATGTCCCTGGCACTGTTCTGGGTGCTCTGCGCATGTGAGCAAATTTAATCTCCACCATAACCCTCTGTTCTTATCACCCCCCATGCACAAGGGGAAACTGAGCCATAAAGAAGAGCCCAGCGAGGCAGAGGGCAGCCAGAATGCAAGCTCAGGGAGTCCGACTCTAGAAGCCCGGTTTTCCTAAACCTCCGGGCCATCCTGCCTCTCAAACGGAAGGGAAAGGCTGACAGTGGTGGTGTGGGCCCTGGAGAGAGAAGGGGCCTACGACATAGCATAGGAGACCATCAACAAAGAAATAAATAAAAGTGTAATATCGTGGACAAGGGCTATGAAGAGCTTCTGAAATGCCATGAATGTTCAACTATCTTGATCTGGGCCATGGTTCCACAAGTGTACACACATGTTAAAGTGCACGAGGCTGAATGCTGAACATAAGATTTTAAATGGGGGATTCCCTGGTGGTCCAGGGGCTAGGACTCCACGCTTCCAATGAAGGGAGCCTGGGTTCAATCCCTGGTCAGAGAACTAGACCCCACATGCTGCAGCTAAGAGTTCACGTGCCCTGCAACTAAAGATCCTACATGCTACAACTAAGATCTGGTAGAGCCAAATAAACAAAAAAATTTTTTAACGATTTTAAATGTAACAGAAAGTGGTAAGGGATGGCAAATGGTAGGAGCCACTTCTCACTGTGAGAGTGGGAGACCAGAGATAAGTAAGGACAGAAAGCCAGAAGGATCCAGGTGGCAATGGATCAGAATCAGAGACAACTGTAGGAACTCAATTTAACACAGATACAGATAGAAATACTTATAGACGTGCCCACATGTAGGTTCCCACACACATATGTGTTTCTTCACTCTGCCAGCTGAAAAGACCTAGAAGCAAAGACACCTCAGTAGCAATGAGCACAACCAGCACCCAGATCTTGGTTTCTAAAGCCCTTCTCCAATAACAAACAGGGCCTTAGGGAAATGGCTAATTCTAGGCAGAAGATACATACAAGGTGAGCCTATGTGGTGGTGGTGGTTCAGTCGCTAAGTCGTGTGTGACTCTTTGAGACCCCATGGTCCACCAGGCTCCTCTGTCCATGGGATTTCCCAGTCGAGGATACTGGAGTCGGTGGCCAATTCCTTCTCCAAGGGATCTTCCCGACCCAGGGATTGAACCTGCGGCTCCTGAACTGCAGGCAGCGTCCTACTGTACGCTGAGCCGCTAAGGAAGACCCAGACAAGCCTAAAGCATCCTAGAAACGCCGAGAGCACTTCTGCAGCGGCAGAAAGTAAAACAGTATTCAATCAATTAACTGATCAACCAACAATGATGTCAAAGAGACACAGGAGCCAGCTGAAAGTGCTGGCCAAAGCTGGAACAATCTGAGCAACAGAATAAGTAAGTAGTACTGAACTATAACCCAGTGTATGAAACAGTTTAGTCCCTGCTGATATAAATAAATGGCTGAACAAATACATGAGAAAAACAAGACAAATCTCCCATACAGAAGAACACAAAATACTTTATGTAGATATTCTGGCCTTCGGGAGATGGGGCGTGTCTCCCCACTCTTAAATGTGGGCTGGGCACTGTGACTTCCTTCCAAAAAGGAAGGGGAAAAACCTGACAAACATCCCCTTGGCCAAGTGACCAAGGTCAACATCACCAGTGATGAATTATATTCACAATACATACCCTTGATATAATGTGATGAAAACAGCATTTTAAAGCCTTCCTCTCAGAATCACATAATTCCAGTCTACTCCAGTCCAACCACGAGAAAAAATATTATCCCCAAATGAGGATCATCCTACAAAATACCGCCAAACTAGCAAAGCCATCAAAAACAAGGAAGATCTAACAAACTGTCACAGCCAAGAGGATTCTAAGGAGACACATTAGTTCAATGTCATGTGGGATCCTGGGTGGGGTCTTGGAACAGAAAAGGGATCTCAGTGGGAAAAACTAAGGAAATTTGAATGAAGCAATTCATTGCTTAGTAGGGAAAAACTAAGGAAATCTGAAAGAAGCACACCAATTCGTTAATTGTGACATATGGACCAGACCAATATATGGTATTAATAACAGAGGGGAAACAGTGCGTGTAACTATGTGTGTGTGCATGGGGGCAGGAGGTGATATGGGAACACTGCTTATCAAGAAACCTAAAAACTGCTCTAAAATGAGGTTTATTTTGAAAACATATCAGAAAACGATGGAATGGCTCCGTGGACTGGGTGGCCACCGAAGGCCTCCCTGAGGAGACAATGTCTGAGATGGCTCTGAGATGAGAACTAGGCAGCAGGACCCAGGGGGGCATGCTCCCAGCAAAGGGCCCCCAGAAGAAGACGGAGCAGGGAGGAAGAGCGGGGAGCTCCAGTGAGGTCAGATGCACAGAGTCCTGAAGGGCTCAGGCCAGGCAGGTCGGTCCCAGTGACTTCAGACTGGAGCCTGAGGGCGCTGGAAGGGCAGTGGAGGGACTCAACAAGAGCAGACGGATCTGATGGAACGTATTTTTCCAAGACCACCCTGGCTGCTGTCAGGAGAAGATGGGGCCAGGCAGATTAAGCAAGAAGGACGGTGATGATCCCAGAATGGTCACACCTCGGGCAGCCCAGACATAGGATGAAGGGCCAGGAACGTCCAGGGGTCTGCAAGAAGATGAGCAGTGGGGTCTCCACACGCACAGGGACGGGCCTGAGCAGGCTGATAGTCCCCAGTTTGGACCCTTTTGGAGAACGACTGGGTTCCAGGCCCTTCTGGGCCCTGAGTGCTAGAGAAGGAAGCACCTCCTTGGAGTCACGCCTCGATTTGGTCTGATCCCATCCTACACTTAGGACCTGGGAGACATTACCACTCGGAGCCTCAGTTTCCTCATCTGTAAAATGGTAAGAGAAGACTCCCACACCTTCCCAGGGTAAGAAAAGACTCCTGGAACCTCCAAGCACAGCCTGCATAAACGCCCCCAGCAAGTGTTATCTTTACAAGAGAAGCCCAAGGTGGAAGGACTCTTGGAATCTAACCCAACAACCCATTTTACAGATAAGAAAACTGAGCAGCAGAGCCAGAAAAGTGTCTAAGTGATCCACAGGGCAAGGACGAAGAGCCCGGCCTCCAGCTCCCATTCTCTTGAGTTTCTTCTCCAGTCAGTTTTGACCACAACAGGGGAGCAGCGACCTGCTTCCCCATCAGCAGTTGTCTCCAGACACCTTTTGTTCAGAGTCCCCTGCAGCTCTGCTGCTGGTCTAGCCAGAGCTGGGTGGGGGCTGTGGTGAAGGGCAGCAGGCCTTAGACTGGGCCTTGTCTCCCTCCCAACATCCTCTTCCCGCTCCCCAGGCACTGCCCACCCACCCGGGCAGCCTGGCCCGCCCACCTAAAGCCACCCCTCCTCTTTGAACCAGGCCCAGACCCCGTCAGGCTGGCCAGACCCAACAACAGCCACCACGAGCTGACCCTCATCATTGCCCAGAATGACAGGCTGTCTTATAAAAATCCTCAAAAAGCTCTGCTGTCCCAAATGCCTTCATGGAACCACATTTTGTGAAGCTCTTGAGCTGGAGAGGAGTCTTTCTGGCCGAGTCCGTACTCATCCTCTGTCTAGCCCTTCCCGCCACCCCCAGCACAGGGACCCAGTGACATGTCGAATGTGTAACAACATCACGAAACAACCACTTAGTTTGGAGACGAGCATTTTCATCAGCCTTCTAAAAGCACCCGAAGGCAATGTGGGTAAGTGCTTCCTTACTGGGAAACCTCGTAAAATCTCACACAGACCAAACGAAAAGTTATCAATACCACAATTAGGAGATCTTTGAGGTGCTCTACCACAGGATTGAACAGAAGCGCACACCCATGTTTTCTCTGACTTGCAAAATTCTAACACTGGCCCCAGCATTCCAGGAGGTCCTAACATTTTCCTTTACTCACTAACCAAGACCACAGTTTTCCAGGAAGTGGATCACCTTCGTTCCACCTTCACGATTCCAAAGAGACCTTTTATTAAAATCGGAAACCAAGAAGCAGCTAGAGATGCCCGTTGCTTCTAGAACATGCTTTATTTAAATTTACTCCCAAAAGTCACCCTGCAGAGAGCTAGCCAGCCATCCTCAGTCATGACACACACCACGTAAAATTGACTGTCGGGACAATTCCCAACAGGTCAGAACACCTACCCAGACATGCAAGGAAAAGAAAATCAGGAGGAGATTTCTCTATAAATGAGGTTCATCCATCAAAGGCGCCAACCTCTCAAAATGGGAGGAGTGTTGCAACCTCGGCTCATAAGCCACACTTGACTGCACTACAACAAGAAAAAGGAATTCCAATTTCCTCCTCTGCTCTGGAATAGATAATACAAGGTTTTTACTTACCTTTGGAGCGGGTAGAAATATCCATGCCCTCTACCACCTCCTGTTCTGTTTTTATTTCCTCTTCAGCCAAGCTGAAACAGAGCAAATTATGTTCACGTTTTAGGTAGACTGAGAACTTGCCCCATGGGGGCATTTATTCAGAAGTTCTAACAACAAAGCCACCTTTTTAAGACAATCCCCCCATCCTTAGATGAGGCAGGGGGAAAGAAACCCACATCTGATTTCAAACGAAGTGTTAAGATTCCTATAGGGTTTTTTTTAAATACTAGTTTGTTCTTGAAGTCAAATGACTATTCCAGTTGTCATGCTATTGGGGGATGCAAAAGGCTTTTTTTAAATGAGACACACAGTTACAATCTACCGGCCCTAGACCAATGAAAACCCAGCCTCCAAGTAAGTAAGTTTCTTGTTAACACTGGGTTCAGGCTGGAGATGGTTTTCAGGGTACCTGGAGTTCTGATCTCTTGAGTTCTGCAAGGCAAAGAATATCTTTGCAGACCTCCCTGCTAAATCTTAAAATTCCCTGATGAGGCAGGAACGTGAAAATATATACATTAAATCACAAAGTAGAAAAATAAGCCTAGGCTAGAAGCAGAAGGCTTGGCTTCAAAACATTTAAACCACCAGCATCTAGCCCAGGAATTAAGATTGGGGTCTCCACACTCCCAGCCCCTGGGATGTTTCTTCTCTACAGCAGGCATGGCTTAGAGAAAGCATTCAGCACTCTTCTGAGCTGTGACTAATTATCTCCCCCCCACCCCCCCACCAAAGTGGAATGAGGAAGGATTATTTAAAAGACAAGCTGAGAGTCGGGGGTTGGGACAAGAAGTAGGGAAAACCAGGCCCCGTCACCAGAATCTTCTCTCCCTCTCTTGGCCGGAATTCTCCCCAGCTGAACAAAGTGCAGGTCATTTCCATTCTTCCCATGGACACACATACACCTCTCAGGCCAAGCCAGGAAAGATCTGCTTTTAAAAGTGCCAACTATTTGAGGTGCTGGAACTTTCCAAGCATTCAGCTGACAGCGAAGTGATAAGAATCTGAGCAATTATTCTAGATGCATTTCCATCAGACTGTGGTTCAACAAGAAGAAATCAGTGCATCTCCAACTGAGATGGCTGAAATTTTCTGGAAGACTCAAGAGCCAGGACAGGAGGGAGGCTGGCTAAGGCAGGAAGAATCAGAATGTCCCGCCTGTGTTTCATTGTCTGGGACAGTGATGAGACAAAAGAGAAGTCCCAAATGGCTTGGAACCTCAGGGTGAGATGGAGATGCATTTAGGAGAGTTCTGTTTGATGAGACTAGATAGAAAAAGGAAGAGCTGAAAGCTCAGGATTAAGTTAGAAGAACTCGGAGGCCTCCAACTTCACTGGTCTCAGCAAAGAGAAGAAAAAGAAAGATAGTTTCCTTTTAAACCAGAATATTAACACATTTAGGCCTCTGATATCAAACCCCGTTGACAATTTCATTCACACTGCATCTGTAGGGAAAGCTTGGGACACAAACCACCAAAGAAACAACGGACATGTTGTCACAAGCGGTTTTCGTCAGAAGCCAGCGCCTCTGAAATTTAAACACGTCGCTAACATGCAATAATAGAACAGTGATTTGTGGCAGGTGATTTTAGCACGGGTACTTTTTCTTCCAACTTAAGAGGCAAACATTCTCAACTTCGAAACACACCCCCCTGCATACAACATACCCAGACTGTCAAATGGATGCTGCTGATGGTTTCTTGCTTGGGGTGACTGGAAATAAATTTTAACAGAAAGCCCCAGGCGGTCCCTTCAGAAAGGGGGAAAATGGTCAGCTTCAAAAGCACAAAGAGCAACCTTGATCTTTCGAGCAACTAGAATTCTGTTCCCCTCTCTAGCACGAAGTATGTGAAATACTAAACTTCTTGAAACTGATCCCATATTTTGAGTGATGGAGGAAACGCTAATCTGGTATCCAACCAAAATGCTCGGTGGTGAAAAGAAACAATTATGCATTTACAGAGCCTACCCGCCCCCCCCCCCACCCCAAACCCACTTGAAGGATTTCTGCAGTGATGAAAACATTCAAAGGTGTATTGATCAAGGAGGAGGGCTGCATTCAAGAGAACAATTATTTGGCTTGTAACAGCCTAGAGGAGGCTGAATACTTCAGGGAGGAAAGCTGCTGAAAGGCTAAGAAAATGCAAACTAGCAAAGGGGTGGCTATTTGCTGCAGAGTTTAAGATAATCAATGCTGGAGCAGAAAAGAGGGAAAAGAAAGTTAAGCTGTTTTATCTTTCCAAGTATTACAAAGTGGGCACCATAATCACCTAACTCTAGCAACAGCACCACCAGCTTCAGCCAAGGATTTGAAGGACAACAATTTCAGAAAACCATCTTTTTCACAGATCAGCAACCCATCCTTCCAAAGGGAACTCATACATGCACATGCATGCACGCACACACGCGCACACACACACACACACACAATAACTTGTAGTTGACTAAAGGAAACTGCAATGTCTATGCATTTAAAGGGGGAAAAAAAAAATTCATTTACAAAAGCAAAGACCAGAATGCAAAATTAGTCATTTTGAATAGCCACATCTAAAGGGACTTCCTTTTTTCTACACCACTGATCTCATTTTTTTTTTTTTTTTTTTTGCTTTTTTGGTTTAGTGTTAAGTACTAGTATGTTGTTAGGTGAGGGGAAAAATATGAATATTACATCAAAAGTGGTGGTGAGAAAAGATTTGTACCTGTCTGAATGCCCCACAGACCTCGGTCAATTTAGGTTAAGAACTGTTCAGTCATTTGGAGGGAAAAAAAAACAGTCAAATAATAACTTAAGAAAAAGAGGCTACACGTCTGGAGAAAAGACGTTGAACTCTTGTCATTAACACATTAAAGTCTTACAAAATACACAGCATTTTTCCTTCCATATCTGCTAGCTTCCAGCAACCCCGATTATTTAAATCCAAAACAATGGAACAAGCAGTCCTTGTTTCAAACTGACATTACTTTTTTTTTTTTTTTAGGTCGGCTGGGGGCCCGCTAAGGGAAAGAGTAAAATTAGCTAAAAATCAAACAACAGCCTCTCAGCCCAACAGGAAAATACACCACCGACTAGTTGTATATACTGTATGCTCCCCACCACCATCCCCTCTTGCACTCACAGGTTCGCCTAAGTCACTTGCCCCTGGATTTCACACACTGATACATTTCAGGCAATTAAAGAAGAAATAACCAGCGCCTGCACAGACAACCAAGACCATCCCATCCCGCCCAGAAAGAATAAAAGATTTCTCCCCCAATGCCTGAGCAAGAAAACCTCTGCTTACTTAACCTGCATGCACTGGAAAAGAGCAATTAAAAGTTGCAGATGAACTGCACCTCCAGGATGTTTTAAGCCTTCTGATTATTAATTCTGAAGACTCAAGGCTGGTCCGTAATTCCCAGGAATCCCATCCCCTCCACACTTCCAGGAGAGAGAGAGAAAAGAGAAAAATAGCTAGTTTGGATAGAAAACTGCCTGGAAACACAATGCCCAGATATTTCTTTTCCCCAAGTGCCCTTACTATTTGACTTTTAACCAAGAATATCTAACCCCTCTAAGAATATATAACCAGCATGCACAAGACTCTGGGTCTACAGCTGAGGACCATCACACAGCAATTCAAGAATCATGCAATCATTAGAAAGGACTTTTCCTTCAGCTTTTTACTTTCATTCAAAATACCAAACTGGTCCAGGCTGTAAGAAATATTTCATCCCCAAGACACAAACATCTTTCCTCTTCCAGATCACAAAAGAGGGAATATCAAAATTCAAACACCATGCTTCCCTAAATCTGCAATTAATTTCTTTAAAAATGGGGGGGCGGGGGAGGGAGGGAATGGTTAGCAGCTTTATATAAGCACTCACCTAAAACAGGCAGAGTCATCGGGAGCTAAGCTATTTATGCAGGATTCTTAAAATGGCGTCTGGCAACACTGCCTCATTCCTGTATTGAAGCTAAAATGGTAGCAGTTTGTTCAATAGCTGTAGCTCTGGCTTAAGCAGCCTTGCTAGTTTCAAAGCCACCTTCCTAAATATCAGAACTAGGAAAAAGCTCAACCAAAGGACACCAACAACCCAACGTTTAGAGGCTTAAAAAAAAATCTGCAGTGACAGGGGGAGTTTGTGAAGTCACAGGTTCCTAAGGAAAACCCTTCTCTTTCAGATCCTGAGCCTTCAACGTGAGGCTCTACAGTGAGGCCCCCTTACCCTCGAATTAGGTGGGTGGAAGGTTAGGACTCGGGCAGCCCTGTGGCATAAAGTGCAGACAAGACAGGTGTCTGTGCAGACAACAAAAATCTTAAAAGGGCACAGGCTGGGGAGGGGGAAAGAAGCCCATTCCCCCTTGCTGGTAGATTAGAAGCCAGCCTTGCATCCCTACCAAAGAGGAGCTGGGTAAAATGAAAAGTGCTTCCAGGGCAGCAGGCATCTGAAGGGCTGTACCCCAGTCTGAGGCCAAAGGAAAATAAAAAGGCTGTTTAATAAGCCTGGAAACGGCCCCCCAACACCCAGCCAGTCCTAAGACAGTTAACATCAACGAAAGACAATCCGAGTCTGCAGAGGAGACAACAGGAAAACCTCCCCCTTAGCCAAGGCGCAGAAGAATACTCACAAATTAATTTTTGTCCACCCCCAACAGAGCCCTCAAAATTAACCATGGGTTTGGCAAAACCTGCTTTCACAGGCCGAGCTAAGAGCCTCATAGTGGATAATGTAATTTACGGTTACAGGTCTGAGCATGGCCTCAGAGTTTTCAAGGTGACTGTTTTGGAGCTTCAGGAGAGAAAGGAGGGCAGAGTGCCCAACGCTGTGCCAGAGCGAGGACGGGCGGCTGGCTCCTGGCCGGCCGGTAGGTAGGTAATCTTGATGAGGAGGGACAGGCTGGCAGCCCAGTTCGCTGCACGGCTGAAATGGCTCCTGCCTGCTTGTTTATCAGTAAGCAGAGTGGGGTGGAGGGGGAAGGGCAGCCATAGCCTTAGCAACCTGAAGCCAAGAGTGAATCCTTACTTGTTTCTGCCTTTGCAGGCAAGGCAAGGGCTGGCTTGCTACACTGACTGTCCCTTCCTCCTTCTCTGCGGTGGGGTGACCAAGGCACTTTTGCAGGTATCTTTCTTTTCAGGGTCAAAGCAGAGGCAAAGCCAGACTAGGCTTCCCAGCTGACAAATGTTTGTGGCCTCTGCCCAGAAGACAGAAGGGGAAAAGGAGGCAAGAGAAACAAAGAGATCACACACATGAGAAGTGGCTGGACTTTGCAAAAAAGAAAAACCTACCTTTGCCTTCAGGTTTTTCTAGGCTGCTGTCACCCCGCTTTCTGAAAGAGTGACTCATTCCCCCCCCCACCCCCACCTCTCCTGTTTAAGACCTGAAGCCATTTCCCTACTGTTCTCCCCTGGTAAGAAAAAGGGGAATGTTTTGTTTAAAAGAAAAGGGGTAACAAGAAAGAAAAAAGAAAAAAAAAAAACTATTGTTTTCATCTCTAATTTATAATCCAGGAGGCCCCATTGTTGCTTTTCTTTCCGACTCAAATCTTTGAGCTGTTAATTATAAAAGTAACTAGACTCAGCTTCAGCAGGCAAACCATGTTACTGCGCAGCAATTAGAAAAACTCTGTAGAAAGTTTACTGAGTGATTATATATAATTAATTCTTAGTTACAGACAGAACACTGACCATTTTCTGGAGCTCATAAAAGCAGTTACTCCCCCTCCCCCACACGAATGCCACTTAATTTCCCAAAGCAGAAAGTGAATCCATCCTGGAGGGTCTTGAAGGGGAGAAAAAAAAAGAGGGAGAGAGAGGAATCAAAAGCTCCAGTGTGTCTGTGTTTGTTCCTTGCAGCTGTGCATCCTCTTTGGGGATTGAGGAGGCAGAAGGAAAAAGGAAAACAGCCCAACGGTTCTGTTCCTCCCTCTGCAATTTACAAATGTGGCAGAGAGAACCCGTCTACCTTGATGTAAAAAAGAAAAGGTGAGGGGAGGGAGATGCCCTAGGCATGGAACCTAGGAGACGCTTCAGCTCAGCGGACCTCCTTTTCCTAAAAGGAACAAAGATGGTAGAAATTTCCAGAAGGCCTGATCTGGGTCCGGCCACTGCAATTGTCAATCTGTAACCTTTCCTCCAAGTCTATTGGTCCAAAAGCTGGAAAGAGAAAGCCCATTGGGCTGCACTGCGAGCCAGCCCCGCTGCCTCTTACCTAGTCCTGCTGCAATGCAGACATTTATTTACCCCCACCCCCCACCCCGAGTGAAAACTGGAAAACAACACTACTTTGAGAGCAATTAACTTTTTACAGACTCATGTCTGCTGCTTGGCCACAGTACCAGAGGCAAGAGACTGGCGTGGTCCAGGGCTGAGAACTTGCTGGGGCTGCACATCTGAAAACAGATCTTGGCTTTGCAAACCTGTGGGAGCCATTTTAATGCAAGCTTTTGGAGGACAAATGCCCTGCCCTTAGGTTTCCTTCCAGCCCAACAAATACACCATTATGCAAGCACTGACGGCAAGAAACCAGCAGTCTTGTGATTAGATACTGCTCCTATGAACCTCAATATGTAATTTTCATTTACAGCCAGGAGATAAGAACAAAGAAAAGAGCTAAAGTGTCTGAACTTTCTGGTGTGGGGTAGAAGCACACAGTTCTAAGTACGTTACATCATTAACGGCCTGTCTCTTTACTCTGAGAAGCTGGCCTGTTTTACACAGACTTCTCTCAAGCTTAGACTGAGGTACATTCCTCGTTATTAAATGACCTTTTTCCAATGGGTTCTCAAAGGTGGGTTGCTGAACACCACTTTAAAAGAAAGATTATTGACTCCATAAAGATGGCACAATACAGCAACTGAATATACTTCCAGCTTTTACAGTCCTGGATTGGTCTCCAGGCTGGAAATGTATGAAGTGAACGTCTAGGGAAATACTGAGGCAAACAAGAAGCTACTTTTTTCACTCTGAAGTTCTAGCTGCAGCCTTGAGAGATCAAGGGGAAATGTAAAAAGTGAGAAATAAATCAGAAGTAAAGGCAGGCGTGCATACAGATGTGTAGGGCAGGCTTGGAAAAAGGCCGGGTCTGGGATGTACTGAATCCTGAATCAGACCAAGTTTGGCGGTGGGTGGGATTTTTACAGACATGTTAAGTATCTTAAAACATAAGTACTGACACCACCCCCCCACACACACCACCACCACCCCCAGCTCCTCCCCCCAACCCCCTGCCTTGAAGGCTCTGTGACTCTAACACCAAGCAGTTTCCTTACATTTCACAAGCAGATTACCTCCCCAGAGTTTTCTACTTAATATCCAAACAAACCCAATTCAAGGTCTCCAGTCAAGTCACAATGAACTGAACAATTTCTCCCTGTCTGAGGGTAAACAGGAAGTATAATCTTCAATCCTAGCCCCAGGTTATCAGGAAAAACAGTGGATTCAAACAGTCACCTGAAATCAAGACTCTATTTAAAAGCCCTCCTTGGGTTCCTGCTCATAAAAAAAAGGCCCCCAGCGGCTGGAGCCAAGACCCCCCTGTTACAAACAGACCCCAAATGTTCGCCAAACTCTTTATACATGGTCACAGAAATGGATTGCTTTACTTACCCAACAAATGTTCAAGCAACCGTCTCATTTTTCCACAGTTAAGAAGAGAGAACAGGCTGGCAGATTTGGGACTTGATCAAAAAGGAAATTTTTTTAAACAGTTACACGGGATTATTAAAAACACACACACAACAACAACACCACAACCCAACCACTGAATATGGAATGCTGTCATGAGCCACAGACGTGATTTTATTTCCTCTGCACTCTATCACACAGGAGGACAGGATGATACAATGTAAAAGGAAAGGAGAATGAAAAAGCAGCAGAAAGGATACATGAGTTCACTGAAAACCATGCAAGAGGAGAAAGCTAAGGGATTCAAAAGACTCCTCTGATTTATTGCAGGATGTTGTCCAACATCTCTCCCCCCACAACCTCCTACACTCCCCCCCACCCCCAATCCCCATCCCTACTCCAAAAACTTCCTCCAAAGCCTAGAAAACACTTTCAGAAACATTTGCTGGCTGTAGGCTGGCTTTGCAGAAGAACACTCTGTATCAACAGAAGTCAGGAAAAAAGGCTGAACAATGTAGTTTCAAGTGAAGAAACCCTGCAGGAAGAGAAAAGACCATAGGGAGACACCACCACCCACCTAGGCCCCAGGACCTAGGATCTGTCCTTAGCACTGCTCTTCTGCTGAGGCCTTTGGTTCTTTTTCAAACACACGTCCTCTCTGGTCAGCACTGAGTCCAGCCTTCCCAGCACCTCTTTGGAGGTAAACTTGCCTGCTTTGCTGTCTGCCATGAGCTCTCCTTGGAGGGGAGCCTGCTTGCTTACCTTCCATTTTCTTTCCCCAGCAGGCATGTGACACAAGAGAAGACAATAGTGCAGGGTGGGGGTGGGGGGGGGGGAACTGCTCAGAGAGAGAGAGAGAGAGAGAAAGAGAGAGGAGGGAGGAAGGAAAAAAAAAAGCTTCTTTTTTGGCAATACCAGGATCTAGCTTCACACTCTTCTAGAAACACCATGTCCTGGTGGAAGGAAAGGTTTGCCAGGCCCTTGCCAGTTTGCAAAATCGAGCTCTGGCTAATGGCTACTTAGCCATGTGACCCAAGAAAGCAAAAAAAAAAAAAAAAAAAAAAAATTTTCTCTCTAAACAGTTCCAAGTTAAGCTAAGTGCTGTGGGGTGAGTGTGGCACGGCCAGCCACAAGAAATCACACGGCTCGCCCACAAATGCGGATGCCTCAGAGGGAGGGGGAGAAAAGATGGTTAAAAAGTCGAGCTTACCTCTGTGGATGCATTGTTAACACTGTGTAATGTCAATACTTATAAAACATGGAGGACAGGCTCCTAGTTCTCACAGAAAAAGGGTTTGGCACTTCGGCTTGATGATCTGGCCGCCTCATGAAAGCGCACCCCCGATTGGCTGCCCCGGCAAATCGGAGTGTAAGGCGGCCGCGGATTGGCTGAGACACTTCCTGAGCGATTATCTTTGTGAGGCTCTGGTGAGCAAGAGAGCCATCCTGTGCATAGAGAAAGACAGGCTAAGCTAGGCCTTTTGCAGCAAGAAAAACTGAGGAAAGGGGCCCCCAGACGCCCTTCTCCCACACCCTGACTAGATTTCCCGGCGCGGGCAAACCAGTGCAGCCAGCCTGACCTGCTCCAGCAGAGCCTGAGGCCCGCAGGCCACGGGCAGGAGAGTTTTGGGGGGTGAGCTGGTAGGACTCAACCTCATCTGCCCCCTCAGAAACGGCTCTGTCTCGCTGGGAGGAAGGCTGACCCTTTTCTGGAACAATCCAGCAGAATGTTCTGCCCCCCACCCGCGCGGGGGGTCGGGGGGAGAGTGGGGAGTGATGGCTGTAGGGAGGGGAGGCCCAGGAAAAGGGCCCAGGGGCAAGAGAAAGAGGCTGGAAGGCAGGCCTCTGGGCAAACCAGACAGGCGAGGAGAGCCCCCCCACCCCACCCCAAAATCGCCCCAGAGCAGCCATGGGCTTCTCAGAGGCCAGAGGACTCAGGCTGCCAGGGGAGGAGGGGAAACCGAGTGGTCAAAGTTTGCATCGTCATTGTCCGAATGCCTCCTCTGGACAAAGCAGGCCAGGGAGGCCACTTGTCCCCCGGCCCAGAATCTAACCTCTCACCACCCCCACCGCCCCCGCCAGCCAGAACTCAAAGGAAAAACCAAAATGGTTTCCAGCCTCCCTGCCAGGATGCCAGGGCCCCCACCCCCACCCCCACCTCCGTCCTTACCCTAAGAAAAGCCAAAGGCGCTCCTAGCAGGCCACATGCCTACATCTACAAACTTCCCTTCCCCTCCCCGGCCCCCTCCCCCACGGCTGAGGCCTGCTAAACCTGTCAGTTAAACAAAAATCTGACTTCCGTATTAGTCTGCGATGGCTTCAGCTTCCTGCCTATTAACCCTCTCTCGGACTCCGGGCCTGGCTGGGAAGAACTAGGCCCCGAGATCGCAGAAAAGGCCTGTGGAAAAATACCAGCGGCAGCTCCCCCGGCAGATGCAGAAAGAGAGAGAGAGAGAGAGAGAGTGAGCGAGCCGCTGTCTCTCTCGCCTTGGCTTCCCAAGGAGGCGTGTACCTTCTGAATCCAGGGCACAGGCAGTGCCTCCCGGGCTGAGAAGCCATTTAAATCCAGAGGGAGAAAGAAAGATGTCAAACTCAGCCCAGGAACAAGAACCCCCATTATTAGTCAGGCCTACACCCACTGCTTAGACCTTCCTGCCACAATCAGCCTTGTATGGTGGTGCTCGGGAAACTGGGCCCTCGCTGGGCAGACAGATCCCATGAGCTTTATTAAGGACTCTTGCTTAAATTTATTCCCACAGAGAACAGCTTCTTTGGGTCCCCAAAGGCAGACGGAATGGCTGTTTCACACTCAGCCTTACCTTGGCAGTCCCCCACCACCACCACCTCCACTGTATCTGTGGCCCTGCTCCCCAGTAAAATATTAACTAGCGTTTCAGAACCGCTTATAATTCCACCCATCTCAACAGTATTAGGAGGTCTCTGCCTGTTTCCTCTGTCAATCTGCCTTTGTCGTGGGTCTGTAGCCTGAGGAAGAAAAAGCAGATCCAAAAAAGGATCTTAAAACATTCGGTGCTCGCTTGCTTCTTCTTTTTTTTCTTTTTTAAGACAAGGTGCTTAATGTAGAAGGTTTTTTTTAAAAGAAAAAAAAGAAAGAAAGAAACAGCAAGCTGGAACAACAGAAACTAAACACCGTTCTTAAGAGGCTGGAGAAATCTTCCAGAGGTGACGCAGCCATATGCCAGGAGGTAAAAACCATAGCCCAGGAAAGTCTCCCCTTCTCCTAAAATTAGGACTTGCGACCTTTCTGCTTCCTCCCCATGCAGTGCCACAGAGAAAGCGGTGGAGCTGAGGGCCTGCTCGCCCTGCCCCCGCTCCCGCCCCCATGGACAACAGATGCCCACCGCGTGTACATCAATTCTTCGTGGCCGGGAATCCACCCCAGCACACTGTATATGGCAGGGGCAGGGCCCGGGCTGTTTGAAAAGGGAGGGGATTTTGTGGTTGCATTTTAGGCTACAGAGGCCAAGATGCAGGGAGGGACACCTCCACAAAGGTCTAGCACTCAGGACAACAGGCTGGGCCTAAGGAAGGGAGGGGCCCCCTCTTCCTGGGGGTGGAACTGGGTACCGGGAGACCAAAGAGAGGGCGGGTGAGGGGGGCGGTGGGGGCCGCGGACAGGAGGCCTGAGCTGATCAGACTGTGCTCTCCCTCCCGGCAGTGTGGGCAGGGGCCCCCCACCGCTGTCCCTGAAGGAACACTATCTGTGTCCGTGGGTGCTGCTTTGCGGAGGGGAGACAAGCAGGACGACGAGTTTGTGGCGGATCTCCCAAACAGCTCACTTCCCGAGCGGACGACGAGGAAATAAAATACAGCGCTGGTTCGCGTGGTGGATTTTAACCCCGGATTAAAACTGGTTGCATAAGCAGCTGCAGCATCCTCCCCCTCCCCCCTGCCCCCCCACCCCGATCACTTGATCACTTGAAATGTTTTCTGGGGCAAAGAGCAGGAAGCTGCTGGCTTATTCTGGCAGCTCCACTCTGTTTGAGGAATGCTGCTGGCATTCGAGTAGGTCTGAGGTTATCTGGAAAACAGCAATTCGGCTGGGGACAGAGACAAAGGTATGGTGGCAGATGGAATCCTGGGAGGGACGCGGATTGAAAAAGGAAGCCCAGGGCAGGCCTACTAAGGGCCAGTTCCCAGGGTTTGATGGAATGTGGCTGATAAGCAGGGAATAAAGAAAACCAAATGCTGCTGGCTTCAATCGAGAGATTACCCAGTGGGCCCCTCTCAAACCCCCCACTGCACAGAGTAATCTCAGCAGCTTCTGCATGCTCGCCCTGGGCCTGGCGCTGGCTAAATCAGCATTTTACACAGACTGACTCCATGAAGTGGGGAGCATTGTTTGAGAGCTGGAACTGAGCCCAGAGAGGTGAAGTGAACTGCCCAGCATCACACAGCAAGCCAGTGCTGGAGGTCAGATTCCCAACCCAGTGAAGACGTCATATCCCTAAACCCTGTACTTGTGCCTGCCTCTAAAGAAAAGAAAGAAGCTGAACGAAGCAGAGCAGAAACAAGGTTAAAATCTACCAACGGTGACTGCATGCTCTGTGTTTTCTTTTAGGAGTTTGACTTCTTTGAGACTGTTTTAAGTACTGAATAATGAAACTGGGAGACCTTTAGGTCAGAATCATTCAAAGCCTCAGAGAAAGCTCCTCTCTCCCTACAAACCTTCAACAAGATGTCCAGGGTGACACGTTGCCAACTCTAAAATCAGAAATATAAAAATCCCTGGAAATCAGCTTTTCTTAAAAGGGTGGTTTTGCCCCCCAGGGGATAGGTAGCAATGTCTGGAGACCTTGGGGCAGTCACAGTGCGGGGGAGAGGTGCTCTTGGCATCCAGTGGGTAGAGACCTGGGATGTGGCTAAATATCCTACCGCATGCAGGACAGCCCCCAGCAAGGACTTACGTGATCTAACTGTCCACTGCACCAAGGTGGGAAACCTTGGCTTAAAGGGGGGGAAGAAAAATCCAACCATTGTACTTCTGGATAGCAAAGCCAGCACAGGCCTAAACAAGCAGATTTCGTGGTGATACAAATAAGCCAGGAGCTAGTAAGAACAAATGAAACCATGTCTCTTTTAATATTTCCAGGAGACAGAGAGATTCTGGGGATAGAATCTGGCTGAAGGAAGCCAGAGTGTCTCAGTGACAAAGCTGAGGGCCTCCGAGGAGAGCAAAGGGTTGACCTCAGCCCCCTTCCCCAGGCTTCTTATTGGCCCAGACCTGGCCCCACTGAAATGGCCCGCAGCCAGGCAAGCAGCAGGAGCGACCGCCTCTGCAAGCTGCATCCCAAGATAGTCTGTTGGGCTGACTATGAAAATAAGCACCCTTGGAGTTATCTGCCTCCAGCGAGCAGCAGGCCTCCCTGTCCGTTACGTGAAACGGCCAGGACCGAGGCCGGGAAATGTCTTAAATATCTTGTTTTGTCTTGTTCCCTTCTGGCCAATTGAAACCAAGGCCAACTTCGGGCACGGAAACAGAAAAGTTCACTTTCAGAGCATGAAGCTGACCGAGTCATGTTACAGCCATAAAGAGGCAATTAGGATTCGGTCCCCTACCTCGGGGAAGAGGGGTCCTCTAGAAGGTTTTCTTCATTTTGTTTTGTTTTCTTCTTCTTCTTTCTAGAAGGGATTGGCAGGATTACGCTCATGGAGGGAGGAGGGAAGGAAGGGCAGGTGGAGAGGGGGAGGGGATGGTACTTGACCATCAGGCAGATGGTGGCAGTGTGGGTGGGCAGAGAGGTAATGGATGCAAGAGAACAAAAAATCAAAATCAGGAAGATTCAGGACCTCCTCTGACCTGCTCTTTTTATTTCCTAGCAATTACCGTTACGGAAAGAAGAGCACATTTTTTTTTTTTTAAGAGCACATATTTATATGCTCTGTTTCCATCTCCCACTAGACCAGTGCCAGTGTCTGGAGACGTTGCAGGTTGTCACACATGGAGGGAGGGAGGCGATGCCACCGCATCGAGAGGGTAAAGATCAAGGATGCTGCTAGGTGTCCTAGAGTGCCCGGGACAAGCCCCCACAGCAGAGCAAGCCAGCCCCAGAGTCTCCAGGGCTGACGCTGAGAAACCCTGCATTAGCCTGAGAGCTTCTACACGGCAAAGATCTGGCCTGACTCCTTCACCATCGTCCCCTCAGAGTCTAACACTGTGATCGATATATTAGAGCTCAATTAAACATCATCTCCCGCCTGGGCAGCTGCACTGGTCTCCTACCTGAGCCCCTGCTTCTGCCCTTGCAGACACTTGTGCACACACACAAACACATACACAGACACACAGATCCTTTAAAAACAAGTTAAATCTCATCCCTCCTCTGCTCAAAATCCATCAATAGCTCCCAACTCACAGTACAAGCCCAAAGACTAAATACGGCCCACGGGCCTCCCCGGAACATCAGTGCCCTTGGCACCTCTGACTTCATGCATCTCCTTCCCTGTTCCCTTGGCTCACTCTGCTCTAGCCTCTGTCCCATCTGTTCTTTCCAGGGCCTGACTCCGAACCTCCCTCCTCTGGGCCTTTGCACTTGATCTTCCCAAGCTCCCAGTCAGTCGACCTCCCAACTTCCCCAAACCACTCAAAGCAGCCATTCCCCTCCTCTGCCTGCGTGTGGCTGCCTCTTCCTTCCTGCCTTCTTGTCGGTTTCAGAAAGGAGGTTCCATTCCCACAGCCATCACCGCATCTCCCCCAACCCAGCTCCTTCTATCAGCTGCCTTCCGATCTGAGCCCTGGCTCCACAGCCTTGCTCTTACGTCTTTAACCTTTTTCCTTTCTTTCCCACATCAAGAGGGAGAATGGTGCAGTGGTTGAGTGTGTGGCTGCTGGCATCAGGCTGTCTAAGTGTGAATATACCTGCCCTACTTGCCAACTGCACAGTCTTGCCTGAGCAACAAAATTCTCTGTGCCTTGATTTCCTCATCTGTACAATGGGCACAATTGTAATGCCTACCTGGAGACATTGAAGGGACCCGTCCCATCAAGACTTGCAGCAACACAGCACTCGTTTGCTATTCCTTTTTCCCTCTCTACTCACTCTAAAAAGGGTATTTCCTGGATGGTTCCACTCAGTATTCTTTCTTCTTTCACCATCAAATTTTCCAAAGGAGGAAAATGATAAATACTGATACCTACCGTGTTCCAAGTACTATGTCAGGTACTGTTCTAAGCAATTTACATGAATTAATCCATTTACCTACACAACTCTGTAAGGTAGTGTTAGAATCATCAACCCATTTCCTAGTTGATGAAACTGAGGTAGGAACAAGCAATAGTCCTATTCTAAGAAAACTTCCAGTTTCTTCTGCCTCACTACTCACCCACTCCTTACTCAGAAGACACCATGATATCAATAAGGGAGTGATTAAATAAACATGATCCTGCCACACAACAGAATACTATGCAGTCCCAAGAATTTGGGACTAAAAAGAAACAGACGAATAAATACAGAGAAGAAACTGGTGGTTGCCAGAAGGGAGTGGGGTGGGAGGGATTGGACAAAACAGGGGAAAGGGAATAAGAGGTACATACTCAGAACATTGAAGAATTGATGCTTTTGAACTGTGATGTTGAAGAAGACTCTTGAGAGTCCCTTGGACTGCAAGGCAATCCAACCCATCTATCCTAAAGGAAATCAGTCCTGAATATTCATTAGAGGGACTGATGCTGAAGTTGAAACTCCAATACTTTGGCCACCTGATGCAAAGAACCGAGAACTGACTCATTGGAAAAGACCCTGATGCTGGGAAAGACTGAAGGCAGGAAGAGAAGGGGATGACAGAGGATGAGATGGTTGGATGGCATCACCAACGCAATGGACATGATTTTGAATAAACTCCAGGAGTTGGTGATGGACAAGGAAGGCTGGTGGGCGTGCTACAGTCCATGGGGTCGCAAAGAGTCGGACACGACTGAGCGACTGAACTGAACTGACTCCCATTTATAAAATAAATAACAGAGGTGTAGTGTACAGCATAGCAAATAGTCAATTTTGCAATAACTTTGTGTGGTGACAGTAACTAGACTTATCATGATCAATTCATAATGCATATAAATGTTGTATACCTGAAACTAATAAAATATTATATCAACTATACTGCAATAAAAATAATAATGGTGTGGGGGTTTTTTACAATTTGTTTTTTGGCCACACCATGTGGCTTGCTGGATCTTAGTTCCCCAAGAAGGGCTTGAACCCAGGCCGCCACAGTGGAAGTGCTGGGTCCTAACCAGTGGACTGTCAACTGTCAGGGAATTCCCAATGTTTTTAATCTTAATAAAAAAAATCTGGAAACCCTTTTATGGAATAAACTCTAAGATATATTGTTGAGTTTAAAAACCACAAGAACATGGAATATAAAGTCATTTGTTTTTTTTTTAATAAGCAAACTTGTGTGAGTGTCTCTTTAACATGTTTGCTTATTATGCATGGAATTTCTTGGAAGCATACTTAAGAAATTGCTAGCAATGGTTGCCTCCAAGGGGTTCTGGGTGGCTGGGGGTCAGGAGTAGGGAGGAGACTTTACCATTATATCTTTTTATTTTTTTAATTGAAGTATAGTTGATTTACAATGCTGTGTTCACCACTATATCTTTCGAATTTCAACCATGCGAATGTATTACTTCTTCAAAAATAAATTAATAAATGTATTATGAGGAAAGTTGTTAAAGACTGGGAAATGGGCAAAAAAAGATTAACGAGTAACCTGTCTAGCTTCCTCATTGGGTTACCTGTACCTTTCATTGCTTTGGCACTATTTTACAACTCTGCAACTAGTAGAAGACGAATAGTTATGCAAATGATGCTTGTCCATAGAAATGCAAATGGAATCCCCTGGAATGCAATTGATTATTGCCCGGTGGATACTGAACTGCCGGTTTTTGCATCTATTTGTAAATTCAGCATTCCTTCCTTAGACGTGCACTACTTTGAATCCTCCTTTGAATTGGGTCTTAATGCCTTACAAGCATCCACATTATTTAAATGAGTTAAATAAAATCTCTAATGTGTTCATTTTATATTTATATTATTTTTGAGCAGTGATGTAAAAAAAAAAAAATCATCACTGACCTCCAAGAATCTACTTCAACAAGCTAATTGGTATTGGGTCTGTGTTTGACGCCTGACATTGCTGAGTCTCCAACCAGTGCCCTGTCCAGAGACTCCAACTCCATCTGAACCTCCCAACTCCAGACACTGCTCCGTCTTCCTGGCCAACAGTGCTTCTCATCTGGACTCTGGAGCCAGCTTATAGGGGGAAAGAGGTCCATTCCAAGCTCCCTCTCTTACTACCTACGGAACTTGAGCAGGTGATTGCCCTTTTTGTGCCTCAGTTTCCAAGTCTGTGAAATGGGGATTATGGTCCTCGCTGAGGAGACATTGTGAGGATTAATTTAACAACAAACACAGAGTGCGGGCTCAAGAAACCTTAGATATTTTTTCTTCCCTCGAAACTTTTCGTGTAGTCATTTCGTCCATTGCCACAGCAGATTCCGAACGTTTAACTACCCAGGTCCAACCTCTTCCTTGGACAGCAGGGATTTTCTTGCTGTGGATCCAGGCTGTCTACAAATATGCAGGGAGCCCTCCCTCTAGCTCTGAGATTTATTGTCTGTTCCTCCTGCCTTCAAGGAGCTGACAGCTGGGCAGAGGAGGTAGGGAGCTATTAAACAAGTATACTAATAACATAACACATTGAGACTAATGCTGTGAAGAAAACGCAGAGTGAGGGTGTGGGCAAGTCACTAGGTGGTGAGGAGAGGCCTGCTTCACCCAGGCAGGGAATGCGGCTGTGACATAGGAGCTGAAGGATGAAGGAGATGGAGCCTTCCAGGTGGAATAAGCAGCAGTACAAAGGCCCTGAGGCAGGCCTCACTTGGTAGCTTGGTGTTTCAGAGGAACAAAAGAAGTCCAAGTGTGACCGCTACACTTGAGCTTGGAGAAGTGAGAAATAAGCTCACTACTCCTGCCATCCTTCCGTTACTCAGACTCAAAAATCTTCCATAATATTCTTAATCCTTCCACATACACACCCCCCACACACACGTGTAGTCCCCACCATCTCCAAGTCTACCCCAAAGAGAGGCCCCTGGAACATGTACAAGTCAGGACCTGAGCTGCTTGGAACGATGTCTACCACCGTTAGGTGACAAAACCCCAACTAATTGCCATAACTCCCTACACCTGGCTCTCTACCTATAAACAGTACTTCCAATTGGACTGAAGAACAAAAGAATTAAAAGGTATGAAAGGATAAATTAGGAGTTTGGAATTGTCAGATTCAAACAGCTGTATATAAAATAGATAAACAAGGTGCTACTGGATAGCACAGGGAACCGTGTGGTAACTTATGATGAAAAAGAATATGAAACATGATAAATGTATATGAATAACTGAATTGCTTCGCTGTATACCAGAAACTAACACAACACTGTGAATCAACCATTCTTCAACTTTAAAACCTTGATTAAAAAAATAAAGAGTATGAAAACAGCTGCCATTAAACAAAACTTTCAAAATGATCTCTGTCATTGCTGTTTTCTGAGCAATTCTCTATTAATTAAATGCAACCCTGACTCCCCGCATCAGCACCCCTTCATCTGACCCCATACCTGACTTTCCCACCCCATCGCCCTCTGTTTTTCAGTAAAGCTGGGAAGCATGTCCCAAGTCTGTCCCCCTGGGGCTCCTTCTCCTGTTTCCCTTGCTTCTTGGCATAACACCCACTCTTCAAGTCCTAGTTGCCACTTCATGTCCAGGAGGTCTTTCCTGATTTCTCACCTGGGAGATTGCTAGGCTCCCCAGCTCCTCATGGCCCCTGCCTGTGTGAATTCTCAGTGTGGGGGCTCCTGGGACCTCGCATTGAACGAGGCAAACTCAACTTCTAGACTCTCCCAAACCAGTGCCTCCAAAAGATTCCTCTATCCCAGTCAACTGAATCACACCCTTGACTCCCACTTGCACACATACCCTCCTCCAAACCATCAGCAAGCCTGGCCACCCTTCCCCCCAAGAGTGTTCCCCTCAACCTGGCTCTAACACCCTGAATCAGCACCAGGGCCTCTGCACAGCCAGGGGACCCCCCCAGCCTTCTCCCCAGTGGTTCCCAGTCCACCATCTTCCTTCTGAATCAGCTGAGGATTCAGTTCGAGTTGTGCGAGGCCTTGATTCACCTCCCAGAGGTCCACCCTGTGCAGTCAAGACTGGGGATCCTGTTCTGACGGGTCTCCAGTCTCCCGTCCTGCCCTCTCTGGGCTCCTCCCCTCACAGCATCTAGAGGGATCCTATTTAAAAATATAAAATATAAAAATAAAATCACCTGCCTGCTCAAAACTTTCCGTGGACAGCAAGGGTCGCAACAGACAAAAGTTTAAAAACAGCTCAACTGTCCACCAACAGATAAATGGATGAACAAATTCAGTGCGTGTACACAGTGGATTATTTAGCTACAAAAAGGAATGGAACGCTGATATATACAGCAGGATAAACCTTGAAAGCCTTATGCTAAGTGAAAGAAGCCAGATACAAAAAGCCATATTTAAATGAAAGATCCAGAAGAGGCAAACCCAGAGACAGAAAGAACACTGATGTTCACTGGGGGCCAGAGGGGGGAAATATGAGGAGGGACTGCTTAATGGGTATTTGCCCTTTCCTTTTGGGGTGATGAAAAAGTTCTGGGAACTAGACAGTGGTGGTTGTACAACATTGTGAATGTACTTAATGCCACTGGATTGCCCATGCTGAAATGGGTGACAGGACTTCCCGGGTTGTCCCGTGGCTAAGAATCCATGCTCCCAATGCCTGGGGCCTGGGTTCGACCCCTGGTCAGGGAACTAGATCCCTCATGCCACAACTAAGAGCCAACACAGCCAAACAGGTAAATAATAAAAGTAAACATTAAATAAAATGGGTGAAGTGGTAAATTTTGCATTGTAAATATGACAATTAAAAAAACTTTCCACAATCTTTTATGTCACCTTGGATAAAAGTCCCAACTCCTCCAAAGCTCTCCCCTCTCCTCTCACTGATTTCCCACTGGCTCACTGTCATCTGTGGCTCACAGCCACCTGTCTGCCACCCTGCTGTTTTTCAAAGCACCTTTTGCTTTTTCCTATCCCTCATTTGGGGCTCAGTGGTAAAGACTCTGCCTGCCAATGCAGGAGACTCAGGTTCGACTCTTGGGTCGGGAAGATCCCCTGGAGAAGGAAATGGCAACCCGCTCCAGGATTCTTGTGTGGGAAATCCCGTGGACAGAGGAGCCTGGGAGCTAAGGTCCATAGGTTCGCAAAAGAGTAGGACACGACTTGGTGACTATAAACCGCCAACAATCTCTCTTTTGACCTTAAAGTTTGTCAGTATTTCTGTCTTGCTCTTGAATCTCTCCTGCTGTTACAAAGGTCACACGTGTAGAACTGTCATTTACATCCTGGGTCCCCCTCCCATGGCACCATGACTATTGAGAGAAGTCAGAGTTTGTTGAGTGACGAACTGCTTGCTTGATTGGAATGGATTCTTTACATCCACTTTCTGGCATCACACCCTGTCTTCATACCTTCCCCTCTGAAATCACACCTTGTCATTCCCTGGCTCAAAACCCTCCATGGGTTCCCATGAGTTGAGAACAGGAGTCTGCAAAGTACAGCCCACAGACCAAATCCAGCCCACCACCTGTTTTTGTCTGGCCCATGAGCTAAAAAAGTTTTGTTACATTTTTAAATGGTTGGGAAAAAAATCAAAAATGAAAGCAATTTGGAGAATGCATGAATTATATGAAATTTTGGAGAAGGAAATGCAACCCACTCCAGTATTCTTGCCTAGAGAATCCCATACACAGAGGAGCCTGGCTGGCTGTAATCCATAGGGTTGCACAAAGTCGGACACAACTGAAGCAATTTAGCACAGGAAATTCAAGTTTCAGGGTCTATAAGTAATGTTTTATTGAAACACAGCCTCGGGCACACACTTGTTATCCAGGCCTGCTCTTATGCTACAATAATAGGGTCTCATAGTTGCAATAGAGATCATACATGGTCCTCAAAGTGAAAGTCGCTCAGTTGTGTCCGACTCTTTGCAACCCCATGGCCTATACAGTCTGTGGAATTCTCCAGGCCAGAATACTGGAGTGGGTAGCCTTTCCCTTCTCCAGGGGATCTTCCCAACCCAGGGATCGAACCCAGGTCTCCTGCATTGCGGGCAGATTCTTTACCAGCTGAGCCACAAGGGATGGTCCTCAAAGCCTCATATAATTACTACCTGGTCCTTTACAGAAGGGCTTCCCCAGGTGGCTGAGTGGAAAAGAATCTGCCGGCCAATGCAGGAGACACCTTTGTGGGGAAGATCCCCTGGAGAAGGAAATAGCAACCCGCTCCAGTATTCTTGCCTGAAAAATTCCACAGAGGAGCCTGGCAGGTTACAATCCGTGGGGTCGCAAAGAGTCGTACATGACTGAGTGACTGAACATGCATGCACATTTACAAAAAAATCTCTGCAAATTCCCTCTCAGATGAGAATCCTGTACCTGGCCTGCAGAACCCCCTCCAGCCTGGTCCCTAAATCTCTGAGCTCGAGGTCTTTGCTCAGCACCCATCTGAGCTGGCTCCCTTACCCTTCTGGGACATCGCCTGTTATTTTCTTCCTAGGAGAGGCACAACACATAAGCTCCTTAATTCTTCACTTAGTTACTTTTTGCTTGTGTACAAAGGAGGGAACTCTGTGAATCTGTTCACTAATATTCCCCAGGCTACCACAGACCTGGGTACTATAGTAGCTGCTCAATAAATATTTAGCCAATGAATCACACTTTCTTCTCACATAAAGGAGTTTCTCTGCAACATCTTCAGTAGATCAACCATGGCCCTGATTTAGATTTTGTACCTTCTTGCAATGTACTTCTTGTAATGTACAATGTCATAATTTATATACAAACAGAAAAAGTTGTATACATATATAATTTATATACAAATTGGAGAAGGAAATGGTAACCCACTCCAGTGTTCTTGCCTGGAGAATCCCAGGGACGGCGGAGCCTGGTGGACTGCTGTCTATGGGGTCGCACAGAGTCAGACACGACTGAAGTGACTTAGCAGTAACAGCCGAGAAGGCTGACCACCAGTCATTTTTTCTATGGCAATATAGAGAAATATAAACAAAACAGCTTTCCCCTTCAACTGTTTATTGACTCCAGTCACCTGACCTACTTTGGGGTCCTGGAAATGTGCCACTTGCATCTTGTCAAACTAGTTCCCACCCTTTCAGGACCTTCGCACCTGGTTCTTCTGCTTCAGAGCCAGGACCAAAGGTCACCTCCTCCAGGAAGCTCTCTAGGATCACACCACATCTCAACAGTGATTTACCATATTCTAAAATTAAGTGTTGTATTTCCTTTTAAGGTAGGAAACGTGTTGTTTTCATATATACAGTTACCACCGCAGAGTCCAGAGCAGGTCCGGAATTCAAGACTCTCTCAATGCTTGTTTGAGTGACTAAAATCCCTTGAGTTTCTGTACACATTTTTTAAATAGTTTGTTCCGTTCAGTTCAGTTCAGTAGAGTTGCCCAGTCATGTCTGACTCTTTGCGACCCCATGAATTACAGCACGCCAGGCCTCCCTGTCCATCACCAACTCCCGGTTGTTACTGGGTATAAAAAGATGCTTAGTCTTTTATGGACGGGGGGATTTTTGCAGAAACTAAAGCCTGTGGCTGGTGATTTGTTATGTGATATTGATACGGCTCTGGTCAATGATGTGTTAATATATACTCGCTAAGTAACTAGAGTGACTTCTATGAGCCTCCACCTCCTTTTAAAGCCACTCCCACCTCCAACTCCTGTCAGAAGATATCAGCAGTGTCTGGCAGCATCATCTTTACCTTAAAGAGCAGCTTAACCCACTGAGTTTACTACCTCCAGGCGCTGATACAATCTTTATTATCATTTAATTAATCCTCCCAATAACTCTATGCACGAGGTTCTATTATTACCTTCATTTTACCGATGAAGAAACCGAGGCAGAGAGATTAAGTAACGTACTCGTCTGAAAAGGGAAGACATTCATAAGAAAAATGAACTCTAAGCCCTCCTAACCTCAAATTTCAAGAAACAAATACTGTGGGAAAGGGAATCAAGGCAGACAGGAAACACTCAAAAGCGATCCGAAATCAGTTTCACAGCAACAAAACAGGACAGTAAAGCCCCCAAAGACATCCCAGACTTGGGGGCGATTTGGTCAAAACTCAATTCTCAAATGATCTCAGGCCACCAAAGCTCGTATTTCCCAGCCAATACTGCAAGTCCCAAACCTGGTCATCACCCTTGACCTCTGCTCTCCCTCTCCTCTCCCACTTCCCATCCGGGAGCTCCATTGGATTTACCTTCTGAGCGTCTTACACTGTCGACTGCGGCCACGTAACTCCATTCTACAGAGGTGGTGGCCTGCTCCAGATCCACCACTAGCTGTTATCCGGGCAGGAAGGGAACAGCCTCCCACCAGCCCCCAGGCCTCAGTCTGCTCCCACCCCCCACTCTCAGCAGCCAGAGGGATCTTTTGAAATTTCAATTTGGATCAGGACACACCCCCATTTCCCGCCCCCAACCTCCAAAAACCTTTCAAATATTTCCCATTGTTCTCAAGTCAAAGTCTTTCATTCTTAACCAAGCCTTCTGGGGTTTGCAGGATTCCCTTTCCCAATGTCAGCTTAGGTTTCACCTCCAGCCAGACCCCAGCCATCTTGGGAGGCTCTGATACCAACAAGGCTTCTGACCCGGTTCAAATTCTGACCCTGGCTATTCATTCTCTGTGTGACCTTGTGCAAGTAACTTAACCTCTCTGGGAAAATGTGAATTGTAATGTAGTGTTGACAAGAGTCAATTAGTTCCTTTCAGTTCGGTTCAGTCGCTCAGTCGTGTCCGCCTCTTTGCGACCCCATGGCCTGCAGCCTGCCAGGCCTCCCTGTCCATTGCCAATTCCTGGAGCTTGCGCACACTCATGTCCATCAAGTCGGTGATGCCATCCAACCAACTCATCTCTGTCGTCCCCTTCTCCTCCCGCCTTCAATCTTACCCAGCATCAGGGTCTTTTCAAACAAGTCAGTTCTTCGCATCAGGTGGCCAAAGTATTGGAGTTTCAGCTTCAGCATCAGTCCTTTCAATGAATATTCAGGACTGATTTCCTTTAGGGTTGATCTCCTTTGCAGTCCAAGGGATTCTCAAGAGTCTTCAACACCACAGTTCAAAAGCATCAATTCTTCAGTACTCATCAATTTAGAATCCAACTCTCACATCCATACATGACTACTGGAAAAACCATAGTGTTGACTAGATAGACCTTTGTTGGCAAAGTAATATCTCTGCTTTTTAATATGCTGTCTAGGTTGGTCATAACTTTTCTTCCAAGGCTCAAGCATCTTTCAGCCATTTCATGGCTGCAGTCACCATCTGCAGTGATTTTGGAATCCAAAAAATGAAGTCTCTCACTGTTTCTATTGTTTCCCCATCTACTTGCCGTGAGTGATGGGACTGGATGCCATGATCTTAGTTTTCTGAATGTTGAGTTTTAAGCCAACTTTTTCACTCTCCTCTTTCACTTTATCAAGAGGCTCTTTGGTTCTTCTTCACTTTCTGCCATAAGGGTGGTGTCATCTGTGTATTTCAGATTATTGATATTTCTCCCAGCAATCTTGATTCTAGCTTGTGCTTCATCCATTTCGCATGATGTACTCTGCATTTAAGTTAAATAAGCAGGGTGACAATATACAGCCTTGACGTACTCCTTTTCCTATTTGGAATCAGTCTGTTGTTCCATGTCCGGATCTAACTGTTGCTTCCTGACCTGCATACAGATTTCTAAGGAGGCAGGTCAAGTGGTCTGGTATTCCCAACACTTGAAGAATTTCCCACAGTTTTTTGTGATCCACACAGTCAAAGGCTTTGGCATAGTCAATAAAGCAGAAGTAGATGATTTTTCTGGAACTCTCTTGCTTTTTCTATGATCCAACAGATGTTGGCAATTTGGTCTCTGGTTTCTCTGCCTTTTCTAAATCCAGCTTGAACATTTGGAAATTCTTGATTCATGTATTGTTGAAGCCTGGCTTGGAGAATTTTGAGCATTACTTTGCTAGTGTGTGAGATGAGTGAAATTTTGCAGTAGTTTGAACATTCTTTGGCGTTGCCTTTCTTTGGGATTGGAGTGAAAACTGACCTTTTCCAGTCCTGTGGCCACTGCTGTGTATCCCCAGCCCAAGTTTGCTAACATATTGAGTTCAGTACTTTCACAGCATCATCTTTTAGGATTTGAAATAGCTCAACTGGAATTCCATCACCTCCACTAGCTTTGTTTGTAGTGATGTTTCCTAAGGCCCACTTGACTTCACATTCCAGGATGTCTGGCTCCAGGTGAGGGATCACACCATTGTGATTATCTGGGTCATGAAGATATTTTTTGTATAGTTCTTCTGTGTATTCTTGCCACCTCTTCTTAATATCTTCTGCTTCTGTTAGGTCCATACCATTTCTGTCCTTTACTGAGCCCATCTTTGCATGAAATGTTCCCTTGGTATCTCTAATTTTCTTGAAGAGATCTCTAGTCTTTCCCATTCTATTGTTTTCCTCTATTTCTTTGCATTGATCACTGAGGAAGGCTTTCTTATGTCTCCTTGCTATTCTTTGGAACTCGGCATTCAAATGGGTATATCTTTCCTTTTCTCCTTTGTCTTTAGCTTGTCTTCTTTTCTCAGCTGTTTATAAGGCCTCCTCAGACAACCATTTAGACTTTTTGTGCTTCTTTTTCTTGGGGATGGTCTTGATCACTGCCTCCTGTACAATGTCACAAACCTCCATCCATAGTTCTTCAGGCACTCTGTCTATCAGATCTAATCCCTTGAATCTATTTGTCACTTCCCCTGTATAATTGTAAGGGATCTGATTTAGGTCGTACCTGGATGTTTCCTTTAGTAATAGTATTTATTTGGCACAGTGTCTGGCACTACTTAGCTGTCACTATTGTTAGCAGAAATCTCCTGCTCATCCTTCAAAACCCAACACAAAATTCATTTCTTCAGGGTACTCTTCCTGGAGTCTCTCTCCAATTAATTAGACTGCCCCCTGCTGTTTGCTACCTTCATGCTGCTATGGCAATCATAAATGAATCCTTAATACATTTAATAACTGGATATAAAGTCATCATTGATTCCTTATTTAGTGTCTATTTTGTTCAGTTCTGTACCTCCTTCGCACACAGTAGGTGCTCAGAAGTAATCTGGTGAGTGTTGAACAAAGACTGGCTGAATGAATCAACTCTAAGGATGCCTGAATCTGCAGTGTTCAAGAAGAAGAATTAGGAAAGTTGAATTTTAATGAGAATTCAGGAAAACTGGAGCCAGCATGAGGGGACTTGGGAGGAGAGGGGGTAATTAGGTTCCAAAAAGGAAGCTACAGTGATTTGGTATGTAAAGCAAAAGTGGGAGGGGCTGTGTGCAGGGAAGGGTCAACCTAAGCTGACTCCGGAGAATTCCGGAGAATTCCCAGGAGAGCAACTCAAGTGTTACCCTTGGGCAGGAAGCTGCCTGGGATCTGGGTCTTTCCATTCTTCTAGCCCTTTCTCCTTGCTCTTACCTGCCCACCCCCTGCCACCCCATCCCCACTCTCCCACCTCCCTGGCTCACCAGCTCCAGTTCCTCTTGTCCTAACTATACCCCAGGCCTCAACCAGCCTAACATCAGAACCTACAAAGGGTTGCCAGGTTTAGCAGGTAAAAATAGAGGACACCAATTTAAAGTTGAAAACTTCCGGCGCCACTAACTCTTAACTCTCTGGTCCCATCAAACTCAACCCAGCAGGGTCTTCTCTTAATTACCTTTCTGTTTTGGAGTCCTGAGCCTCCTTGGAAGAGTCATTCAACCCCTCTGACCTGCTTCTGCCTCTGGGTAAGAGAGATAAGAGTGTCAACCACCGAGGGTGGAGTTAGGACTCTGAGAAAATGACCTACCCAGGTCTTTGCACCCAGTACAGACGCCATAAAGAGCAACCAGTAAGGCCATTCTTCTACTCCCTTCTCCTGATGTCATCTCCTGGGGTCTCACCACGAAGCTTTCAATATGAATGGCTGAACCCATTTTACAGAGGAGGAAAACTGAGGTCAGCCAATCAGAGGAGGGCTAAGAAGAGAATTCCGTCTTTGGGACTGTCATGCTATAGCTCTTCTTGACTATCAGATGTGAATGTACAGTAAACTATAAGCAACAGGAAGGCAGGGACTTGCCTTGGGTTCTGATGATGGACTCGCAGAACCCAGCACACTACCTGGCTCTCAGGAGGTGTGGCATAAAGATCAGTGGAACTGGGGACTTCCCTCGTGGTCCAGTGGCTAAGACTCCAAGCTCCCAATGCAGGGGGACCAGGTTCAATCCCTGGTCAGGGAGCTGAATCCCACACGCCACAACTAAGAGTTCACAAGACACAACTAAAGATTCCACATGCTGCAACTAAGAGCTGGTGCAGCCACATAAATAAGTATTCAAAGAAAGATCCATTGGATGGGTGAGCGCAGGCCCATCGGAGTCCCCATTTTGTGAGAGTACATGCTCTTGTGGGCTCTCTCCCTTTCTCTCTGCATGCCCTGGGTGTCCAGCCCATGTCTGCCTTTCTGTACTTTCTCCATCACCCCATCTACATTGGACTGGCGAGGGGAGTAGAGGAGGATTAAGCTTAAGGCAGATTTCTGTGGGTTTTTTTTTTTTTTTTTTCTTTTTCTAAAATGAAGCAAAATGACAAAATGCAATTCAAAAGGAAAGAGCCATGACCTTGGGGGTGTCAAAATGGCCACTTTGGCTGCTGTCCACCTGGGAAAGAGAGACCTCCGAGAACTTGAATTCAACACAGTCCCATTCTGCTTTCGTTAGACACCCAGTGTTTCCCCATCTGCGGCAAGTTGTCCTAAAACAATTAGGAGATAAAGGAATTTTCAGGAGAATAGGATTTTGAGGGTATCTGAGGAGCTGTGTTGAATCCAGCCCAGAGAGCCCACTCAGAATGTGGAACCACGGCATGGTCATGTGGATTAACCCTCTTTGAGAGGCACCAGTGGGTTTACAGGGGCAACCACGGTACCTGTTCTTAACTGCTCCCACCAGGACCTAAAGTCAGACAGAAACATTGGGGTCTGACTTAGGGAATTATCTTCTGTTTCTCAGCAATGTTTTCTTCATTTGGAGACAGGGATCGGATGGTCGTGGGGTGTGATAAAAGAAGTCTGGAGTTTTAACACCAGTTTGACCAGAAGTCATGCTCTTTGTAGGTAACCTGAATTGACTTGTCAGTGTTATAGGTTCATTAAATTCTCACCTTTGGGGCACCTCCCCCATGGCCAACAGCAGCCTAGTCATGGCTCTTGACCTGACCAGTGGACCTTTCTCCACGAACGTCCCCTGGAGGAAAGAGCCTTCAGCTCCGAGGTCACCTCCTCCCAGAGGCCTTCCCTGATGGCTTTAACCAGTGGAGGCGCCCCAGCCCCGCCCAGCAGCCACCCTGTATGACATCACCCTGCTGCACTGAGCCCTGTCAGCAATCACACCACGGGCTGTTCTCTGCTGACTTATTGGATTCTTGGTCTCCCCCAGCTAGACGTTCAGCCCCAAAAAGACAGGATGCTGTCTGGCTAGTTTGTTGTGTATCCCCAGCCCTAGGAGGCTGCCTAGTCCAGAGCAGACGTCGCATCAGAGCCTGTTAAAAGGACAAATAATAGTAACAGTAATAATAACTCATGTTAACTGCCTGCTGACTATTTTTTGGTCTCCAGGTGAGGCTCGAATCAACATTTTTCATGTATTAAGCCACTGAATCCTCCCAGCATTTTGAGGTAGGTACCCTGGCATGCCACTTTGCACTGGCTGTTCCCTGCGCTTGGAATGCTCTTCCCTCAGAAAGCCACAGGACTCACCCCCTGCCTTCATTCAGGATGCCAGCAACTCAGAAGCCTTGCCAGCAACCCCTCATCCCACGCCGAACTGTTGGGGGCTGAACTGTGTGCTGTCCCCGCCAAGAAACGTAATGGACCACTGCCCCCTCCCCCCACCCCCAGCTGAGAATGTGGCCTCTGGGGAAGTAGGATCTGTACAGAGGTCAAAATGAAATGGGGTCATGGGGGTGTGCCCTCATCTAAGAAGAGTGGTGCCCTTATTCAAAAGGGACCTTTGGACAGACATGCACAGAGGGAAGACGCTGTGGAGACGCACGGGGAGAAGGCCTTGTGTAGATGGAGGATCGGTCTGCAGGATTTACAAGCCTCGGGATGCCCAAGAGAGCTGGGAGACCAGCAGAAGCGAGGAGACAAGGGAGGATTCCCCGCCCCCACAAGTCCCCACAACACCTTGGATTCAGACCTCTGGCCTCTGGGAGGGCAAGACAATAAACCTCTATTGCTTTAAGCCACCCGGTTTGTGGCACTTTGCTCCCGGCCTAGGAAACCAAGACACCTGCTTGTTTTTCTTCCTGACACTATCACCACCTGCCACTGCACTGATACATTTTGTCTCCTTACTCCCGGCACCCAGCCTGGAGTGTAAGTCTCTCAGGGTCGAGGTCTAATGCTCATGCATCTGTTGCAAAGCCAGACACGGATTTGTCCTTTCAAGAAGCATATATGAGTGCCTACTGTGTGCCAGGCTTTTCTCTAAGTGCTGGGGATACAGCAGTGAATTCGAAAAATATCCTCTGACGCTGACGGTCTAGGGAGAAGAGACACATAATAAACAGGAAATGGTGATAAGTGCTATGGGGACAAACAGCAGGAAGGGACCCAGGGGGTTTGTGGTGGGCGGCAGTGATATTTGGGGTGGACAGAGACCTCCAAAAGGAGGGGACAGCTGAGGGGAGGCCCCAAGGAGACGAGGGAGGAGGCACAGGGTATCTGGAGAATACATTACAGGAAGGGCCGTGGTTCCCTACCTGGAGATTTTGCCCCCGCAGAGGACATGTGGCAGTTTTCGGAGATATGGTGATGCTGTAGACAGCCAGTACGTGGAGGCCGGGAATGCTGGTGACCATCCAGAAATGCACCCCCACCCCGCTACCCCCTCAACAAAGCTAACAAGCCCCAAACGTCCGTAGCATGAAGCTGAGAAGCACAAAGGTGTGGGGAGGGGGAAGGCCCACCTGGGAGCTTCCTGCAAGTGTAGGTGCTGAGTGCTCGGTGTTGGAGGAGTGCTGGAAGGATTTACACCAGGGCAGGACTCGGCAGCAGAGGAGGTCAGAGGGCGCCGAGGGAGGGAGGGAGGAACAGAACGGCCACTGGGACCATTTTAAGGAGCTCAGCTTGTTTCCTAGTTTGGCTGCTTTGGGTCTCAGTTGCATCGGGCGAGACCTTTTGCTCTGGTGCATGGACTCGCACTGCCGCGCGTGGGCGTCACTGCTCTGCAGCAAGAGGGGTCTTAGTTCCCCAACCAGGGATCGAACTCGCATCCTCTGCATGGGAAGGTGGATTCCTAACCGCCCCCACCCCCGGACCACCAGGGAAGTCCCAGGAGCTCCGTCCTTATCCTCAAAGAGACGGGAAACCCCTGGCAGCTTTTCCGCAGAGGAGAGACACAGCCTGGCTTACCTCTGGCTTTGAGGCTGCAAATAGACCTAAGCGACAAGGGGGAGGGCAAGAGGAGAGAGTCCGATGGAGAGACTGTTGGGCTATTTCAGGCCCCAGGTGAAGGTGACCCAGAGCAGAGTGGAGACTGAGGAGGTGGAGAGAAGGGGTAAGGTTCTAGGTCTGCTCGGAAAGTCCAGCTGATAGGGTTTGTGTGGGGCCGGAGAGGAGTGGATGACTTCAAGGTTTGGGGGCCTGAGCTGCTGAGAAGATGGAGTCGGTGTGGCAGAGATGTGGCGGTAATCGGGGGAGAGGGTTGGGGGAGGACGGGAGAGGGGATGAGGGACTCAGTCATACTGGTAGACGGCAGGGAAGCAATTGAATAGCCAAGGCGGTGTGTAGGGGGAAGGGGGAATTTAAGCTGGAGGTATAAATGTGGGAAGAGGCATCAGCGTATAGAGAGTAGATGGTTGGATGGCATCAGTAACTCGATGGACATGAGTCTGAGCAATCTCCGGGAGTTAGTGATGGACTGGGAAGCATGGTGTGCTGCAGTCCATGGGGTTGCAGAGTCAGACACGACTGAGCGACTGAACTGAAAGCCATGATAGGGGATGAGATTTCCTAGAACTGGGGGTCCTAGGGACAAGACACAGGTCCAAGCACCAATCCCTGAGGCTCTCCACGGTCGGAACATTTGGCCCTGACAGTGAACTCACAAAGATGCTGAGAAGTCTCCGGTGAGGCGGGAGGAGAGCCAGCCTAGAGGCGCTTCCTAGAACCCTAGGGGAGAACGCGTCTGAAGAAGGAAGCTGTCAGCCACCTCATCAAATGTTCCTCATCAGTCAATTTGGCTGCGGCTTAGCAGCCGGAGAACGGACCATTGACTGGACTTAGCAACATGATGGCCACAGAAGCACTTGACAAACCTAAACCTTTGTTGATGGACAGCCTCAGACGTCCTCAAAAGACGGTCACTTTAAGCCTTGGGAAAGCAGCAGAGAAAGACATGTGCGTTCAAGCCTGGCTTGGGCATCTTCTAACTGTGTGAGCTTGGACAAGTTCTTGCCCGCCCCAATGCCCCAGTTACCCCGAACACTGTCCGAGTAGATAAGATCATGATAAGTAAAGAGGCTCTTAGCCTCATAAACCCAGAAACTCCTTGTAGGGGGCAGTGACTGTTGCCAGTGTCTGTAAAGACGCCACCGCTGAAATCAACACTCAAGGTCACCCAGCTTCTGCTGACATCATTTGGCAGAGAGCAGACCGAGAATTCTCAACCTTTCAAGGACGGCATGTGCTGTTAGCGTGAGGTCAGAAACCTTCACGCTGCCTGACAAAAGATATAACGCATATATTATGTTAATCTACACGATTTTGAATAGGAAACGAATGCACAGGGTAAAGAATTAAAACATAGAAAGGTATCCAGGGAAAAATTAAGTTTCCCCAATCATTTGATGCCCTCCCCAGAGGAAATGACCAGCACCAGATAACAGAATGTATCCAGGCATCTTCCCCAGCAGTGGTACCCCCCCATCCTTTTTTTTTTTTTTTAATCTTTTGGCCACACCTCACAGGCTTGTGGGATCTTTGTTCCCCCACCAGGGATGGAACACACACCTCCTGCTTTAGAAGTGTTCAGTCTTAACCACTGGACTTCGAGGGAAGTCCCAGGAAGGAAATTTAGACACAGAAGATGAGGTAAACAGAGGCAAGGGAAAGATGGCCATCTACCAACCAGGGGGGAAAGGCCCAGAAAAAAAAAATCCTTCTCCCTCCTTGCCCACACACTGATTTTGGACTTGTCGTCTCCAGAACTGTGAGACAATACATGTCCGTGGTTTAAGCCCCACAGTCTGTGGCATGTCCCCGTGGCAGCCCAAGCAAGTGTCTGTCGCCTTACCTGCTCCACCACCAGTGGAAGGCCGGCTCCACGAGCACCAGGGATTTATGTTTTGTTTTGACTTTTTCCAATCTATTTACTTTTAATTGAAGGGAAATTGCTTCACAATATGGTGTTAGCCTCCGCTATGCATCAACATGAGTCACCGTAAATACACGTGTCTCCTCCCTCTTTAACCTCCCTCCCCCCTCCCACTGTGTTGGTTTTTTTTTTAACATTTGTTTTTTACATATTTATTTGGCTGCACCGGCTCTTAGTTGCAGCACACAGGATCTTCCATCTTTATGCCAGCAGGAAGAATCTTTGGTTGTGCCTTGTAAACTCCTAGCTGCAGTGTGTGGGGTCTAATCCCCCGACCAGGGATGGAAACTGGGCTGCCTGCATTAGGAGCATGGAGTCTTAGCTACTGGGCCACTAGGGAAGTCCTGATTTCTGTCTGTTTTTATCACTTCTGTGTGCCCAGAGAGCTCAGAATGCATCTGGCAGATTGTAGAGGGTAGGCACATTTCCGGAAGGAATAAAAGAAGGCATGTGTGGGCTCCATTCCTGGGCAGGGAGTGTGTTGGTGTGAAGAGGTGTGTAGGAGAGCTGTGAGTTACCTATAACCGAGGGGTGGGTAAGGATACGAAAAACATGCTGTCTTGTCCTGTCTGGACAGTGTTCTCCAAATACATAAAAGCCTGTGTGAAAGGTTACAGATGAGAAAAATCAAAGGTCAGAGAGGGGAATGTAGTAGGTTGATTGATGGCCCCCAAAGATACCAGAATCTGTAAATGTTACCTCATTTGGAAGAGGGGGGAAGTCCGGATGTGATTAAATGGAGGATTTGGAGATGTGGGGATTATCCTGGGTTTTCCAGGTGGGCCCTGACTGCATCCTCATGTATGCATCCCTCTAACAGAAAGGCAGTTGGAGATCTGAAGACAGAGGGGAGACCCTGGGACCATGGCTGCCGAGACTGGAGCCATGTGGCTGCAAGCCAAAGGAAGCCAGCTGCCTCAGAAGCTGGACGGGGCAAGAGCCTCCAGCTCTGCGACACCTTGATTTTGACCCAGTGACACTGATTCTGGACTTCCCAGCTCCAGAGCTGTGAGACGATAAATTTCTGTTGTTTTGAGTGGAACGAAAGCAAAAGCTGCCTAATTCTATGTAAGTCCAAGTGTTAAGCCTCTAGCCATCCCGCTGCCCCAACCCTGGACAGAACCACCATCATCTTATCCCGGGACCTTCATGGGTGGCTCCCTCCTGGTCCCCTCACAGCTACACTTCCCCGCCCCCCATCACAGTCCTGTACCTTCTCCATACCTATCATGACCTGAGGATTTTGTGTCTCCCCACGTCAAAATCTTGCCTTTTCACTGCACTTTGGATCTCTTCCAAAATTCTTTTTGTTTTTTTAAAAAATTTGTTTATTTTTTGTTGAAGAATAATTGCTTTACAGAATTTTGTTGTTTTCTGTCAAACCTCAACATGAATCAGCCTTCGGGATACATACATCCCCTCCCTTTTGAACCTCCCTCCCATCTCCCTCCCCATCCCACCCCTCTGTGTTGATCCAGAGCCCCTGTTTGAGTTTCCTGAGCCTACAGCAAATTCCTGTTGGCTATCTGTTTCACAGATGGTAAGTGTGATGAGTAAGAGTATAAGTGGTATGTATGGTAAGAGTCCCTTGGACTGCAAGGAGATCCAACCAGTCCATCCCAAAGGAGATCGGTGTTCATTGGAAGGCCTGATGTTGAAGCTGAAACTCCAATACTTTGGCCACCTGATGTGAAGAACTGACTCATTGAAAAAGACCCTGATTCTGGGAACGATTGAGGGCAGGAGGAGAAGGGGACGACAGAAGATGAGATGGCTGGATGGCATCCCCAACTCAATGGACATGGGTTTGGGTAAACTCAGGAGTTGGTGATGGACAGGGAGGCCTGGTGTGCTGTGGTCCATGGGGTTGCAAAGAGTTGGACACGGCTGAGTGACTGAACTGAACTGAACGTAAGTTTCCATGTTACTCTCTCCACACATCTCACCCTCTCTTCCCCTCTCCCCATGTCCAAAAGTCTAGTCTCTATGTCTGTTTCTCCATTGCTGCCCTGTAAATAAATTCTTCAGTACCATTTTTCTAGATTCTGTATATATGCGTTAAAAGAAAAGAAAGTGAAGTCGCTCAGTCGTGCCTGACTCTTTGCGACCCCGTGGACTGTAGCCTACCAGGCTCCTCCATCCATGGGATTCTCCAGGCAAGAATACTGGAGTGGGTTACCATTTCCTTCTCCAGGGGATCTTCCCAACCCAGGGATTTAACCCGGGTCTCCTGCATTGGAGGCAGACGCTTTAACCTCTGAGCCACCAGGGAAGCATTAGAATACGACATTTATCTTTCTCTTTCAGACTTACTTCACTCTTTATAATAGGTTCTAGGTTCACCCACCTCATTAGGACTGACTCAAATGTGTTCCTTTTTATGGCTAATATTCCATTGTGTATATGTACCACAACTTCCTTATCCATTCATCTGTCAATGGACATCTAGGTTGCTTTCATAAAAATATGGAACACTTCATGAATTTGCGTATCATCCTTGTGCAGGGGCCATGCTAATCTTCCCTGTATCATTCCAATTTTAGTATATGTGCTGCCAAAGCGAGAACCAAAATTCTTTAAAAAAAAAAGATTTAAAATTTATTTCCTGTGCTGGGTCTTAGTTGCAGCATGCAAGATCTTTGATCTTTGTTATGGCATCTGGGATCTCTAGTTTCAACATATGAATTCTTCGTTGCAGCATGTGAGATCTAGTTCCCTGACCAGAGATGGAACCTGGCCCCTGGCACTGGGAGCACGGAGTCTTAGCCACTGCATCACCAAGGAAGTTCCTCTTCCAAAATGCTTGACACAGCCTACAAGACCCGGCCTAGGAGTCCAGAACCTAATTTTCTTTGTTGTTGTTGTTATTGACATGGTTTGATTCTTTAACAATGGTATCATATTACTTGGAAAGTATAAAAAGCAAACTTAAAAGCCAAAACACTAAACCACAAAACTATTAGAAATGAATATAATTTTTTTAAACTAGCAGTACAAATGATTAACATACTCTTCTCTGTTACTCATATTCTTATACAACAAAAAGTATACATACATATAAATTAAAAAATCTAACAATAACAATAAAACCAGTTAAGTCGATATGCACCTAACCTTTAAGAAGAAAACTATGAAACTTTGTTGTTTAGTCATTACGCCATGTTCAACTCTTTGCCACCTGATGGACTGTAGCCCATCAGGCTCCTCTGTCCATGGGATTTCCCAGGCCAGGGATTGAACCTGAGTCCCCTGTATTGGCAGGTGGATTCTTTACCACTGAGCCTACAAAGGACATAAAAGAAAGTGTGAAAGAGTTGAGCCACAAATAGACCCAAGTATGTATGGAATTCTCATAACAGAAGTGATGCATTAAACCAGGGGGAAAAGATGTCTAATTCAGTAAATACTCCTAGAAACAGTGTAGCTATTTGGAAAAGAATGGTGCTGGCTTCATGCCTTATTCCCTGGCTATCAAAGATGTAATGGTTACAAACAAACAGACCATAGAAACACCAGAAGAAAGCACGAAAATCTGCCTGCCAATACAGGAGGCCCAAGAGACACAGGTTAGATCCCTGGGCTGGGAAGATGCCTTGGAGTAGGAAATGGCAACCCACTCCAGTATTCTTGCCTGGAAAATTCCATGGACAGAGGAGCCTGGTGGGCTAGGGTCCCGAAGAGTTGGACATGACTGAGTGAGTGAACACAACACATAACATTTTAAGGCCAACAAGCAACTCAGTTTCAACTTCGGAAGTTAAAACTCCACCTCCAGTGCTCCACAGCACTAGCTGTTGGCTACTACTCAGAAACGTGAGCCCAGAATGGCCGGATCTTATGATTTAAAAAAAAAAAAATCTGAAATCTAGATTTTTCTGGAAAACACTTTTAAAAAACCCCACAACTTAGTCCACTTTTAAAAAGCATGAAACAGCCCAAAATTTACATGGCCACTCCATGGCCGTCTCAGGGGCATGAACCACTGGTTCTCCACCTCAGGGCCGCTGCCGTGAGCTGTGCTGTCCTCTGGCACTCTTCCTTGCATCTCAGTGGGGCTACTTTTACTTTTATTTCTAAAACCGAGCTCCTGCTGCTTCCTTCCCTGTGGCCTTCTGGCACTTTGCTCTGCAGGATGCCCCGCCTTGCCCTCCTCTGAGCCTGATCAGCACGAACTTATCTGCTTCTCCACTTTCCCAGAATTTTTCCCCAAAGGCCCGCTGTGGCCGCCTCCAGCTAAGGTAGCCCCCTTTTCCAGTTTGAATCTCCCTTGACTCCTTTTCCATTGCTCTGGTGCTTACCACATTAGGAAGAATCAATTCATTGTAGAATCCAACCTCCCTGTGCCAGGCTGTCACCTCTGACATATATCTACCTTTCTCTTCTTTTTTGGTGCTAGTTGTAAGAACCCACCTGCTAATGCAGGAGACATAAGAGACAAGGGTTTCATCCCTGGGTTGGGAAGATCCCCTGGAGGAGGGCATGGCAACCCACTCCAATATTCTTGCCTGGGGAATCCCATGGACAGAGAATCCTATGGACAGAAGAGTCTGGCGGGCTACATTTCATGAAGTCACAAACAGTCAGGCACCAATGATCACTGATGCATCATCAACAGCCAGATGAAGAGAGAGAAGGAGCAAGGTCCCAGACAAGGAAGCCTCTGTGCTTGTGGGGTGCGGGGCCTCACACAATGGCATGTGAAAGCCTTCTGGTTCCCTACGTGGAAGCTGTCTAAGAAAGGACTACAGAGTTGTTCTTTGGGGGTTTCATGGAGGCTTGATCCCACAGTCATGATTGACTAAGTCATTGTTCAATGGTGATTGGTTCGACCTCAGCAAGGAAGACCCAGCATAGCCGATAAATAAATAAATCTCTAAAAAGTAAAGAGCTTTAGAATGAGGATCCACTACTTTGTTTCTCCAAGTACACAACCTGCATGTGAGTCTGAGTGACTGTGCTTTTCTCCCCAGAGGCTCTCCGTTACTTGAGTATAGACATCAGCTGTGGAATCGCTTTGTTCTCCATGTCCCCTGAAGCTCACTGCTAGGTACTTAGTAAACTGTTCCTCTATTTGTTCATGTGTTCATTCCTTCTAAGGACAGTATAATGTAGACTTTGAAAAGTCTGCCTTACGGGCCCCAAATTTAAATTTCTAACAGTGCTACACCGTGGAGTCCACCGTGCATCACTTATTAATTATTAAAGTATCTTCCTGATGTGCATTCTGCCTTTTATGTATTAATTTGTTTTCTGCTTAAGGGGAGGAAAATTCTGTTATGGTAACAAAACGTAGGCTTTTTATTTAACAAGGCTGCCTTCGCCTGGCCTGGCCGGGCCACCCCTCCTCCTCCCCATCCTTCATTCGGAGTGAGATCCACCCTAGCGACTTCAGAAGGCAGCCTCTGGAGCAGGGCTGGGACCCCAGGGAGTCCAGCGAGGCCCAGGGCCCCACATTTAAGGAGGCACTTGCTCTCAGTAACCCGCTCAATGCTCGCATGACCCTGAGTGTCAGCGCCTCCTTAAATGCTGCCTTCTGGCCGCCTCCTTGCCCCACCCCAGTCCCAGCCTGCTTTTCAGTCCTGGGCTGGGGAGTCCTGGCTCTGTGACAGACCCGGAGGTGGCCAGGCCCAGAGATGGGGTCTTCAGCTAGGAAATGGGGGTCTTGGTGAGGATTAGGTGAGACGGGGACTTGTAAGGGGGTGCGCAGTGTTTTGCATGCCGCCAACACTTAACTATTTGCTGTCCTTTTACCAAGTCTTCCCCCAGCCAAGGCCCAGGCCAGGAGCTTTCTGGAGTTTTTCTAGTTTCTTCCTCACACAACCCAGGAGAAGCCTGCAACTCAATTCTGATTCTACAGATGAAGAAGCCAGGCTCTGACCCCTGGCCTCCTTCTGACTCCAGCACTTTCCTAACTACCCAAAGCTGGAGGCTTTATTAATAAATAGCAAGTTAGGTGCTTCTTGGCTGGGCGTTTCAATCCTCACTGGGTGTCAGTATTACCTGAGGCGTTTGTAAAAGCACAGATGCTTCAAGAAATCCGGGATTAATTGGTCTGGGAGAGGACCAGACATTGATACAATTTTTAAAGAGCTCCAGGGACTTCCCTGGTGGTCAGGATTCTGTGCTTCAAAGGCAGGGGGCACTGGGTGATCTCTGGTTGGCCACTAGGATCCCACATGCCACACTGGCCAGCCAAAAAAGAAAAAGAAAAAAAAAGAACTCCAGCTGATTCTAATGTACAGTCAGTTTTGAGAACAAAAAGCTTTAAACTATCTTGAAAGGGAACTCCAAGGGGTTGTTGTGAATTTCAGCATCTCATGCGATGCCTAAATGCATACACACATACATACCACAAGCTTTGCAGTCAGTAAAATCATATATATATATATTTTTTTTTTTTTTTTTAATTTCAGCTCCACTTTTCAAACAAATGTGGTTTAGGGGAAATCTCTTTACCTCTCTGAGCCAACTTGAGCACAATCAGAATCACCAAGAAGCTTTATTGAACACTCAATAATAATAATGACCACCCCATAATTTCATCAAAAGGTCCGGGTGGGAGCTGCAACTCCCCAGGTGCTGCTGGTCCCTGGAACAGGCTTTGAGAATCATTGCTGAGTCAATTGCCTAGATAATAACCTCAGATCAGGTAACCATCTCCCGTTTCAGATTCAATCCTTGACACCTGTAAAGTGTATCACCCTGTATCCTCGCAGCCACGGGATCCCATGGTTATCAGTAGTTTGGGAAGGAGGCAACCCAGGTTCCCAAACGTGAAGTGGCGTGGTTAGGGTCACACAGCCAGAAAACTGCCAAAGTCTGGGTCTGAACACTTGTCTGTAATTAAAGGCAGGAGAGAACCTGTGCCATCAAGTTATTTGCAGGCAGCAGAGAAAGCTCTCCCACCAGCTGCCGGAGCTCGCCTAGACATCCGCGTGGCACACCCAAGGCTACAACACGCAAAAGCCTCCTGGCTGCTCGCTTTATTCAGCGGCTTGGAGAGTGGCCAGGGCCCAACTCCGTGGAGGAATGGCGCCCCCTGGTGCCCGTTTGGAGAGCCGCGTTCCTCTGCCCTAGCGGGGCGCTCTTGGTCTTCTGAGTCATCAGCATTCTTGGGCTCTGTTACTAACATGGAAAATATGATTCAGTTCATTCCATCTGCAGAAAAAACTCCGGGTGTTGAAAGCGGGTGGGGACTTCAGAGCTGAGGAATGTCAAGGAAGGGCGGTGGACCGGGCCCTGGGGACTTCAGGGGGCTGGAGTAAAATGGTGAAGATGGTAAAAGCCCGGCTGAGAACAATCGGGACTTTCACCTTTTGACCTTCCCCAAGACTCCTACTGAGGAATGTCCAGGATGAAATCTCCTAGAGTTGTTATCAAAGTCCGGTGTGTTCCCTGAAGGCCAGTGTCCCCTTCCTGATCTGGTCCATTTGTTCATTCCGTTAATCATTCAACAGATATTTTTTGAGGGTCCATTATGTGCCAGCACAAGATGCTGGGAATACAGAAATACGCAGGACTGAAACCCCGAGGACGATCAGCGAAAGAGTGAATAAACGAATAGAGCACATGGAGAACAATTAAAGGGGGGATGGAGACCTCACTGAGAAGATGACACTTAAGCAAAAACATAAGGGAGAGAGAGAGAGAGGCCACTCATTATCTGGGGGAAAGAATGTTCCAGGAAGCGAGAACGGTAACAGCAAAGGCCCTGGGGCAGGGCAAACATGTATGTTTGAGGGCTTAGAGTAAGTTCTTTATGGGAAATTGGGATATATTTTTTCACATCCAGGAACCACTTGCCCTGTTATGAATGGAATGGTTTTCGCTAGGTTCTAAAACATGAATACTTCAGCCTGATTGGGGTGCCTTGAGAAGAGGGAAGGGGGTGTAAAAGGGGGAGTCGGAAGCTATAAATACACCTTCCAGAAACTTGACTAAAATAAGGAGCAGAGAAATGGTGCAGTCCCTGGGAATGACATTAAGGAAGGGATCCAGGGAGAAGAGACATAGTAAGACTCCTTGAGGCTCAGCTGGTAAAGAATCTGCCTGCAACGTGGGAGACCTGGGTTCAATCTCTGAGTTGGGAAGATCCCCTGGAGAAGGGAAAGGCTACCCACTCCAGTGTTCTGGCCTGGAGAATTCCATGGGCTGTACAGTCCATGGGGTCACAAAGAGTCGGACACGACTGAGTGACTTCTTCACTTTCATGTGTCTGTGGACTTTGGATGACCCCTGGATTTGGGTCCTGGATTCTGCCCTCCTAGAAGATCTTGTTTGATGCCAAGATTTTAATTGGCATCTTGATGATGATGACTTCCCCCACTTATGTCTGCTCATTTACGTCTCCTAAGCATGTGTCTCCAGCCATTGTCACATTGTCTAAAACAGAACGCTTGACTGCACCATCAAAACCCACCACCTTTCCACTTGACTTTGATAAGCACGAAAGTGAGGACTAGGTTTTGCTCTCTCTTCACTCCCACCCCACGTCCGGGATTGGTCAGCCCTGTGGGTGCCAGCTCCCCATCTCTCGGTCTCCTTGCCTTCATCTGTGCCCACTTCAATCAATTTCCTACCCAGTAGTCAGGTGGATCTGAAAAAGTAAATCATACCAGACCCTTACTTAAAATTCTCCACTGGTTTTCCATAACAAACAGAAGAAAACCTCTCTGCCATGGCCTCCAAGATCCTGAATAATGGCACCCTGGTCTCTGATTTCGTTTCATACATTCTCTGCCTCTTCCACTATACTCCAGCCTGTCCAGCCCCACTTTGTGTTTCTCAAAGACTCTCTTTCCAGGGAATTTGCCTTGAGATACTCTCCTCCAGGGTCTTCTTCGCATTGCCAGCTCTTTCTTGTCCTCCATTCTCAGCTGAAATGTCACTTCCTTGAGAGGTCTTCCCTGATGCCCATTCTAAAGTGGCTTCCCCAGTGGAGGCTTTTGTGTAAATGTAGCCTCCCTGCTCTGTAAACCACAATTAATCGCCTATTCTAGTGCTCATTAATTCCTACCAACTGGTTTCCTAGCCCAGGTCCTGGTTTTTCTAGAAGCCTGGTTCTTCAGCCTTTAAGTCAATAAATTCCCCCACAGCCTACCAATATATTCCATCTTGTTTTGCTTAATTTAGCTTTTTGGCGGGGGGGTGGGGGGCGGCGCTTAATTTAGTTTTCTGTGATTTGTAACTAAAGAGCCCTAAGGATATAACTAAGATTTGTAACTAAAGAGCCTCCATTATAGGCCATAATCCTTACAGTTCAAAGAGAATTCACTAAACTGCACCTAAGAAATGCTTTAGGTCAGTGAAATGATGATGATGATAATTGAGAGCAGTAAAGAATCTGCCTGCAATACAGGAGATGCAGGAGATGTGGGTTCGATCCCTGGGTCAGGAAGATCCCCTGGAGGAGGGCATGGCAACCCACTCCAGTGTTCTTGCTGGGAAAATCCCATAGACAGAGCGAGCCCGGTGGGCTGCAGTCCATGGGGTCACAGAGTCAGACATGGCTGAAATGACAGCATGGACGAATAACACTAATATGAAATTCATGCTCTTATTGAGCACCGTGTTAGAATGTGGGTTCCATAGCTGTACAGAGACCAAAAGAGAACGGGAGACTAGGCCCCACTCTGCCTATCGGATCTAATCCCTTGACTCTATTTGTGCATTTGCCACATTTGACCAATGCGTTCTCCTAGCCTCTACCTTCACACGTGTCATCACAGTGGGCATCTTTGTGCATGTCCCCTGTGGGAGCTATACTCAGGAGAGGTCATGGCCATATCCTAGGGTATGTGAGTGGCAAGTCCAGCCAGGTTGCTCTCCGGCAGAGCTGCTCCCAGGCTTTACTCCCACTAACAGCCGACTAGGGGAACCTATGCCCCCTGTGAGGCTTTCCTGGTGGCTCAGACAGTAAAGAATCCGCCTGCAATGCAGGAGACCTGGGTTCGATCCCTGGGGTGGGAAGATCCCCTGGAGGAGGGCATGGCAACCCACTCCAGTATTCTTGCTTGGAGAATCCCGATGACCAGAGGAGCTTGGCAGGCTACAGTCCACGGGGTTGCAAAGAGTTGGACACGACTGAATGACTAAGTATTGCCCCCTGCAGTAGAAGTGTGCAGTCTTAATTCAGTTCAGTTCAATTCAGTTGCTCAGTCATGTCCAACTCTTTGCAACCCCATGGAATGCAGCACTCCAGGCTGCCGTGTTCATCTCCAACTCCCAGAACTTGCTCAAACTCATGTCCAAAAAGTAGGTGATGCCATCCAACCGTCTCATCCTCTGTTGTCCCCTTCTCCTGCCTTCAATCTTTTCCAGCATCAGGGTCTTTTCCAAGGAGTCAGTTCTTCACATCAGGTGAAAGTACTGGAGTTCAACTTTAGCATCAGTCCTTCCAGTGAATATTCAGGACTGATTTCCTTCAGGACTGACTGGGGTTGGATCTCCTTGCCATCCAAGGGACTCTCAAGAGTCTTCTCCAACACTATAGTTCAAAAGCATCATCTTCGGCGCTCAGTTTTCTTTATAGTCCAACTCTCACATCCATACATGACTACTGGAAAAACCATAGCTTTGACTAGACGGACCGCCAGGGAAGTCCCAAACTACCTCTCATCTTAATCCTTGTGATTCATTGGGACTGACCTTGCTCTCTGCTTTCCTTTGACCATGTGTCTGCACTGGCCAATCAGCATGTTGCATCTCTCAGTCAAGGGAAAGCACGAGACCCAAGATGGGCCCAGTTAGAGCTAATTTAGCACTTTCACTGGAATTTGGGGGGGAAAGACTCCTGTGGTGGCTAGGCTGGTAATTCTGGAGTTGTTGGAGGCCATCATTGTTACCATCTTTGGGGAGAAGCTGCTTGAGAGGGTGCAGCCTTCACAGAAGAAAGCATAGCTGAGAGATGAAGGTTAAACATGGATGTCATTGCTTGTGCCCCTGGAACCAACCATTCCTGAAGCTGATTTGCATTGAAACTTACAGAAGCCCATAAATTCTTTCTTTGCTGAAGCTAATTTGAGTTGAGCTTAGGTTACTAACAGCGAGATGCTCATCTCATCTATCCTGCTGCCAGGCACACAGTGGGTCAGAGAACAAATGTTTGTCAATTGAATGAGTGAGTCCATGTGTGGGAGTAAATAAGACATGAGAAGCAACCCCCATGGGTTCTCAAAGAGGTCAGATGAGATAGCACTACTGGGAAGGCCCATAAATAAGAAAATGGGCTTTAAAAAAAATTCCTTTTGCTAAATTTAAATTCTAAAGCTAAAAATAAATAAATAAATTCTAAAGCTAAACAAGACATAGGAAAGCTCACGCATTGCCATTCAGTTCTGTTCTTTTTGCTTTTAGACCATCAAGTCATCCTCATTAAACTAGGAAGGTAACTTAAAACCCAGCCACATGCCCCCTAGAGGGATGGAGACCAGATAAACTTGCACAAGACTTTCTCTTCTACGATTTTCCAGGGATATTTTCCTTTGCACTCATTTTTATGAAAAGTGAGTTGACATAGGTGCTGAGAAATCCCAAGAGTGCCACCCAGCCGACAATGATTTGAACCAAACATAAAATTTGAATGTTTTTGTCTTGTGAATTTTTTTATTCATAAAAAAAGTAATATGGGACTTCCCTGGTGGTCCAGTGGCTAAGACTCCATGCTCCTATTGCAGGGGGCCCAGGTTTGATTCCTGGTCAGGGAACTAGATCTCGCATGCTGCAACTAAACTAGATTCCATGAGTTGCAACTGAGGCCTGGTGCAGCCAAAAAGAAAGTAATATGTGTAATGATTTTGGGTTTTTTTAGCTGCCCCATGTGACTTGCAGCCCCCGGCAGTGCAAGTACAAAGCCCTAGCCACCAGACAGCCAGGGAATTCTCTGCATTTGATTTTTAAATCACCAAAGGTCCAGAAAAACAGAAGGGCAGGATCCTTTCCACCTCTGACTGAGGCCCCAGTTGTCTTCTCCAGAGGCAGCCACATCGCCAGGTTCTCTTGTTACTTTCTAGAGGTTCTCTGCCTATGTAAGTTCTATCAGTCAAGGCTCTTGACTGCAAGCAACAGAGACACTAGCTTACACTACAAAGGGGTTTATTGGAAGACTAAGAGGAGCTTATGAAATCAGTAAGAAGCATAAAAGCTTACAGGAAATAAGGGACATTAGAAAGAGCCAACTCCTTGGAAAAGACCCTGATGCTGGGAAAAATTGAAGGATAAAGGAGAAAGGGGCAACAGAGGATGAGATGGTTAGATAGTGTCACCGACTCAACGGACATGAATCTGAGCAAACTCCGGGAGATGGTGAAGGACAGGGGAACCTGGCATGCTGCAGTCCATGGGGTCGCAAAGAGTCGGACACAACTGAGCGACGGAACAACAGCGAAGCATGGAAAATTCTGCCCAAGTCAATGTTGCTGCCACCACTGGTCACATGGAGAGCCAGATCACACCCCTGCCTGAGCGCTCAGTCGCTAATTCCTGACCAGGAGAGTAAATCCAAACTCACTATACATTGATTTCAGCAGTTTTGAGTCAAGAACTGAAACTCCTGGGCAGAAACGTCTAATTGCCCAGGTCATCTGCCTCCATGGTCAGATGGTGGCGAGAAATTCTCTTTACTTGTAATTTTGAGAAATCTTGCTAAATTTCTTTCCAAGAGAGTGTTTCAGTCTCTGCTTCTAACAGCAGTCCAAAAGAATTTATCTTGCCCCAAAGGTGCCAAGAGTGCATAAAGAGTAGGATTTTGAACCAACAGTGGATGACTGAATACTCTACACATTGTGAGAGAGATTAAAAACATCTGACCGTTGTTGGTCCAAATCCCAACAGAATTCAGAGATTCTAGCCTGGTCCTGCATAAGAAGAGAAAAGATTCGCCTGGATAACAGAGGTGTAATTGGCCCCCCGTGGCACTTAGGGGAGCCCTTTGACAATCAGCCTGTGATGGGGGGGGCAGGGTTGGATTTGTTTTTATCTCTATTGTTAAGCCTTGAATTTCGAACTCATTAGAGAAGAAATCCTGGGGGTACCAACTCTCAAGGGGTCCATTAAGATTTGACTTCTGGGAATGGGCTTTTGAATTGCCAAGCAAAACAAAACCATAAATGTAATGGTGGCATGGTACTGCTGTGTCTAAGGAGCATAAGAAATGAATCAGTTGAGTGATTTTCTTCCAAAACAAGGAATCTGGAAGTAGGTAGCTGCTGTTGCTGGGTGAAGGATATATCAGAGCCAGCCAGCTAGTCTGTAATCATCTTGGCCTTTCTTTCACGGTGCAGCAAAATGGCTGCTGCGGCTCCTTGCATCATGTCAGTGTTCAAGGCAGGAAGAGGTCGGGGAAGGGCTGGAGCCAAGTTTCGTCCGTCCCTTTTATCAGGAAAGCAAATGTATTCCTGGAAATCCAATAGCATAGTTGGCAGCCACAGCTGCAGAGGATCTTTCCAACTTCTAAAATAGGAGGAAGAAGAGAATCAGAGGTTGGAAACAGTAGCTGGCTCAGCCAACTGGCTATATCTGTCCTAAGAAACATAAAAAAGCCATAGTGTTTTGGAATATTGAAAGCTCTTGTCTTTCCTTTAATTCTTGCTCCTAACTGACGGGCACTGCCATAATTTTTCATGCCTGTATACATCTACAAGAAACTTAATAGTAAGTCACTATGTGAGTTATTAAGGGTTATTAAAACGCTCTATTCGTGAACTAAAATTAGCCAATTTATCCCCGCCAGTGTTCTGCCAAGTCAGTCTGGCTGCCACTCAATGCTTGATGGCCTTGCCTTTGCACAAATAGCAGAAATTCCTACAATTTAAGGAAAACACACTTTGTTATCAAAGTTATCTTAAATTAGTTATGGTTCTCAGGAGCTGCTTCTATTTCCTGTATACAAAAAGATATTACACCTTCTTGTGATTGAATCATGGCTTCCAAGAAGGTATGTTCAAGTCCTAACCCTCCTCCTGGTGTGACCTTATTTGGAAATAGGGGCATTGCAGATGTAATTAAATAAAGATGAGATCATCCTGGGTTAGGGTGGATCCTAAGCCAATGATTGGAATCTTTATAAGAAGAGAAAACAGACCTTTGTGCACTGTTTATGGGAACGAAAAATGGCGTAGACACTGTGGAAAATAGTTTGGCACTTCCTCAAAATGTTAAACACAAAAGGGCCTTCTGACCAAGGAACTGTGCTCCTGGGTATACAGTTGGCTCTCTGTATCAGTGAAACCTTTATCCTTGGATGTGGAGGGCTGACTGTAGGTGACTTTAACATCTTTGGATTTTCATATCCAAGGGGCTGGTGGGATGACGGTGGTCCTGGAACCAATCAATTGATTGGTTGATTATATATACAAAGTAATTGAAAACAAATTTTCAAACAAAGACATGAATGTTCATGGCAGGACTATTCACACAAGCCAAAAAATTTAAAAAGCAGAAATAACCCAAATGTCCATCAACTGATGAACAAATAAACACAATTTATTATTTTGGTATAAAATATTATTATCCAGTCACAAAAAGGAACGAAGGGGAATTCCTTGGAGTCTAGTGGTTAGGACCCAGTGCTTCCACCGCAGGGGGCACGAGCTCAATTCTTGATCGCGGAACTAAGAGCCTGCAAGCCCTACAGCGGGGCCAAAAAAAAGAGAAATGAAGTACTGATCCTTGCTACAACAAACATGGATGAACCTTGAAAACATGCTCACTGAGAGAAATCATATGCAAAAAAGGCCACTTACTGCATGATTCCATTGATGTGAAATGATTGGAATAGGTAAAACCATATAGAGACAAAGCAGGTTAATAATTGCTGGGGGCTGAAGGGAGGGAGGGGAGAATGAGGAATGATGCTAATGGGTATGGAGTTTCCTAAATTTTAGGATGATGGAAATATTTCAGAACTAGACAGAGGTGATGGTTACACAACGCTGTGACTGTGTAACCTCCACTGATGGTTAATTTTGTTTTATGTGAATTTCACCTCAATTTAGAAAGAGAAGGAGGAAGAGGAGGCAGAAAAGGGAAAGAAAGAAAAAGAGTCATACATTTATTGCTGGTGGCCATATGGAGGAAGTCCATATACATTTGCATATTGTTACAGTGGCCTTTGGTCGGTATCTTTTAACATTTTAACACTTCTGTGGGACAGGTTCCACTCTTAGGGACCAATATGTAAGGGTATACATATTGTATATGAACTATAAAGAAAGCTGAGTGCCGAAGAATTGATGCTTTTGAACTGTGGTGTTGGAGAAGGCTCTTGAGAGTCCCTTGGACTGCAAGGAGATCCAACCAGTCCATCCTAAAGAAGATCAGTCCTGCATGTTCATTCGAAGGACTGATGTTGAAGCTGAAACTCCAATACTTTGGCCACCTGATGCAAAGAGCTGACTCATTTGAAAAGACCCTGATGCTGGGAAAGATTGAAGGCAGGAGAAGAAGTGGACGACAGAGGATGAGATGGTTGGATGGGATCACCAACTCGATGGACATGAGTTTGAGTGAACTCCGGGAATTGGTGATGGACAGGGAGGCCTGGCATGCTGCAATCCATGGGGTTGCAAAGAGTCAGACACGACTGAGCAACTGAACTGAACTGAAGGATATACAAGAAAAAATTATGCAGTATTGTTCATAGTGGCAAAAATGGGAAACAAAGAAAATACCCATTGAAAGGATAGTGAATACATCATGGTATAGTCATGCCACAGAATACTACACAACCATTAACATGCTCTCTGCCATTCTCACCTGGAGAGCTTTCCATGTGATACTGTTTTGTTTTTAAATGATATTTATTTATTTACTTATTTTTGGCTGTGCTGGCTTTTCGTTTCTGGGTGGGCTTTTGTTCAGTTATGGCAGCTGGGGGCTCCTCTTTAGTTGCAGTGCATGGGCCTCTCACTGCAGTGGCTTCTCTTGTTGCAGAGCATGGGCTCTAGGGCACATAAGCTTCAGTAGTTTCAGCACGTGAGCTCAGTAGTTGGGGCTCCTGGGCTCTAGAGCACAGGCTCAATAGTTGTGGCACACGGGCTTACTTGCCCCACGGCATGTGGGATCTCCCCAGATCAGGGATCAAACCTGTATCTCCTGCACTGGCAGGCAGATTCTCTACCACTGAGCTGCCGGAGAAGCCTCTTCTTTTGATACTGTTAGATGAGAAAATCAGGGTGCGGAAAAGGAGAATAACATGATCCTACTTACATGAGCTCCTGTGTTTCCAGTATATATATGTATTTGTATACACCCACTCCAATACTCTTGCCTGGGAACTCCATGGATAGAGGAGCCTGGCAGGCAACAGTCCATGGGGTCGCAAAAGGGTCGGACGTGACTTAGCAACTAAACAACAACAATATCTATATGAATTGAACTACATATGTGTATACATATTTGCAAAAAATTACATAGGCATGGAGAAAAAAATAAGAATATATCAACTAGAGGTGAAGAATGGAGTGTGCGTGCTAAGTCGCTTCAGTCGTGTCCAACTCTTTGTGATGCCATGAACTGTAGCCTGCCAGGCTCCTCTGTCTATGAGATTCTCCAGGCAAGAATACTGGAGTGGGTTGCCATTCCCTTCTCCAGAAGAATGGAGAGGAAAAGGAAAAAAAAAAAAAAAAAGGGAAGAGAGAAGTCAGCCAGAGAGAAGAAGAGAAAAAGATATTTCACTAGGAAAGGGAAACCCCTCAATATATATAATACAGTATATATACAATATATAATACTTTTATGATTTTATATAAAACTATGTTTATATATATGGGAATTCAAAAACTTACTTTTAATGAATTATAATCAATTAAACAGAACTTAATGCAGAATTAAAATACCATTGCTTTGGCTTCAGCATTATCAATTAATCCGTGATGCCTTCTTTCTGCAGAATGCAAAGATTTGAACTAAAAAAAAACAAAAAAATCTGGAGAAGGAAATGGCAACCCACTCCAGTATTCTTGCCTGGAAAAGTCCATGGACAGAGGAGCCTGGCGGGCTGCAGTCCATGGGGTTACATGACTGAGCCTGTGTGCATGAGGGTGGAGGGAGATGGGTTGGTAGCAATAAACTGGGAGAACAACAACAACAAAAAAAATGCAAAGATGCGTATTTGCATAAATAGTATTTCTAGTGCATAATTCTCCACTTATCTGGTATTAGAATATGTATGCATTATGATTCAAATATGAATTATTCAAAATCACCCCCAAAATACATCCAGAATCTTCCATAGTAATGTACGTGATTAAATAATTAATATAATTGCTTACAGCACCCCGCCCCCAAATAAAAGCATTCAGTCTTTGGCTGCCCAGGAACCTGAAAGCAGACTTGTCTTTGTCCCGGTAGTTACTCTGGGTTTTTGGGATGAGGAGAACAAACTAGAAGACAAAGGGGGGACCAAGGAGTAGATGTCTGTATTTTCACCCGCTGAGCATTCTGTTAGAGGATGATCCCACCTCCATCGTCACTTCATCTAGAAGATGATCCCACCTCCATCGTCACTCCATCTAGCTCCTCTAAGCTCCACCTGGGTCCCTCAACTCCAGGTGTGAACACTTGCCACAGGCTAGCCAACGAGAGGATGCTATTCATCTGGCCACTCTGATTGGTTCAGAGCTGGACACCTGACCCAAGCTGGACCAATCAGAGACGCTGAAGCTCTTAAGAGAAACTCTCCTGTTTCGGAACTGAGAGCTGCTGTTTTCGCCACTGAGTTGAGCTGAGGTTCGGATGGAAAGAAGCTGAGGGCCTGCGAGGTTAAAATATCTTGGTGGCGTCTTGGAGTACCTGAATCCGCCAGGGTGGAAGGTAGGACTACTTTGGACTTCCGCCCCCCCCCCCCCCCCCCCCCGCCGATTTGAGTTTGATTCATTTATGGTTCTGGGCAAGAGTCCTGCGACAAGGGGTGAAAGATTAAGACTTAGACCACTAGTTTTCAAACCTGGCTTTTTAATAGCGATGCCTTGGTGCTTAACCACAGATCCTGACCTAATTGGGTTGTGGTATGGACTGGACTTATGGCAGAAAGCAAAGAAGAACTAAAGGGTCTCTTGGTGAAAGTATCAGAGAAGAGTGAAAAAGTTGGCTTAAAACTCAGCATTCAAAAAACTAAGATCATGGCATCTGGTTCCATCACTTCATGGCAAATAGATGGGGAAACGGTGGCAGACTTTATTTTTGGGGGCTCCAAAATCACTGCAGATGGTGACTGCAGTCATGAAATTAAAAGACTGCTTACTCTTTGGAAGAAAAGTTATAGCCAACCTAGACATATTAAGAAGCAGAGACGTTACTTTGCCAACAAAGGTCCATCTGATCAGGGCTATGGTTTTTCCAGTAGTCATGTATGGATTGAGAGTTGAACTATAAAGGAAGCTGAGCACCGAAGAATTGATGCTTTTGAACTGTGGTGTTGGGGAAGATTTCTTGAGAATCCCTCGGACAGCAGGGAGATCCAACCAGTTCGTCCTAAAAGAAATCAGTCCTGAGTATTCATTGGAAGGACTGAAGCTGAAACTCCAATACTTTGGCCACATGATGCGAAGAATTGACTCATTTGAAAAGACCCTGATGCTGGGAAAGATTGAGGGCAGGAGGAGAAGGGGACGACAGAGGATGAGATGATTGGATGGCGTCACCGACTCAATGGACGTAAATTTGGGTAAGCTCCGGGAATTGGTGATGGACAGGGAAGCCTGGCATGCTGCAGTCCATGGGGTCACAAAGAGTCAGACACGACTGAGCAACTGAACTGATAGACTGAACGTCCAGATTTTCCTAAACTCCTAAGATGTGCAGCCGAAGTTGAGAATTACTGACCCCGCTAAGGTGCTCCTTAAACTTTAGTGTGCATAGGTCACACTGAGGCCCCACTTTTGACATTCCCATTGAGTAGGTCTGGGTGAGCCCAGGAATTTACACTTCAAACCAGCTCTCAGATAATGTGGATACTGCTGGTCCATGGACGACACTTTTAAGAACTTCTCATCTAGAGGGCTGAGGGGATGGGGGAAGAGAAGAGCAAAGGCTGGGAGGTGAATGAGGGGCTTGGCAAGTCAGGCACTAGAGCTGCTGAGGGGCATGGGGGATAAGAACTTTTAATTAGTATTGCTGTGAATTTCGTTTTCTGTTCTTGAGAGTTGGGGGCAGGGTGGGAAATGCGATTCCTGTGTAATTACTTTCAGCTGTTGAACTGTGTCTCCCATGTGACTTCTCCAAGGATAAACCTACATGGATCTCTTAAGTTCATGAGGGTTACAACTATCTGGTTACCCTCCATTGTTGTCACTAATTTTTTTGTCCAGTAGAAAGTGATCACAGGTCAAGGATAGGCCATGGAGATTTTGCCCTCTAGAATGGATCATAGTCTAGAGAGTTAGCTCCTGTGGAAATGAGCCTGAGGGGTCTTGAGGAGCCAGGCGTACCCCCACAGAGACCAGCTTAAAGTGGTTTGACATCCACCAGGTATCCTCATTTGCAGTTAACACATCAGCCCCTCATCTGGGCTCCCTTTGTCTCTTCAGGTGAATGGCACATCCATCATGGACAGGACTCTGGTTCTGTTTTCCCTTTGTTCTCTCTTTCCTTTCTTTCCTTTAGTTCTGCCAGTTTATGGTTGCCAACCCATCCCCCTCCACCCTCATGCATGTGTCCTCAGTCATGTAACCCCATGGACTGCAGCCCACCAGGCTCCTCTGTCCATGGACTTTTCTAGGCAAGAATACTGGGGTGGGTTGCCATTTCCTTCTGTTCTTTCTTTCATTAAACATTTCCTCCACATTTTCTACTTGCCAAGCCTTGTTTGAGGCTCTGTAAATACAGATCAAACCAAGTAATAATGGCACAGATGGTTGGTTGACCACCAGTATCCTCACTCCCCCCACCTCCTTTAAATTTTTTTTTTTTTTTTAAATTTCTGGCCATGCAGCACAGCGGTCAGGCTCTTAGTCCCCCAACCAGGAATCTAACCTGTGCCCCCTGCAGTGGAAGCGTGGAGTCCTAACCACTGCACTGTGAGGGAACTCACCTCTCCTTCCTTCTTGAACAATAGAACTCATGAGTTTTACCTGGCATGTGCTTGTTCAGTTGATAACTGCATTTCTGAGCTTCTTTTGGAGCTAAGAGTTCATGTGACTAAGTTTTAAGATGTTCATGTGAACTTATGTTAAGATGTGAGCAGAAATGATGCATGCTCCGTCCGGGTCTGTTTAAAATAACGGAGAGGGAATTTCTGGTGGTTCAGTGGTTAGGACGCCATGCTGTCATTGCCAAGGGCCCAGATTCAATCCCTGCTCAGAGAACTAAGATGCCACAAGCCTTGGCCAAGATAAAATAATGGATATATTCTCTGTTTGCTCTTTCTCCTGCCCTTTACCACTGGCTGAGATGATGGTCTGTTGGCAGGAGCTAGAGCAGCAACCTTGGGGCCCAGAGGTTCAAATTGTGCCTTGAAGTTGTCAATGTTTCTACCCTAGGGCCACATACATCTGAATTAGGTGAAAGAGAAATAAACTTGATTTTGTTTGAGCTGGTGGCAGCCTAGATTGTATCTAGACTAGTAAGTCTCTGATCATCACCTCTAGTGAAAGAGACAAAGGAAGTAATTACCAAAAAAGTGTCACAAGTACTGAAATAAAGATAACCCTGTGGTGTTGTGGGGCTCTAAACTAGGGCATGCTCAGACTTACCTGGGCATCCAGTGGTTAAGACTCCATACATCCATTGCAAGGGACACAGGTTCAGTTCCTAGTTGGGGAACTAAGATCCCACATGCCATGTGGCAAAAAAACAAAGCAAAACCAAAGCTTAGATATGTTCAGCATAGGCTGGGATGTCCGATAAGGCTAATTGAGGAGGATCCCTGAAAAGGATCCCTATAGATGGAAACTGGAGTAGGGTTGGACATTTGAATCAATGAGGATTCTTTGATTTTACGTAACAGCAACAAAGTCCAACAAGGACTATATTTAAGGGATAATTCATTTATTCAACAAACTTGCCTATCACCTGTTATGTTCCTGGCACTGTTTAGGTACTGGTGATTAGCAGTGACTAAAACAAACAAAACTTCCCAAATCAAAACATAACTCTGCCTTCATAGATCTTATGATGTAGCGGGGAGAGATTTATTTTCTCACAAAACAATAAAATCCAGAGACAGGTGGTCTCGGGCTGGTAGATATGGAGGTTCGACACTGTCTTCAAGGACCCATTTCTTCACTTTACCATCCTCAGTGTAGAAACTTTGTCCTCAGCCTTGTAACCTCATGAATGCAAGATGGCTGCCACTGTTCCAGGCATCACATTACATGCACATTAACCCAGTGGAGTAGAAAAGAGACTGTTTCCTCTCATTCAGCTATTCTTTTATTATCTAGAAGGAAAACCTCTCAGAAGTCCTCAGCAGATTTCAAGTCCTATTTTCTAGAATTGTATCTGTCACATTCCTGATAAAATCACTGGCCCAGGGAAGGAAACAACCATGAGTGGTTTAATCAGGGATCACCAACTCTTAAAAATTATTAGTGACCTCAGAGAACCTTCTTTTATGTGATTATATCAATTGATATTTGCTGTATTCAAAGTTAAAATGAAAAATTTATGTGTTCATTAGTTCATTTAAAGTTACCCTTTGCATGTTAATATAAATAAGTTTTTTTAAAATAAAAAATAGTATATTTTCCCAAACAAAAAAATTAGTGGAAAAGTGGCATTTTAGATTTTTCTATATTGCTTTAATTTCTGACTTCGTAGAAAAGTTGTATTGTAATTTCTGTTTTTGCCTTTAATTCATTGTGATAAGTTTTTCTGTTTGAAATGTATGAAGAAATTCTAACCTCACACAGATATGTTGTTGCAAAAAGCAGGGCCTTAAAACAAAACAAAACAAACAAACAAAAAAAGCAGGGCCTTGCGGACCCTTGGAAGGGTCTCAGGGACCCCCAAGAGTTCTTGGATCACACACTGAGACCCACTGGTTTAGATCAATCAAAACTTAGTCCCCTGTTAGCAAATAGGTTCATCTGTACCATTTTTCTGGATTCCACATGTATGTATTAATATGTGATCTTTTGTTTTTCTCTTTCTGACTTCTTTCACCCTGTATGACAGACTCCAGGTCCATCCGTGTTTCTACAAGTGACCCGGTATCGTTCTTTTTATGGCTGAGCAGGACTAGAGATGCAGACGTACAGAGTGGACAGGTGGACACGGGGGTGGGGGAGGATGAACTGGGAGCCTGGGATTGACGTTTCTGCACTGCCGTGTGTAAACCAGCTAGCGGGGACCTTCTGTACAGTGCAGGGAGCTCAACTCAGCGTTCTGTGAGGACCTAGATGGATGGGATGATGGGGGGCTAAAGAGGGAAGAGAGATATGTATACATATGGCTGATTCACTTCACCATGCAGCAGGAACTAACATAGCGTCGTAAGTCAGCCATACCCCAATTAAAAACAACAACAAAAAAACAACTCACTCCCTGGGCTCTGAAGAGGCTCAGCTCCCACCCTGACTCCACACAGCTCAACCTCCCTGTGAACACATGGCTGCTTCCATTCTTGAAAATCTCACAGTTCTTTTAGCAAGGAGAAAGGAGAGTGACTATTGGGCAAGCAACCCACAGTGTTTGCCACAAACTGCTGGGTAGTAGTGGTTTTCAAGGTTATTTGACTGTATCCATAGGGAGAGATAATACTTTATATACATTACGCACATACATACAACAGGAAGAGAAGTTTTGTAAAATAATACTTAGCCTTACAACATGCAGTACACAGTGCACTGATATTTTCTGTGTTACTTTTTTTTTTTGAGTGATAGCCGTAACTCATTAATTCATCTCATGACTCACTCTCTCTCATGGGTCATAATCTTCACTGTGAAGAATACTGCTCTCTAGGGACTTGTTAGTTGATTGGATAAAGGGGCTGGGCCAAGGAATCTAAGAGGAGAGGGAATTTAATATGAATTGTCTCAAAACTGACCAGAAAAATTTCCTGAGAAGCCCTGGTTGACCCTGCCTTTTCCCTAGTGACCTGCAGTAATTCCTTTATGTTTTTTAGGGAGAAGTAGGCTCAACTCAGTCTTAAGTTAAAAAGAATGATAATAAATTTAAAAATTTTTATTTTGACTTAGAATTGGGAAGCCCAGGAGTTTCTTGAACATCAGGCATAGCTGGAATCAGGTGCTCCACCTGTGCACTTGGATTGCTCTCCAGGTTGGCCTCAATTTCAGGCAAGAGTGGCTCCCTTCAGCAGCTCCGCTTTAAAACCCACAGAGGAGGGACTTCCCTGGTGGTCCGGTGGTCCAGTGATTGAGACTCTGTGCTTCCACTGCAGGCGGCAGGGTTTGATACCTGGTTGGGGAACTGAGAACCCCCATGCCACAAAGTGCAGCCAAAAAAAAACCAAAACAAGAACAAACAACAACAACCACAACAAAAAAGGAAAGAAACCACAGAGGTAAGAAGACTCTGTCTTGCCAGTACTGGCAGGATATCCAGTGCTGTGCTCATTGGCCAAGTCTGTATGCTCACCTTAGGAAGGGGATGTTGAGATCTGACTCATCTGAACTGCGTGGGATTGGCTCTCCGGTGAAGGACTGGGGAGCTGTCGCCTGGAGGAGAGGGTTCTGAGCAGGCAAGCCCAGCAGATGTTCACCATCCCAGGCGTCCTGAGGAAAAAGAAGGCACTGGGTCTAGAGCAACGTTATAGTCCCAGGGACTGGCACAAACTAGGCTCAGAAAATATCTGTTGTCAGAACAAGTCTTATTCGTTTGCATGACCGAGAACACTCAGCCCATGTGCATGTTTCAAAAGGTAAAGAAGTCAAGGTAGGCCAGTAGGTCAATGGAAGAGACCAGAGGCCGGTTTAAACTGACACATATATGGCAGACATTTTCAATAAAAGTGCCAAGGCAACTCAGTGGGGACAAGAATTGTGTTTTTTTAAATAAATATTGCTGCAACAATTGGATATTCATACGGAAAAGAAGTGAACTCAAGGAGAATTCCCTGGTAGTCCAGTGGTTAGGAATCCACCTTCCAATGCAGGGGGCTCAGGTTTGATCCCTGGTTGGGGAACTAAGATCCCACGAGCTTTGAGGCAACTGAGCCTCAACTACTGAGCCTGAGTGCTCTGTAGTCCATGGGCCACAATGGAGAACTGATGCAGCTAAATAAATACATACTAAAAAATAATTTAAAAAAATAAGAAAAAAACTTGATTCCTATCTCACTATACATGAAAAATGTTTGAGCTAGATCACAGGTCTAAACACAAAAGGAAGAATAAGCTCCTAGAGGAAGATATAGGACCCACTTGGAATGGACAAAGGTTTCTTAGGCTATCATAAGCACTAACCATAGAAGGAAAAATTTATAAACTGGACTTTATTGAAATTAAGAAAATTCTGCTCTTTCTAATTTACTGTTTAGAAAACAAAACCCACTGAATTGTATATTTTACAATGGTTAATGTGGTGAATTTTATGTAATGTGAATTTTATGTTAATTAGAAAAATTAATAAGTATCATATTGCTTGATTGCAAAACTTTAGGATTCTAAAGCACACAGATGACTAGGGAACAAAATTAAATCACTTCAAGGAAAAAAGAATGAAAATGACAGGCACAGACTTCAACAAAATGTTTGTAATACGTAGATTTGACAAGCAAATTGTATCTAGAATATATAAAGAACTCCTACAATTGAGTAATATGAGGATGACCCAACAAAAATACTGCATAAAATGGAAATTCCCTGATGGTCCAGCCGTTAGGACTTAGCAGTGTTGCTGCTGTGGCCCAAATTCAATCACGGATGGGAAGATGAGATCCCTGTGTGGCCAAAAAAACCAAAAATGGGTAAAAGGTTTGAACAGTTGCTTCACAGGAAAAGATATAGGAATGTTCAATAAGGACATGAAATATTGCTCAGCATCATTAGTTATCAGAGAAATGCAACTAAAACCATAAATAAATACCATTACATACCTGTTAGAATGACTTAGAAAAAAAATAGGCAATACTAAGTGGTGTTAAGAATATGGAGCAGCCGGAACTCCTGTTCATTGCTAGTGGGAATGGAAACTGGTGCGGTCACTTTGGAAAAGAGTTTGGCATTTTTTAAATAAATTTAAACATACAGATCCTATATGACTTAGCCATCCTATCTAGATATTCTGTGTCTCAATTGTGATGGTGGTTACGGGACCATACACGTTTGTCAAACCTCGTGAAACTATAAAGGATAAGTTTTACTGTATGTAAATTGGACCTCAATAAACATGATGAGTACATCATGAGAAACGCTGGGCTGGATGAAGCACAAACTGGAATCAAGATTGCCGGGAGAAATATCAATAACCTCAGATATGCAGATGACACCACCCTTACGACACAAAGTGAAGAACTAAAGAACCTCTTGACAAAAGAGGAGAGTGAAAAAGTTGGCTTAAAGCTCAACATTCAGAAAACTAAGATCATGGCATCCGGTCCCATCACTTCATGGCAAATAAATGGGGAAACAGTGGAAACAATGGCACACTTTATTTTTTTGGGCTCCAAAATCACTGCACATGGTGACTGCAGCCATGAAATTAAAAGACGCTTACTCCTTGGAAGGAAAGTTATGACTAACCTAGACAGCATATTAAAAAGCAGACATTACTTCGCCAACAAAGGTCTGTCTAGTTAAGGCTATGATTTTTCCAGTAGTCATGTATGGATGTGAGAGTTGGACTATAAAGAAGGCTGAGCACCAAAGAATTGATGCTCTTGAACTGTGCTGTTGGAGAAGACTCTTGAGAGTCCCTTGGACTGCAGGGAGATCCAACCAGTCCATCCTATGGGAGATCAGCCCTGAGTGTTCATTGGGAGGACTGACATTGAAGCTGAAACTCCAATACTTTGGCCACTTGATGCGAAGAACTGACTCATTGGAAAAGACCCTGATGGTGGGAAAGATTGAAGGTGGAAGGAGAAGGGGATGACAGAGGATGAGATGGTTGGATGGCATCACCCACTCGATGGACATGAGTTTGGGCAAACTCTAGGAGTTGGTGATGGACAGGGAGGCCTGGCATGCTGCAGTCTATGGGGTTGCAAAGAGTCAGACATGACTGAGCAACTGAACTGAACTGAAACATGATGACTTTAAAACAGACAGAATATGATTCACAATAGCAAGTAATAGGATGCAGAGTGACTAGAATCCTCCTTCATCACTGATGGGGGTATACATGGTACAAGAACTTTGGAAAACTCTTTGGTGATTTCTTATGAAGTTAAACACACACCTGAAACTGAAAACTGTTAGTCGTTCAGTTGTGTCCGACTCTTTGCGACCCCATGAGCTGTAGCCTGCCATGCTTCTCTGTCCATGGGATTACCCAGGTAAGAATATTGGAGTGGGTTGCCGTTTCCTTCTCTGGGGGATCTTCCTAACCCAGGGATCGAACCCAGGTCTCCTGCATTGCAGGCAGATTCTTTATTGTCTGAACCACTAGGGAAACACACCTAACACAGATCAATTCCACTCCTAAGTATGTACCCAAGATATATGAATGCTTATGTCCACACAGGCTTGGCCAACAATATTCAAAGCAATTCTTTCCATTATAGCCCCAAACAGGAAACAACCCAAATGTCCATCAAATCAGTGAGTGAATAAACAAATATCAGTATATTAATATAGGAACATGATCTTGTTCATTTCTGTCTCCTCAGTACCTAGAATACTTGCCTGCCTGACATATAGTAGGGTGCTTGATAAGATTATGTTGTGATGATTGTTGATTCTAAAACTTGCATAATCTATAGGAATATGATTATGTAAATATTTTCTACCACAGAACAATGATGTTACTGGCCTGACATAAAGGGAAACAGAACTTCCTCTATGGTACTATCTTCTGCTCCGTGGCCTTGGTCCTAGGTCACCAGTAACATCCCATTGTCTTGAAATGTGTTGGTACCTTTCTACCAATGGTGTGATGGAGCTGCCACCTACCAGCTCACAGAAACTGATCGTACATATCTCTTCGCAACTCCGCGTTCAGTTATCTCATGTAGGTAGCTTGAAATCGGCCATAGTAGGAGTCTTTGCATCCCTGGATTGGAAAACAAGACATCAGAGCTTCTTTCCTAGAGCCGGTTGTGAACCGTGTTCTAGCACGTCACTGATTAGTCCTGTCCCTAACCCTGGCGGCCTCTTGGTTTCCTTTTAGCTTCTCCGACCTTCCATCTCCTGCATAACAGTTCTCACAGATTCCTGCTGTATTTCTGCCTTCACTAACAAGATACTAAACTTGTTGAGAGAAGAGATGAATTTCTTCACTTTTTGCTTTTAGAACATCTTCAAATGAAGCAAATCTACTTCTTGACGGCATTTTTCAGAGCCTGTTGACTTTATGTTCTGATTTCTTGTTCTTACGTCTTCTGAGACTTGCTGCCCATGTTCATGCATTTTTAGGTTAATTCCACCACCTCTTGCACAATGTGTCTTCTGCTTGTTTTCACTTCTACTTTTAATTTTCTTGGGTACATCTTGGATTATTTTTAAAAAAAGCTGGATTATGCTTGTTGAATATGGAAACATAGGCCTAAAGCACTATTTGCTTTAAAACTTGAGCTCTGTATTCTGAAGGATTTCCTTGCCCTGATATCTCTAAACACTGATTTGGTCTTTTTTCTATTTTACAGCATATACACAGATAGAAAAAATTTTTTTCAATTTTCAAATTCTTGTTCTGAGGTGCCTACTTGAAATAAAGCTGGAGATGACTGTGGTTGTATCTGTAGACAAAATATGGCAAAAAAAGTTTTTTGCACAAACAGCATTGAACAGCAAAGATCAAAATAAGACTTTCACACATACTGCGGGGATGAGGTCGTAGGAAAAAAGGCACTGGCATATGTTGGTAGTGCAAAACGATACAACTTCTGTGGGGATACTTTACACCCTGTGTTAAATGTCCACTGGCATTTTCCCTTTGCCCTAGCAACTGCACTCTTGGGTATTTATATTACAGACACACCTGCACACGTACAGAAGAAAGTGAGAACAAAGTTCCCATTGCAGTGTCATTAGTCATTGTGGGAGTGGAAACAACCCAAGTTTCCATCTATAGGGAGTGACATAGTCACATGTAGAATAGTATGTAATAATAAAGAAAAAAATGAGGAAGCTCTCTTTTTTATTGCTATTGAATAACCTTCAGGAGTTAGTGAAGGACAGGGAAGCTTGGCATGCTGCGGTCCATGGGGTCCCAAAGAGTCAGACACGACTGAGTGACTGAAAACAACAAAAATATATCTCTTCAGGTTACGTAATTAAGAGAAAAAAGCCAGGACACAGAAAAAGTTTATTCAGGAGGCCACCTTTTTTGTACAAGGGGGCTCAATATTTGTGAACAGGAAGTGTTCACAAGAAACTAACACAAGTGTTTCCCAGTGGTAACAGGAGATAGAAGAACTCAGTGGACAGAGATGAGTGGAAGTCAGTTTTTCCTGTATATTCTTTTCTATATCATCTTGCTTTTTTAACCTTATGAATGCAATTTCTATTTAAAAATTAAATGGAGGACTTCCCTGGTGATCCGGTTGCTAAGACTCCGTGCTCCCAATGCAGGAGGCCTGAGGCCGATCCCTAGTCAGGGAACTAGATCTCACATGCTGCAATTAGGTGCTCACAGGCCGCAGCTAAAGATACTGCCTGCAGGAATGAAGACTGAAAATCCCACGTGCTGCCACAAGACCTGGCACTGTCAAATAAATATTAAAAAAATAAAGATTATTTAAAAATAAATAAAAATTAAATGGAAAGAAGGTAAAGCCAGAATATGTCAATCACTTATTACATGTCAATTTCTGTGCTGAGAGTATTTCATGGAGAATCTCATTTAAAACTCATGCTGAGAAGCAGGAGTAAAACCTGACATCTCAGAGGTAGAGACTGATTCTCAGATAAGTTACACTGTGACTCTCTGATTTGAACATGGTATGTCTGATTCCAGGTCTTTGCTCTTACCATGTGGCTGACTACTTTCCATCAATTGTACTTCAATAAAAAATAAAAAGAAAGGAAAAATTAAGATACCCTCAAGGTAGGCATTAAAATATGTGACTGGCGAATTCCCTGGCAATCCAATGGTCGGGACTCCTCACTTCCACTGCAGGGGCCACAAGTTCAACCCTGCAAGCCACGCGGCCAAAAACAAAACGAAAATGTGACTGACCTTGACTCAAGTTCAGTTTGAATTGATAGTCTGAAAATCAGTGAGGCTTTCAGAAGAAAATGCATTTTCATGAACTCAAAGATGGGACTGAACTCATTGCTCCCTCTTTAGAAATTGTAACAGGTGTGTATCATGTCTCATGGCTGCTGTGACAAAGACCTACCCCAGGCTTGGTAGTTTAAAGCGATAGAAGTTTAGCCTCTCACTCTCCTGGAGGCTAGACGTCCAAAATTAAGGTGTTGCACGTCTGGTTCCTTCTGGAGGTTCTGAAGGAGGAACTATTTCATGCCTCTTTCCTGGCTTCTGGCAGTTGTGTGCCATCCTTGGCTTTCCTTGGCTTGTAGCTGCATCAGTCCCGTCTCTGCCTCCCTCATCTCATGGCCTTCCCTGTGGGTCTGTGTCTCTCCTCTTATTAGGAAACCACTCACTGGGTTTGAGCCTATTCTAATCATTATGACTTCATCTTAATGATACACTACTGCCTAAATATGGCACTTAGACATATTGAATATTCTAAGCTGAAGGAGTTTGAGAAACAGCAAAAGTAGAAAGAACTCTCTGACCTTCCCTGAAGCAGATCATAAGACCCTCAGGTGAGAGGTACCCACCCTCTACCTGGAGGAAAGGAGTGTCCTTATCTCTGGAGACAGAGGAATCTGAACAAACAAGCTGTGCTGTTTCCCCCAGTTTTCTACCTAGTGTAAAATCAGTCAAGTTTAACTGTTTCTCTGGGTCTTCGTTTTCTTATAAAGACTTCCGTTTCCCCTAAAACTTATACATTCAATACATTTTAGTGCTTTTGTTGACCAGTCTTTTGTTATAGGGACTCCAACTGAAAACTTAGAGAGGTAACTTGATTCCGACAGCAAACACCCCATTTTGGAAGAAGGTCACATTCTGAGGTTCTGAGTGGATATAAATTTGGGAGAGATACTATTCAGCCCTTTGCAGGGTGTGACAGTATTGATATGAGTTCTATTTTCCTGAAATTCCAGCTTCTGGGGGGTGTGTGTGTGTGTGTGTGTGTGTGTGTGTGTGTGTGTGTGTGTGTGTGTGTGTGTGTGTGTGTGTGTGTGTGTGTGTGTGTGTGTGTGTGTGTGTGACTGTGTGACTGTGTGACTGTGTGTGTGTGTGTGTGTGTGTAGGGGCAAAGCTGATGGATGGACTCCTGGTACCAAAAGTACTGGCCTGCTTGCACCTAGCAGGGTGCTCAAGAACACTCTGTCCTGATGGCCATTGAGTCTAAAATTTGAGTAAACAGCGTCTACAACAAATTATGTCCAATCAACAGCACCCTGATTTTCCTTTGGGAAACTCACCTCCTCTTCACTCTCAGTCCATGCAAGTAGGAGGAACTGACCACATGCTTTGGCTCTAGGAGTGGGCATATGACAAGGCTTGGCTAATCAGAACATCTGACATCCTGACCACAGTGATTAGTTTAAGAGACCAAAAACTGAGCCTATCAGAGCCATAGAGATTCAGCCCTGGCCTTTGGCATGAAGCTTCCATTTGCAGGCGTTACCAAACTGAATATAAAGTTAGAGCTACCAGGGGCCCCATAATGCCTCTGAATGTGAAGTCAAAATGAAGGAAATCAGGGATGAGGGATGGAGAAGATTCCTGACGATATTGTCTGAGCTCCTGGATCCAACTGCACCTGAAGGTAGCCCTTCATGTGGACTACCCAAGGATAAGTCAAAGTACTCTTTTATGCTGAAGCTAGTTTCAGCTGAGTTTCTGTCATTTGCAACTGAAAGAGTCCTGACTGACTGAAAATTCCTTCAGTTGCCAGTTTGTTTGTTTATTTATTTTTGACTGGGCCAGGACTTGGTTGCAGCACTCAGGATCTTTAGTTGCAGCATGCAGGATCTAGTTCCCTGAGCAGGGATCGAACTTGGGGTCCCTGCTTTGGGAGTGTGGCGTCTTAACCACTGGAGTACCAGGAAAGTCCCTCCAGTTTATGTCTTGAAGGTAGACGAAAAGAAAAGATATGCTAGTAAAGTGTGGAGAAGGAAATTCCTTCCACTTAAAAAAGAGCTGGACACAGATTAACAAAATAGCTGGAAGTTTGCATGAACTATAAAATTTGCATGATTTGGTTTTCAAGTCATTTGTTCTTTGAACTATTATTTCTAGTTTATATTATTACTGTTCTTCTATTATTTATCAGTTGCTCTTCTAAATACCAGGGAGACAGTGATAAACCAGTGAGACATATTCTAGACAAAAAATAAACCAAAAAAAAAAAGCAAATTCTAACAAAACCTATTCTGAATATATTCAAAAACAAAGCAAAATATATTCCAGCCAAAAAATCAAGCAGATCATAAAATAATATTAGTGGTGACAGGAAAAATCATAAATAGTAAAAAAAAATAATGTACTGAAAAAAAAATATACTGAATGCCCTTTGGAAAGCTAAATGTTGTTTAGAGGAAACTTTCAGGGCATTTAATTCTACAGGGTCCTGTACCTTTCTTTGTCTTTATATATTTTGCAATGCTGTAATTTGTACCAAACAGATTAACAATGAAAATGATTCTTGGCCACAGAGATTCAGTGAACCTTGTTCAATGGAAATTCAGTTGATTTCCGCCTTATGGGAGAGATGGCTCCCACCATTACATGTGGCCCATGGACACTGATGCATTTTGCATCTAGTAGCAGTTTCATTTCAGCATTCCTGACTGCCTAAATATAACGTATCTTTGGAGTCTCCTTTGACTCAGTATTAACATCTTACTGGTTCTGAAATCGCTTACCACAGATTGGGGCTTGAATCTGGCCAAAACCCTGCTTGGAATGAACTCACATGGCTGGGACTCAAACCCAGCCAAAACCCTACTTGGGACTTGAACTCATGTGGTTGAGACTCAAACCCAGCCAAAACCCACGGTACCTGGTTTCAAGACCCAGTGAAGCTCGGGTTCTTGATGTCTGATCGCAGAAAGAATTCAGTGAGAGATTGATAGGTAAGAAGTGGATTTATTCAGATACAGAGAGAAGCGCCCTCCACAGTGTGGGCTATCACAGAGGGTGAGTGTGGCAGGTGTGAAATGTGGCGTGGTTAGTGTTTATAGGCTGGGTGATTTCATATGCTAATGAGTGGGAGGGTTATTCCAACTGTTCTGGGGAAGGGCTGGAGATTTCCAGGATTTGGGCCACTGTCCACTCCTTGGTCTTTTAACAGTGCCTTGGAACTCTCATGGCATCTCTGGGTGTGTCATTTCACTTACTGATTCAGGATCAAGGTCTAGTATTGACTGCCATCTTGGTCCCATTTGATTCTAATCAGTTTATGTTGGGCTATGTCATTCTTTCAAAAGTTGTGCCCTGCCCCTTTCCCTCCTGTTACAGTTCTTTCTTTAACTCATGGGTTCAATAAAATCTTTGGCAGGTATTTGCTTGATATTTTTGAATGCATGTCATGATTTTACCTCTTTAGCGTTTTAATGCAGTGAGTGCAGTGGAGGCAAAGCAGATGAGCAGTGGGGTCGACTGGAGTGTGGAACTGCATTAAAGTGATGAAGATGGCTTCTCTGAGAAGGCGGCATTTAAGGAAGGATGTTGGATCTCAGTTTTCTCATCTGTAAAATGGCTCCTAAGCTCTCTCTTGGATTTAACACTCAATGAGTTTATTAACTCTTTCAGTGGACAGAGTAGCTCTATGCTGGTCTCATTGATAGTTTCTTCTTACAGCCGTTTTTGTGACCAGTACACTTTCACTTTCAACAGTAATTCAGAAGCCAGCTGACTAGGAGCCAGATCCTTGTTTGTTCATTTTGTCTGCCCAGCATCCATTCCGTCCTCCCCTGGCAACAGCACCCCGATTTTCTTCTGGGGAGCCAGCCCTTTTCCACTCAGTCCATGTGGCTAGGGAAGACTCCTTCCATCCCCAGGATTCAGGAGTGAGCACGTTCCAGGCCTGATAGATGAGAGCATCACTCCTTTCTGGCCAGAGTGATTGGTTTGGAATGCTTCAGGCTGGGCCAATGAGAGCCCTCCAACTTTTCTTGGAACCTTGGTCAAAAGGGTTTTCTCTCGGAAATTCCCTGGCAGTCCAGTGGCTAGGATTCTGCGCTTCCACTGCAGGGAAGATTTTGATCCCTGGTTGAGGAACTAAGATCCGTCAAGTCACATGGCACAGTCAAAAACCAATAAAAACAACAAATTTTCTCTTTCTATTGGGGTTGCTCTGCTGGTGGGAGGTAACCTGGGAACCAGCGTGTAGAGAAAGCTCCAGGAGACTGAAGCCAGCATGGAGGGAAAGACCAAGAGTTGATAGAGAAACTGAATACTGACAGCTTTGAGCCCCTGGATTCAACTACTGCTGTCCCGCCAACTTTTTGTTTGAGCTTGTTTAGGCTGGGCTGATACTTCTTACAAATGAGAATCCTGACTCATACAAACCCTAAATTATTGTAAACGCTAAATCATTGTAGTAAGACGCTTTGAGCAACTGTGCTTCTAAGATCTGATCAGTTTACCTAGATCAGTTCCATAATAATTTTGATTTGCTTAGTGATTTATAGCCTGGAGTTAGTCTTTGCAATCACAGAGACCTGGGTTCAAATTATATCTCTATTACCTACCGGTTGGATGAGCTTGGGGAAGTTTGATCACGCATACAGAACTGTTCATGGAGTGTCTCCAGGCTCAAGGTATGGAGTCATGAGCAAGACAAAACATTGCCATGCCTGTGGACTAGTAGGGGGAATTGACTTTTCTGAATCTGTTTCCTTATCTGTAAAATGGATATAAACACAGTACCTAATTCTCAATGTTGCTATGTTAGATATTATTATGCTACCTTTTGCTGTAGATAGGAGTTGAGATGAAATCCATGTGGTCAAGAATCCTTGTAGATTTAGACTCCCCTTCTATAAGTACTCTTGCCTGGAAAATTCTGTGGATGGGGGAGCCTGGTAGGCTATAGTCCATGGGGTTACAAAGAGTTGGACATGACTGAGTGACTTCACTCTGTAAGTTGGAGCTTTCTTCATTTGTTTGAAAGTGAAAGTGTACTCGTTTAGTTGGGTCCAACTCTTTGTGATCCTATGGACTGTAGCCTGCCAGGCTCATCTGTCCATGGGATTCTCCAGGCAAGAATACTGGAGTGGGTTGCCATTTCCCTCTCCAGGGGATCTTCCGGACCCAGGGATCGAACTCGGGCCTCCTGCATTGCGGGCAGTCTGTTTACCATCTGAGCCACCAGGGAATCCCTTTCTTCATTTGTTTATATATATACTGTACTTATCAGTCACTCACTACGTGCTTACGAACCTGGAAGAAAGCGGGGCTCAGGTTCAAATCCAGGCTCTACCACTCCTTAATCAAATGGCTTAAGCCTCTGAGGCTTAAGTGAAGGAGGCTGCTTCAAGATGAAAATGAAAGGAGAGAAAAATAAGCAAATGGAAAATTAAAAATACAAGGAGAAGGTTAAAGAGAATGGTTTCCGAAACCCAAGCATCCCGTAGATATCTCACTGTTGTTTGTCCCACCCGCCCTCTCTTTGGAACACAGACCAAAATCACAGCGTTTGAGGCGTTCTTCCTCTGTCCCTTGGCTGAATTGAACTTGTGCTGCTTCCTCTCTCCTTAAATATCCTTTCCTCTGGACAGGATGTTCCTGAAGGAGGCAGAACATCTTGGCTAACTTTAGTTTGCTATTTTCAGTCTGAATTTGTTCCTGGGCAAATCAGCCACAGTCAGAGTATCCTCCCCAGGTTGGATGCTTCTGGCATGATGCTGCAAAGTTTTGTGGGATGCAAAAGCTTAGTTCTACTAAGATCTGAATCTTAAAACCTGGGATGTATCTGGGTTAGGGCATCTTATCCAGTCATTAAAAAAAAAAATTCTTGAACTGCAGAGGGTATGGCAAGATGGGTATATTGCTTAGATTCCTTTTTTGTTGCAAGTAGGGAAAAAAGAACAACAGACCACACAAATCTTCTCAGAGCTGTCTCTAGCGGACTGAGAAGCAGAGGGTACTTAGCCACTGACTCCTGTATCCTGTCAGTTGAAGATGACTCCTAAAGGCAGCAAGTCCCTGGCACTTTTTCTGGGCTGCCCTGAAGCCTGTGCTGGAGATAGCCCTCAGGCTGGAAGACTCAGGTGTGCGAATTAAGAAGCTGAGAGTGAGCCAACGCAGTCCAGCAATTGTAGCTGACCTCAGAGGTGGGTCACGGGGTGTTGGCATGGGGCACCAAGGGCATCGGTTATAAAGAGAATGCGTGTGTTGGCTTGCAGAACTGGGAATACAGGGGGGAATTCCAGTTTCAGGCAGTGCTGGATCAAGGACCTCAAATAATGCCAACAGAACTTGGGTTGTGTCTTTTAGTTCTAATTCTCTGTTGGCTTTATGCTCCACAGGGAGCTCCTAGCCGCTCCAGACTTAGTCCCACTGCTCCAGGAACTGAAACTGTTTACCTCAGATTGGGACTTGACCCATCTGCTGGAACTCACACCCGGCCAAAACTCAGTCTGTGACTCACCCACGTGGGCCAGCACCCACGTGGCTGGGTCTCAGCCAAAACCCATGGTACCTGGTTTCAGGACCTAATGAAGCTCAGGTTCTCGATGTCTTATCGTGAAATGTGATGTGGTTAGTTTTTATGGGCTGGGTAATTTCATATGCTAATGAGTGGGAGGATTTTTCCAACTATTTTGGGGAAGGGGTGGAGATTTCCAGGAATTGGGTCGCCACCCACTCCTTAGTCTTTTGACAGTGACTTGGAACCATCCTGGTACCTCTGGGTGTGTCATTTTAGCTTGCTGATTGAGGATCACGGTTGAGGCTTGGACCCATTTGATGCTCATGGTTTATGTTGCATCCTTGGGCTATGTCATTCTTTCAAAAGTTGTGCCCTGCCCCCTTTTCTCCTGTTACAGAACCCCAGAACAGAACACTTCTTTTCTAACACCTGAACTGACTCACCTGGCCTGGCTTGAGTTACCTGCCCAGCTGGACTCTGTGGTCTGATTAACCACAATCGAGTCACAACCATGCTGATAAATGTCTAACATCTGGCTTTTTGGGAAAATAAAGGTTTGATTTTGGTATTCCCTGGTGGTCCAGTGGTTAGGACTCCAATTCCACTGCTTGGGGTCCAGGTTCCATCCCTGGTCAGTGAACTAAGATCCCATAAGCCTTGCTGCATGGCTGAACAATAAAACAAAAGGTTTGATTCATAGAGTTTGCCAAGTCCTGTGGTGTAAATACCCCTACCACAACCAATTCAAGTTACCAATGTGATGTCAACTGCCTTACAATGCTCCTATAATTTCACCAGCAGCTCTTGTGAGCCTGTGCATGAGCTGTGAGTCAGCTCACACACAGCACTTGCTCACAAGTCCACCCTTTAGCCCAGGCAATTAAGCCACCCCATGCGTTCCATGTGGACTGAGAGTGGGAAAGGGGTGGTTCCTTAGGGGAAAATCAGGGTGTGATTATAGGAATAAGAGTGATTAGATGCTGAAGTGGCAAAAACAACACATGTCCATCCAATGTCCAATGACATCCATCCATCAGATTTGTAAAAAAAAAAAATTTGGCTGCATCGATTCTTCACCGTGGCATGTGGGATCTTTAGCTGTGGCATATGAACTCTTAGTTGCGGCATGTGGGTTCTTAGTTCCCTGACCAGGGATCAAACTTGGGCCCCCCTGTATTGGGAGCTTAGAGTCTTAGCCACTGGACCACCAGGGAAGTCCCTCCAACCATCATGTTGTATCAGCTCACATTTGCAGCCTTCCTGCTGAATAAGACATGCCCTCAAAACCTTAAACTAGTAAGCCCTTATTCTCATGCTCCTGGGTCAGCAGGTCTTGGCTGGGCTCAGCTGGCCAGGCCTGCCTCAGGCTGCAGGTGTCCTGGGCTGAGTCGGCCCCACGTGTTCCTCATCCTTTGTGGACCAGTGGCTCCTTGAGACCTGTTCTTCATCAGGCACCCATAGGAGCTCCCGAGGCCAAGTCAAACTCATGGAAGGGTCTTCTCCCAGGATATCTGCTAACATTCCATTGGCTTAAGCAAGTCACGAGGCCAAGCTCAGCTCTGGAACTGAGCAGTGCATTCCACCCACAGTGGGAGGACCTGCAAAGTCACTGGGTGCTCACAGGTTAGTGAAAATCTACTGTACGTGTTATGTTATTCGGTAAATCTCTTTGTTCACTTAAGGCCTCATGGTTGTTCATCCAGGTCAGCAGGTATAGATCTAACTGGTTCTTTTGAATATTTGCATCAAATTCCATCCTATAAACACACCACAGTTTATCAACCATTCCACTAATGATGCATTATGTTATCAGGTTTGGGTTTTTTTTTTTTGCTTCAAACACTCTGTAGTAAATATCGTGGTACATATATCTGTATATGTTCTTTTTCTAGAGCAGGGATCAACAAGCAGTCTCCACAGATCAAATGCAGCCCAGCACCTATTTTTGTAAATGAAGTTTTATCGGAACACAGCCAAAATCATTCACTTGCCTAATTTCTATAACTACTCTCTCACTACCCCGGCAGGGCTGAGTCATTGATGCAAAAACTGGATGGGTCACAATGCCTAAAATATTTACTCTGACTCTTTACAGAGAAAGTTTGCTAATCCCTGTTCCATAAGATAGAGTTCCCACTGTGGAGATGCTGGTTAAAAGGAAAAGAGTATATGTATTTTAAAATTTTTAATAGATATTGACATAATTATTTCCCAGCAGTGAAAATATTCCTTCCTTATTGTGGGTTTTTTTTTTTTTTAATTATTTATTGGCCTGTGCTGGGTCTTAGTTGTGGCATGCAGGATCTAGTTCTCTGACCAGGGATTGAACCTGTGCCCTCTGCATTAGGAGCTTAGAGTATTAGCCACTGAATCACCAGGGAAGTCCCAGAATATTCCTCTTTTTTTTGTTCTTTTTTTGTTTGTCTGTCTGTTTTGTTGTTGTTGTTCTTTTTTTTTTTTTTTAAAGAATATTCCTTTTTTATTAAACTTATACATACTGTTGTAAGTGAAAGTGTTAGTTAGTCATGTCCGATTCCTGTGACTGCATGGACCGTAGCCCACCAGGCTCCTCTGTCTGTGAAATTCTCCAGGCAAGAATACTGGAGTATGTAGCCATTCCCTTCTCCAGGGCATCTTCCGGACCCAGGGATCGAACCCTGTGGTCTCCTGCATTGCAGGTGGACTCTTTACCGTCTGAATCACCAGGGAAGGTATAATTAAATATAGAAGTATATAAAGAAGAAAACACACTCCTCCACTGCTGGAGTTATTAGTTTGGTATGGCATTTCCAATCAATAAAATCAGTGCAGACACACACACACACACACACACACACACACACACAGAGTTCCTTATCTCCTCTCCCCCCTCTTTTTTTTTTTTTTTAAAGACAAGAATGAGATCAGTTTGTTCCTATAGCTATTATCCCTGAAACACTTTTGTATTACTCTGCTCTCTTTCCAATGGCTCCTGTCCAAAGAGATCACTGCAGGTGTTTGGACACAAAAGTCCTAGCAGCCAGTGCCCTTAAAAGTAGAATTTCCATTCATCATGTTGAAACTTAGACTATTTGTTGGCTCCGAGAAGATAATAACCACCTGTTTCGATGCTCTCTGTCCCTGAAGAAGCCATATTCGTATGACTCTCATGCTTCAGGTCATCTGGTGGCTTCTCAGTTCAGTGAGTTAAAAATGCAAAATACGTATTGTAGCCTGCAAGGCCCTCGGTGACCCGGCTCTCAGCTGCTCTTCTGGGGCTGTTCTCCCCCTGACTCTCTGTGCTGTCTTTCACTTCCTCAAAGTTGCACCAGGCCCTTTCCGGGTTTGTCCTGGGTTGGCCAGGATTCTTTCAGTTACAGGAGGCAGAAACCCAGGTCAGACTGGCTGAAGCCCAAAGGAGCTTCTTGACTTGTGTGATGGAAAAGCCCCAGAGAGAAGCTTAGAATAAAGACCAGACGCCTCATCCCTGTGGGTTAGCTCTGTCCTCTACCGTATTATCTTTATTCTCAGTCTTTCCCAAAGGGATGTGAAGACTCAGCTTGCATCCTAATGAGCTACCCTAGTGGAAAGAATGATACTTTCGCTTCCTCCAGTCACTCTAGAGAAGCGCCTATGGATGACACTTACTGAGTCAGTAAGGGGTCAAGCGACTATCCCTGAACCCATTGCTGTGACGATTCACAGGTAACTGGTATCAGGACACACTGATTAGCCAACCCCAGGTCTCAGCCCCACCAGCCCTGAGGCGGAATCTCCTCACTTGCAACTCAAGCACCACAGCCAGGGAGTTTGCCAAATGGAAACCAAGGTGCTGCTACCCGAAGCAGGAAAGTGACTGCTGGCAGGCAAAAAAGAACGTCCTTTAAGACATAGTGTTCCCTCTGCTGGCAACACCCTTCCCCCGCTTTCCACCTTGACAACAGGATTCTTCTCTGTAACTTTGGCACAAGGCAAAAGATTGAAAATGGCACAACTGTCTATTGCAACAGAGGATGGGCAGTAATTGTGGCTTTCAAAATGTGGTTTTAAGAGCAGCAGCACCTGAAAACTTGCTAGGAATGCACGTTCTCAGGCCCCACCCTCCATTTACTGAGTGGGCCCTGCAGTCTGTGTTTTAGATTCGCATTTAAGTTTGAGAACCACCGAGTTTGAATATTAATGCTGAATCATAAAATAGAAAGCTATTGGACATTGCAGTTTCAGAAACCATTTCCTTAGAGGCTCAGAATTTGAAGAAGAGCAAGCGGCTCATTGGTTATGAAAGCTGCAGTCACTTCTCTGGCACCAACCTTGGCTGTTCATATGGTCTTGTGCGTTTGTTCCTGTGGCTTCTGTGGCAGCCATTACCGGTGACTTTCAACTTCTGTGTTCAAAACTCTTTGGGACTTCGAAGGCGGTCCAGTGGTTAAGAATCTGTCTTCCAATGCAGGGGACGTGGGTTCAATCCCTGGCTGGGGAACTAAGATCTCACATGCTATGGGGCAGCTAAACCTGAGTGCCCCAACTCCTGAGCCTGTGTACCACCACTAGAGAAAGCCTGCTCCCAGCAATGAAGACCCAGGGCAGCCAAAACTAAATGATAAATGAAATTTTAAAAATAAAAAGTATATTAAAAGAAAAAAAGAAACAGCAAGTCTTCTCCCTTACCCAGAGGCCAGAAGGCTGAAAATGACATTTCCAGCTGCTTCTCTCCTTGAAGCTAGGGGTGTCTGTATAAAAGGAAACCTGCTGAGGTCCTAGTTCAATCCCTCGTCAGGGAACTAAAATCTTCACAAGCAAAAACTGTGCAGTATGGACAAAAAAAAAAAACAAAACCCAACAACCCAAGGGCAAGTGTATTGACTTCAAACTACGAAAGAAAGAGAAAAAACGTAAAATACGAATGAATATGACTATAAAACTGAATTTTATAGCAGCATTATTAATTGTGAAAGTCAGTCTTCATAAAAACGCTTCTATATATGGAAAGCGGTTTGTCGGGTAGATTATCTCACTTTGCAAGAATGCAAAGTGATGTGTGGTAACTGCCAAGAAGCTGCAGCCCACAGCAAATTCAATGAATAATAATTGAATCGTTTAAATTACGAAAATAGTGTCAGAATTTTCTACAACAAAAACAAATTAATGCAAATGTGGGTACACTTGAAAATTTCTTACAAGACATGAGGTAGTGGTGGTGGTTTAGTCGCTAAGTTGTGTCCGCCTCTTGCAATCCCATGGACTGTATGTAACCTCCCAGGCTCCTCTGTCCAGGGGATTCTCCAGGCAGGAATACTGGAGTGGGTTGCCATTTCCTTCTCGAGGGGATCTTCCCGACCCAGCAACCCAATCAAGGTCTGCCTATATTGCAGGCAGATTCTTTACCAACTGAGCTGCGAGACTGGTAGGTGGGACATTGTAAATTCAAAGGTCCTTAAAATCGCTGGTTTTGGGCTTCCCTGGTGGCTCAGTGGTAAAGAATCTGCCTGCCAATACAGGAGATAGGGGTTTGATCCCTGGTCTCCGTGGTCCGGGAAGATCCCACGTGTCAAGGAACAACTAAACCTGTGCACCACAGCTATTGGGCCTACGCTGAGAATCAAGAGAAGCCACTGCAGAGAGAAGCCCGAGCACCACAAGTGGAGAGTAGACCCCATTCTCTGCAACTGGAGAAAGCCTGACCAAAGCAACAAAGACCCCGCGCAGCCAAAATAAACAAACGAGTAAATCTTAAGTAGCTGTGATCACTCTCACACCGTAACTGTGCTGCATGATCAACGTAGGACATCTTCTCTAGGGTTTGGTGAAACTGGTTATACTTAAACCAATTAAATATCCAAGCTCCTAAAATGAGCTTTAGGAGCAGGTAGACCGAATGGTTAGCTTTTTTGTTTGCAACATCGACCTTCCAGGGTAAGCACTGTGACTGTCTCCAGCATCAGTTCACTTCTTCCTCTGTTACTTAAGGCACTGTGATTCTTGTATCACTCATCGCCAAAATGAGTCCAAATTGACACATAGCTAGGTGTGATTTTTTTAAACATACACATATGAAAAAAATATTTTACTGATGGTTGGGACTACACATCTGGATATAGGTGCCCAAACTCATCTAACTGTGCATTGAAATTTTTATTGTATATAAATTTCATCTCAAAGTTGGAGAAGAAAGAAATAAAGCACAATAGATATTTTTAATAATTTATTTTTGGCTATGCTGGGTCTTTGTTCCTGCACGGGCTTTTCTCTAGTTGGGGTGCGGGGGCTTCTCATTGTGTGGCTTCTCTTGTAGGAGAGCCTGGATTCTAGGACACGTGGGCTCCCAGGCACTCGAGCCCTGGCACGATAGTATGGCACATGGGCTTAGGTGCTGAGGCATGTGGGATCTTCCTGGACTGAGAATCGAACCTGTGTCTCCTGCATTGGCAGTTCAGATTCTTTACCACTAAGCCAATATTTTTTTTCTTTTAAATGTAAAGAAAGAATATCTGGGGACTTCTCTGGTGGGTCCAGTGGTTAGGACTTTGTGCTTCCACTGCAGGGGGCATGGGTTCGATCCCTGGTCGAGGAGCTAAGATCCTGCAAACTGCACAGTGAAGCCAAAAAAAAAAAAAAGAAAACCCAACTATGTTTTAGTCAGGATTTTTTCAAGAAACAGAACCAATAGAATATATATGCATATGTGTGTGTATGTATAAAATAAGAAATTGACTCACCTGATTATGAAGGCTGGTGTGCCAAAATCAGCAGAGCTGATGTCCCCGTTCAAGTCCAAAGCCCAGCATAGAACCAGGCAAAGCTCATCTCTCAGTCTGAAGGCTGGCAAGCAGGAGAATTCTTTCCTGCTGGAGGAGAGTCAGTCTTGTGTTCTACCCAGCCCTTTAAGTGGTTGGATGAAGCCTGCCCACCCTATGGAGGCCCATCTGCTTTATTCAGTCTACCAGTTTAAATGTTAATCTCATCTTAAAACACCCTAACACAAACAGTAGCTGGAATACTGTTTGACCAAATATCTGGGTACACCATGGTCTGGACTCTGCTAAGTCGCTTCAGTCATGTGACTTTTTGTGACCCCCATGGACTGTAACTTGCCAGGCTCCTCTGTCCATGGGGATTTTCTTTTCTTTTTTTTTTTTTTTAATTAATTTATTTATTTTTTTCAGTGGGTTTTGTCATACATTGTCATGAATCAGCAATAGATTTACACGTATTCCCCATCCCGATCCCCCCTCCCCCCTCCCTCCATGGGGATTTTCCAGGCAAGAATACTGGAGTGTATTGCTGTGCCCTCCTCCAGGGGATCTTCCCGACCCAAGGATTTAACCTGAGTCTCTTTCTGTCTCCTGTATTGGCAGGCAAGTTCTTTACCACTAGCACCACCTTGGAAGCCCCTATGATCTGTCTGGTAAAGTTGACACATGACATTAACTCTCATACTGAGTGTATTATATTAGTATGAAAGCAAACAGAAAAGGAAGCTCATGTTGCTCTGTATGATATGCCTATAAGCTTGCTTTTCTTTTAATTTACCCCTGAAAAAGGTGTGCATATATATGGAAACTATTCAAACTGCAACACAAATTTCTATAATTAAAATCCTTGACCTGCTGACCGTAGTCATTCCCTCTGGAATGACTGTTTTTTTGTGTGTGTTCTTTTGAAATATGCATGTGCAGGTGTAACTCTATGTGTGTGTGTTTGGAGGATATTAAGCCAATGTATAAAAATACATGGGTCCTGGGACTAGACACTCTGTAGGCCCAAGATCAGGGCTTGACCTGGAGAGTGAGATCATAGAGTCCCTTTCAAAGTGTAGAAAGCCTTCTTCTGCCTTTCATAGCAGGCTCCTGCCTGGGACTGGGAGCCCTTGTGGAAAAGGCAGGCATGACTGAGCACAACAAGCTTCAAACCAGGGTGAGGTACCCCTCCGGAGCTGCGAGGAGAGTTTAAGGGGATCTGTGTACAGTTCTTCAACTTCCCTTTGCACGTTTCTTTCCAGCTATTGGTTGTTTTTTTTTTTTTTCCCTTACTGCCCCTGCACAATAACTTTTCTCTCCCTTTACAAAGGAAAGTCACACTTCTCCCCATTCCTGACCAAATTTTATTATGGTTCATTGTCCCAAAGTGTCCAAACTTCCACAGCACCACCCAAAAATGCAATTTGAGATATTGGTAACCATTATCCCCCTTTAATTGATCCAGAACAAAAGTTTTAAAACTTTTAATATGAACACTTTTAGTCACAGGAAACTTTTTGAAACATAAATTATGTCTATACGCATATATTTGTTTATGGCCTACACGGCTTTCGGGATCTTACTTTCCAGCCCAGGGATTGAACCCATACCCCCTGCAGTGGAAGGTTGGAGTCTTAACCATTGGACCGCCAGGGAAGTCCTGGTCACAGGAAAGTTTAAAAAAAAATTAATTTCAATCCTTAAACATATTATTTCCAAGGAGGGCAAAAGAGTGATCAGTAAAAGACTCTAAAGCACAAACTTATAATATCTTAGGATAAAATATTGTTGGGGGGAGCAGAATGCAAATTAAAAAACCACAGTGGGTGAAGTAAAACTTCCATTCTGTTATTCGTGGCTTCTTTTTAATGGATGGAAAGCAAATTATTATGGTATTAATATACTTTAGGGATAATTTCAGGGTGATGAAACTGTTTTGAGATATCAGTACTTACCATATGCAAACATTGCATCATTTTCAGCTGTTCTAGCGATTTGATTTTTTAAAATTGAAGTGTAGTTGATTTACAATGTATTATTTTCAGGTGTACTGACTTTTAAAAATATTTCATAGTTTTCTTTTAAAAAATATTTTTATTTGTTTATTTGGCTGCTCCAAGTCTTAACTGTGGCATGTGCATTCTTTGATCTTCGTTGTTGCGTGCAGAATCTTTAATTGTGGCCCGTGGGATCTGATTCCCTGACCAGGGATCGGATCTGGGCCGCCTGCCTTCTTGGGCTCTGAGTCTTAACCATAGGACCAGCAGGGAAGTCCCCTGCATAGTTTTTTTTCAACTGAAGTGTAGTTGATTTACAGTGTTGTATTAATTTCTTCTATACAACAAGGTGATTCAGCTATATATGTATATATTCGTTTTCATATTCTTTTCCATTTTGGTTTATTACAGGTTATTGCATATAGTTCCCTGTGCTATACAGTAGGACCTTGTTGTTTATCCATCCTATATATATTAGTTTGCCTCTGCTAATCCCAAATTCCCATTCCTTCCCTTCCCCATCCCCCAACCCCCTTGGCAACCAGAAGTCTGTTCTGCATCATTTCTGAGAATGCTTTCAGAAAAGAAGTGACTAAAAAGCTTGAAGACAGTTAAGAGAGGGGAAGAGAAAGCCTGAAGTTTTCTGGCTTAGTGGGTTGTGATAGGGGAACAACCAGGGAGCTGAAAGCCTGGAAGGAAGATGGTATGAGATGCAGGGAACACGGGAGAAGAGGGCCTTCACTCATGCGTGATGTGGACTTCACGTGGAGGGGGCTCTGGAAAGTTGCCTCTGTTGATGAAAGACAGTGCAGGGGCATGGACAGCCAGATAGCAGCCACTCCCAAGACATTCCTGCATGCTATCTGCTAGGGGGTAAATTATCACTTGGCTGGAGGTGACCCTGCAAGTAAGTCCTGGGGAGCAGCCTCAGCAGGGCCTGGGGGAGGACTGTAGCAGCAACTTAGCGAGGTCTCCAGCACTGGACTGAGCCCACAGTCTAGACTGGGGCAGCAGACGCCAGGAGAAAGCCCTGTGATGGGACCCAGCCAGCATTCCTTGGAAGATACCCACTCATGCCCAGCTAAAGACCAGCAAAAGGCAAGAGGTCCCATTTGCTGGTGCCCCAACCCCTAAATCACACCCTTTTTGAACATCTTAGAGAAGGGTTGTACTAAGGACTGAGTTATGTCTCTCCCTTCTTCCCCAAATTCATACACTGAAGCCCTAACCCCAAATGTGATGACATTGGCGTTGAGGCCTTTAGTAGGTAATGGGTTCAGATGAGGTCATGAGGGTGGTGTCCTCCTGACAGAATTAGTGTCCATTTTAAGAAAAGAGCTTGCTCTCCTCTGCCCTCCCTGCACTGCTCACATGCTGTGCTGTGGTCAGTAGCTAAGTCATGTTGGACTCTTTGAGATTCTGTGGACCGTAGCCCTCCAGGCTTCTCCATCCGTGGGATTTTCCAGGCGAGAATACTGGAGTGGGTTGCCATTTCCTCCTCCAGGGGATCTTCCCGACCCAGGGATCAAACATGAGTCTCCTACATTGGCAGGCGGATTCTTTACCTCTGAGCTACCGGGGAAGCCCTCCCCTAACATGAGGACACAGCTAAGAAAATAAGTAGCCATCGATAAACCAGGGAGAGGGTTCTTACCAGGAATGGAATTGCTTGGCACCTTGATCTTGGACTTTCCAGTCTCTAGAAATAATTGTCTTGTCTGAGCACCAGTCTAAGGTATCTTGTCAGAGCAGTTGGAGAAGACTAAGCGTGGGAAGAAAAAGAGCTCTAAAGGGCTTGGTATTCACTTGAGTTCTCCAAGGAGAGCCTGAATTGCCCAAGTAAACTGTTGAAAACTATATTTCTCAATCAGGGCTGGAAAATGGCATCACCTGGGCCTTTAGCAAGATGCCTGTGCCTGAACACCCCTCTCAGAGGTTCTTGCTTCATTTCTGTGGGTACAGTCTTGGTATCGAAGCCTTCAAAATCCCCAGCTGATTCTAGAATGTAGCCAGGAGCAGGACCACTGGTGTAAAGAATGAGATGAGGCCAACATTATTTCTTATACCTGCAAGCTTCTCTCTCTCTCTTTTTAACAATTTTTATTTTATACTGGAGTATAGTTGATTTGCAATGTTGTGTTTTAGGGTCACAGCAAATTTTACAGTTGTATGTATACATATATCTATCCTTTTCAGATTCTTTCCCATACAGGTTATTACAGAATATTGAGTATGATTCCTTGTTCTATACAGTAGGTCCTTGTTGATTATCTATTTTATAAATATATAGTAGTATATATATGTTAATCCTAAACTCCTAATTTATCCCTCCTCTGCCTTTCCCCTGAAATGTGGGATCTTTGCCATGAAGTGATGGGACCGGATGCCATGATTTTAGTTTTCTGAATGTTGAGCTTTAAGCCAACTTTTTCAGTCTCCTCTTTCACTTTCATCAAGAGGTTCTTTAGTTCTTCTTCGCTTTCTGCCATAAGAGTGGTGTCATCTGCATATCCGAGGTTATTTCACATGATGTACTCTGCATTTAAGTTAAATAAGCAGGGTGACAATATACAGCCTTGATGTACTCCTTTCCCAATTTGGAACCAGTTCATTGTTCCATGTCCGGTTCTAACTGTTGCTTCTTGACCTGCATACAGACTTCTAAGGAGGCAGGTCAAGTGGTTTGGTATTCCCAACTCTTGAAGAATTTCCCACAGTTTTTTGTGATCCACACAGTCAAAGGCTTTGGCATAGTCAATAAAGCAGAAGTAGATGATTTTTCTGGAACTCTCTTGCTTTTTCTATGATCCAACAGATGTTGGCAATTTGGTCTCTGGTTTCTCTGCCTTTTCTAAATCCAGCTTGAACATTTGGAAATTCTTGATTCATGTATTGTTGAAGCCTGGCTTGGAGAATTTTGAGCATTACTTTGCTAGTGTGTGAGATGAGTAAAATTTTGCAGTAGTTTGAACATTCTTTGGCGTTGCCTTTCTTTGGGATTGGAGTGAAAACTGACCTTTTCCAGTCCTGTGGCCACTGCTGAGTTTTCCAAGTTTGCTAACATATTGAGTTCAGTACTTTCACAGCATCATCTTTTAGGATTTGAAATAGCTCAACTGGAATTCCATCACCTCCACTAGCTTTGTTCATAGTGATGCTTCCTAAGGCCCACTTGACTTCGCATTCCAGGATGTCTGGCTCTAGGTGAGTGATCATATGGTTATCTGGGTCATTGAGATCTTTTTTTGTATAGTTCTTCTGTGTATTCTTGCCACCTCTTCTTTCTATCTTCTGCTTCTGTTAGGAGGGACTTTTTTCTAATTTGCCTTTCATAGGGGACTTTTTTAGTTGCTCCTCAGCATGTGGGATCTTCCTGGATCAGGGATCAAACCTGTGTCTCCTGCGTTGGCAGGCAGATTCTTTACCACTGAGCCAACAGAGAAGGCCCCAGAGGGAACCTTTTAAAAACTTACATAAAAATCCCTTCTCGTTAGGCTTGGGGAGGTAGCCTGTAAAAATATGTATAAACTCAACACTCTTTACTTTCTTCTCAAGGTAGGAGCCTGCCAAGGATTGTAGTCTATGATCAAGGTCCCACCTGTGGAGTTAGTTATTTGGTTTGGTCCAGGCAGTATTTTGATGCAAAGACAATTGTTACACAAAAACCCAAATTTGCTGTTCCTTTTTAAAAGTAAGACCTGGAAATGACAGGGTCTCACTTCCACATGGCAACAAAATGCTCCTGCCGGTGGACAGAGTGTACGGTCTTGATTTTCCCACAGTCCCCACCATGCCCTACTGGCTCCCATTAGCTGGATTTGCTCATTCACTTTATGACTCATATGAAGTGTGTGGTTTGTGAGTGCTGCTCTACCATCCTACACCTTGCTTTCTTCATTCAATCTCTTAGAGATTTCTTTCTTTCTTTTTTTAGAGATTTTTCAATATGTAAAGTTGCCTCATCTTTTAAGTGGCTGCACGGTGTTCCTTTGGATCTCTGACTTAGAGCATCCCTCTGTTAATGGACATTTAGGTTGTATCCAACTTTTTACTACTACAAGCAGTGCTGTAGGGATTATCCTTTCTCATGCTTTAGACATAGGCCATAGTGTGCCTAAATAGGCTGTACCTGTCCAGCGAGTCTGCTGTTCAAAACTCAAGAATCTTAAGAGCCAGTTGCTGAACTCCAGGTAGCTTGAAATCAGCAATGGCAAAAGTATTGTGTAATTTACACCACAGGAATTGGAAAATGCTACAAATCAGAGTGTCCCTCCCCCCACCTTGCCCTGGAAAGCCTGTTTACCAGTACACCCTTGCCAAAAGGCATTCTAAATAGTTCCAAAGACCAGGAGTCAGGGAGCAAAGCCAGTTAGCACCAAGAAATCAGAACAAGCTCTGGCCGGAAGAGAGATACTTGTTGGTTAGAGGAGGAATTGAGGTCTGGGTAGCTGGTTGACTTTTCTTGCTAGCTATGGACCCTTTGAAGTAAAACCAGGGTACTGAGGGGGTGGGAATTCTTTTTTTTCCCTTTAATTTATTTTTATTTGGCTGCACCAGGTCTTAGATGCAGCATGCAAGATTTTCCATCTTCATTGTGGCATGCAGAATCTTTAGAGGCAGGCTGTGGGCTCTAGTTTTTCTGACCAGGGATCAAACACGGGCCTCCTGCGTTGGGAGCATAGAGTCTTAGCCACTGGACCACCAGGAAAGTCCCCTTTAAAAGAAAAAAATTAAAGTATAATTGATCTAAAACACTCTTAGTTCCAAGTGTACAATATAGTGATTAATACTTTTATATTTTATAAAATGATCACCACAAGGATGGGGATTCTTAGTCATAGAGGTGCTCATAGATTTTGATTTAAAACTCAAATGCCCAGGTCACTAGGATAATGGTATTGCTTAGAGCTGAGGCCAAAGATGGTGGTGGTTTTGTCTCTAAGTCGTGTCTAACTCTTGCGACCCCATGGGCTGTAACCCGCCAGGCTCCCCTGTCCATGGGATTCTCCAGGCAAGAATACTGCAGTGGGTTGCCACTTCCTTCAGGGGATCTTCCTGTCCTAGGGATCGAGCCTGGGTCTCCTGCATTGCAGACAGATTTTTTTTTTTTTTTTTTTTTACCAACCGAGCTATGAGAGAAGCCTCGTTATTTCACAAGGTCAAAGATTCCTGCCCTGTTTGTGGTAGGCATCAAATAGGAAAATGGATGCAGATATTTGGAAAAGCATAACTAGAAAATCCCCACACAATGATTTCTTCTATAATAATTAACACTTTTCCATGGGAAAATCAAATCCTTCTTGGTCCTGGCAGAGTAGCATTGCTACTTTGTTCCTGCATTGCCTGAACATCCATCATTTCATGCCCCAGGAAAGGAAAGATAGAGAAATAGGGGAGGAAAAAAAGCTCTGCACTTACCCTGTTATTGATAACTGTACTTGTGGAGGTTAAAGAGGCAGTTTGGCCTCATCTGATTGTGAACTCGGTTCTTTTTTCAAAATTTGTATTTATTAAAACATTTTTAAAAGACTTTGGTGGAGGACTTTCTGGTGGTCCTGTGGTTAAGACTCCATACTTCCACTGCAGGCAGCTTGGGTTTGATTCCTGGTCGGGGAACTAAGGTCCTGCAAACCACATGGCGTGGTCAAGAAAGAAATACCAATTTTTCATCACTTGAGTGCCTCAGAAGGTGGAAGTGGCTTGGGCTTTTTTCAGTCTCTGAGAGGCCCTGTGAAACCTGGTTTCTTAGCTGGGACGGTCCCACCTACTTCCCTCTCCACGGCCCTGTTTTAGCTCCTGTTGTCAACCCTCCAGTGAGGTCATAGGTAGGACCTTTGGAAAGGTGGTGTCTTGGGCTAGGTTCCTCTTTGCCAGATACAAAGATTCCGGTGCAAATAGTCAACATGGAAGGTAGTTCCAGGAGGCTCCATGAAGGAATGAGGACGTAAGGCAGGGGAGGTAAAAAGCCACCACATTTGTGTTGATGAACAGGTTGCCTCCATTACCAAGTGCAATGCAAGATCCTACAGGGACTTCTGGAAGATTCCAAGGCACATAGGCCATATCACCGATTTATCCCCCCTGAGGGATGAGTGCCACCCCTGTCACTTAGGGCTGCTCCTGGGACAGCTTTCCAATATTCTTGCTTGCACAGAGCGAGGCCCATGCATGCCAGAGAACATTCTCAGGTGGAGAATCACAGGTGTGTCCAGTAGCCAGCCCCCAAACTCAGTGGCTAATGTTCCAAGTCCATTCCCAGTGTTTTGGGGGACTCTGAAAATTGCAGTCACTAGTGGACCCCTGAGTCATGAAGTAGCCTGGAAAACTTGTTTACTCACCAAGTTACTGATTTATTAAAAAGAATACTAAAGGTAGAAGTCAACAGTCAGGCCTTCCCCCATGGCTCAGCAGTAAGAACCTTCCTGCAATGCAGGAGATGCAGGAGACGTTGGTTCGATCCCTGGGTTGGGAAGATCGCCTAGAGGAGAAAATGGCAACCCACTCTAGTATTCTTGCCTGGAAAATTCCATGGACAAGGGGGTTAGCGGGCTACAGTCCATGGGTTTGCAGACATGACTGAGCACAGTACATACCCTCAACAACCAGATGAAGAGATACAGGGAACAAGGTCCTAGACAAAAAAGCTTCTGTCCTCATGGAGTGTGGGGCCCTGCAAAATGCCTCATGGAAGCATTCTCATCCCCTACATGGAAGCTCTCTGAGAAAGGACCGCAAAGTTGTCCTTTGCGGGCTTTATGGAGGCTTCATCACATAGTCATGTTTGACTAAGTCATAGGCCAATGGAGATTGGTTCAACCTCAGGTCCCTCCTGTTGTTGTAAACTAAAGTCCCTCAGTCGTGTCTGATTCTTTGCGACCCCATGGACTGGAGCACGCCAGGCCTCCCTGTCCATCACCAACTCCTGGAGTTTATTCAAACTCATGTCCATTGAGTCGGTGATGCCATCCAGCCATCTCATCCTCTGTCATCCCCTTCTCCTCCTGCCCTCAATCTTTCCCCACATCAGGACCTTTTCCAATGGGTCAGTTCTTTGCATCAGGAAGCCAAAGTATTGGAGCTTCAGCATCAATCCCTCCAGTGAATATTTGTGGTTGATATCCTTTAGGATTGACTGGTTTGATCTTGCAGTCTAAGGGACTCTCAAGAGTCTTCTCCAAAAACCACTGTTCAAAAGCATCAGTTCTTCAGTGCTCAGATGAGACTGAAATTTCCAACCCTCTAATCACAGTTGCTCCCAGCAACCACAGCCCCGTGCCTTTGAGTAAGGAACTGAGGACAAGAGACCGAATTTTGGGGCTTCCTTGGTGGTCCAGTGGTTAAGACTCGGTGCTTCCAATACAGGGGGCACAGGTTCAGTCCCTGGGCTGGGAACTAAGGTCCCACATGCTGCATGGCATTGTTTCCTGACCGCCCCCCCCCCCCACGAAGACCAAGTAGTATCCCATTGTTCTTTTTTTAATTAAAAAAAATCTATCTATTTTTAATCAAGGGGTAATTGCTTTACAATACTGTGTTGGTTTCTGTCATACATCAACATGAATCAGCCACAGGCACACGTATGTTCCCTCCCTCTTGAACCACCCTCCCTGAGTCATATGGCAAATTCCCACTGACTTTTTTGCATATGGTGATGTTTATGTTTCCGTGCTCCTCTTTCCAGCCGTCCTACCCTCTCCTTCCCTCTTTGTGTCCACAAGTCTGTTCTGTTTGTCTTCGTCTCCATCGCTGTCCTGAAAATAGGTTCATCAGTACCATCCTGCTAGATTCCATATCCCATTGTTCTTTTTTTTTTAAATGCAATTAACACAAAACCACTTTCTTTATTTACTTATGGCTGCGCTGGGTCTTTGTTGCTGTGCGAGGGCTCTCTCTAGATGCAGCGAGCAGGGGTGACTCCTCTTTGCGGCGAGTGAGCTTCTCATCGCCGTGGCTTCTCTTGTTTCGGAGCATGGGTTCTGGGTGCACTAGGCTCTGGGGCTTCAGTAGCTGCAGCACGCTGGCTCAGTACTGGCAAACAGGCAGAGTTGCTCTGCAGCATGTGGAGTCTTCCCGGGCCAGGGACCAAACCCGTGTCCCCTGCATTGGCAGGTGGATTCTTATCCACTGGACCACCAGGGAAGTCCCCCCGTTGTTCTTACTGTTCAGAAAATTCCAAGGGTTTCGGGGGCTGTGAGCCAGGAACCGCAGAGGTATATTGGTCATCTGAATGACCAAATAGTTATTTTTCCTGTAAATTGCAATGCAGCACACCAACATTCTGAATTTCGGTGAGAGAAGAGGATGTTGCTTCTTAAGACCCCCAAATCCCAGCAACAGTTAAGGCCCGAATAATGTCCCTGGTGGTTTTAATGGGGAGAAGGGAGGGACAGTCTTCAAAATCTTTCAAAGGCCATTGATGTGATTGCACAATTGCTTTCCAGACAAAAGGGCAAATTGAACTGTTTTTTTAATGTCAAGAGCTAAATAGCCTGGAGAAAAATATAAAATAAGCAATACGCCACAGCTCTAGTCCTACAACCCTTTCAATGTAACAGCATGGAGAATCCTGGCTCAACATTTCTCACTTCCAACCAGTGCCTTCATGGAGTTAACCTTCTCCATTTATCTTAAACTGAGCAAGGGCTAAGCCTTCTTAGCCCTTGGGGCTTCTGATTTGAAAGCCTTTCCTTAAACTTGTCTCAATCTATGCGATTACATATTGAGAGTGGCTGTGTTAATTGTGCTAATCAGACTTAATGAAAGAGGGACTTTGTCAGCCATTCCCCGGCTGCTTTCTTAAAAAGGAAGGGTGCTAACAAGTGCTAATGGCTTGACATGGAGAGTTTACCTCCTTGGGGGCTTTTGACCTTCAGTCACATCCTGAAACATTACCCTGGAATTTGCTTTAAGCAACCGAATGTTTGATTTTCCTCATGTAAAGAGGGTCGTATATACTCAGATTTCTCTATTGAATTACTCCTAGAAAATAGAGCCAGGGCTCAAGTCACAGTGAGCAAAACCCAATCACTCTGTTCCTTTGACTTCATAGCTGTGTTACCATATAATATGTACTGTGCTCTTGTGTGTTACATTGTGTTATTTTATAACATAGTTTTTAATGCTGTGTATATTGTATTTTATTTATTAGTTTGTTATCTGCCTCATAAGAATCAAAACTCCCTGAGGGCAGAGGTTGGTCACCATTTACCTCGGTAGCCTCAGTACTTAGACGAGTGTACAATAAGAATCTGTAATGTGTTTTTGGAATGAATGAGTGATCTGTTTATCATCCAGAGTCAAAGAAATTTAAAGAAAAAAGTCTGAATTCAGAAGTACGTTATTGGAGAAAAGACAGTATAGTATCTTCAGGACTGTGGTGCTGGGAAAGCTGGACTGTAGCATGTAAATCAGGAAAGATGCTGGGTTGGTCTAAAAGTTCATTCGTGTTTTTCCATAAAGTATTACTGAAACCTGGAAAGTACGTGGAAACATGGGTGGGTTTGGTTCAGTTTGTTGAGTGGGCTTGATGATGTTATCAAGGACAAGATTTCTTTTTTTTTTTTACAAGATTTCTTTCCATTTATCTGATCTTCTCCTGTGGTAGCAGTTAGTAGTAAAAGCTGACTTCCAACCCTATGATCACAAGATGACTGCCATAGCTCAATCCGTTTCATGATTCCTCAGTCATGTGCAGGGATGCGGAGAGAGACTGTTCCTCTCCCAGATGCCCCAGAAAATCTAGCTTCTCATTGGCTTAAGTTGAGCTCTGTGCCCAACCTTGATCTGAGAATTCAGGCTAGGATATTGGCTTATGTGAATTAATTTGGGTGTATACTATATGCCCCCAAAGTGGGTGTGCACTCAGTTTTCCTTAAGGTACATGCTCTGTGCAGGGGTAGTGTGGTGATTGGACTGAAAATTAAAGCACTCTCCAAAGAAAGTATGATCTATTTTCTATGATGAAATTTCACATTTACGTTAAAAATACTATGTATTTTCTATGGTGGCATATATGTCTATGGAAATCTATATGAAGAATACTGGACGGATCCACTGCAAACGTATATTAGTGGTTGCTTCTGGGGAGAGACCTCAGATTGTAAATTAGTAATCAAAGGCTATTTTGGGTTTATCTAGAAGATTTAGTCGCTAAGTCCTGTCCGACTCTTGTGACCCCGTGGACTGGAGTCCTCCAGGCTCCTCTGTCCATGGGATTTCCCAGGCAAGAATACTGGAGTGGGTTGCCATTTCCTTCTCCAGGGGATCTTCCCGACCCAGGGATTGAACCCGGGTCTCCTGCACTATATCTAGCAGGTGGATCCTCAATCTGAGGTGATTCTGCCCCTCCAGGGGAGGCGTCTCCAGCTGGTTTTGGTTGTCATAGTCAGGGGAGGGGTGCTGCTGGCATCTGCTGGGTTAGGGCGCAGGACAGTTCCCACAGCAGAGGAGAGGTATTAGCCTAAAACGCCACTAGAACTGAGGTTGCAAAACCCTGATTGACAACATTTTACTTTTTAAAAAAGTAACTTTATTTATTTATTTTTGGCTGTACTGTGTGGGCTACTCTAGTTGTGGTGCTCGGGCTTCTCACTGTGGTGGCTGCTCGTTGTGGAGCAGCGGCCCTGGGACACGGGGACTTCAGCAGCTGCGGCTCCCGGGCTCTAGAGCGCAGGCTTGATCATTGTGGCGCACGAGCTTAGTTACTCCGCAGCATGTGGGATCTTCCCAGATCAGGGATCGAACCTGAGTCTACTGCATGGCCAGGTGGATTCTTTACCACTGAGCTGCCAGGGAAGCCCCTAGAACATTTTGTTTCTTATAAGGAAGGTAAGATTCAATATTAACTTACATAGCTAAAAATTGATTTTTTATAAAGGGTTGTTGTGGGTACTGTGATATGCTGTCCACATCCCTGTTCAGGACCTGCCATGACTCACGTTTGTGTCTTTCTTTAGAAATCGCCCTTAGCTGGAGGAAGCTGCCTTGTCTAAGCTTAGGAGAACTCTCCAAGGGCAGCCTTTATCTTTGAGAAACCTCAGCGGCTTCGGACACTTTGGGATGATACTTCTTTGTGGGTAGGGGGCTGCCCTGTGTGTTAGAGGCTCTGTAGCAGCACCCCTGATTGCTACCCTCTAGAGGCCTCCCCTCCACTTGCAACAATCAAAAACGTCTCCAGACATTGCCAAGTCTGGGGGGCGGGGGGATTGGTCCCCTCCCTGCATCATGAACCACAGCTGTATCCAATGCCCGCTTGATGCAGGGGTCCAAAGGGCTGGCCACCAGCCTCAGTTCGGAACATAGCTGAGGGTTATTCCAGCATTAGAGCTCCTCATGGAGTTGGCCAAGGTCGCTGTCATTGTCTCGTAGTTCCATTTCTCCTTCTGCCCCATCCCGCTCCCCTCACCCCGTCTTAGCTATTGTTTTCAGGAGCATTCCCTGGTAAACGTTCCACCTGCTAATCGCCCTCTCAGAGACTGTTTCCTGGGGCAGCCCATCTGAGACCAAGGTCAAGGCTCAGAGGGGTTGAGTGATTTACAGAAGATGGCCAGCAGGAGCTGAGATGTGAGATGTGGAGCAAGGATAGGAACCTGGCTCCTTACTTTCAGAACGGCGCTCAGAAGCATGAAACTTCCAGACCTTCTCCTCATGGGGGTCTGCTGACACTACCTCTCAGGGAGCTCTGACTCTTCCACCCCCACGCCTAGCCCTTCTCTCACCAGAGGGGCAGAAAAATGCATAGAATGTTAAATCTAATGGCATGAATTCAGTTCCTCTCTTTCTTGTTCCTAAGCTGTGTACCTTGTATACGCGCCTGTCTGCAAATTCTTTTGACGAGTTGACAGGCAGCAAGTCCAAACATGTAGACGTTTCAACTACAAGTACTTCAAACAAGTGCATAAAGGTCTTCCGTTCAGAAAACTTTTGCCTTTAGATAAAAATATGGAGGTAAAAGACTCCCATAAAGACCATGATTGGGAAGAAGTCATTTCTCCACGTGATGGTCCTTTTTCAATGACAGAAGGTTAGTGGTCTGGTATGAGAGCTTTTGCTATACCAATGATAATAATAATGAATATTATATAATAATAATAAGCACTAATAGAGCCCTTGCTCTATGCCAATTGCTACATGCTTTTTATATATATTTATGAATTATGTGTTATTAGCATATGGTATCTTATATTAGTATGTATTTTATATGTATTAATAGCATCAGTCAGTTCAGTTCAGTTGCTCAGTTGCATCCGACTCTTTGCCACCCCATGGACTGCAGCACGCCAGGCTTCCCTGTCTATCACCAACTCCCGAAGCTTGCTCAAACTCATGTCCATCGAGTTATTTATATTATGTATAGTATAATGCATACCATGTGTCTATGGGAGAAGTATTGTTATTTTGCTGACTTGTTGATGAGGACTCTGAGGCACAGAGAAGTTAATTAATTTCCTCAAAGTCACACAGCCAGTAACGGGCACAGCCCATCCAGCCTGCGTGACTGCTAAGTAGTTTTCAGGATCTGCGGTTCCAAGTTGGAGCACATTTATACAGTTGAATACATTTACTAGGAAGAGATGGAAAACTGTTTTCCTCCCTGCCATCTCTCTTCCCTCCCAGCACAAAATAATTGAACATAAAAAAAAAATTAAATAGTCTTTATGTTAAAGAGGGATGTTTAAGCTTCCATCAAGGGGCGTGTATAAGTGCTGAAAATGGACCTGTCATTATATCTTAAAAGGGAAATACAATTATGGATTTGTGATGTGTTTTTAAGCATTGGAACGGCAAAGTCTTATGTAATGCATGATTATGTTATTCAACTTTTGATCCTTGAAGTGTTCCACTTTTTTTTTTTCCAGTTGTGCGTTGTATGTAAAAAGCAGGGGAGTTGATCAGTTACTCAGCAGTTCAAGCACTTTCTGCACTGGATCTCTCTGTGGAAGGAATGCTGTGAGAACTGGGACTGACTGCGTTGCTCATCTTTTACTCAGAAACCCTGACTTGGGTTTTGTATTGGTCTGTTGTGCTTCACCACTGGCAAACAGGATCTGATCAGACTGAACTTCCTGTAGAATAATTCACAGAAGAGTTATTTATGGCTTCTTAATCTTCCCAATCTGAACTAGCAACTTAGGGTAAAGGAAGAGTGTTGAGGAAGTCATGCATAGGATTAAAAAAAAAAAAAAAAAGGAAGAAGAAAGAAAAAAAAGAAATGAAAAGGTCAAAATGATCACCATCCTAGATGTCCTTTAGAGGAGGAAGCTGTTCGAAATCACAGGCTGAGCTGTATATTGTATTTGTGTCTCATATGTTAAAATCTAACAGAGGATGGGGTGGGGGGAAATCCCTAAAGCTTCTTAACTCTTTTCTTTTTTTCTTTCAAAGCTTCTTAATTCTAAGATTGAAGACTTCTGCCTTCCTTTTGAGACTTATTTAAAAAGCTTAGCTGAGTGGTTTGGAGTCAGATCACCTGGGTTGAAATTCTGCTTCTACCCCTTCCTAGCTGGAAATCTTTGTGCCTCAGTTTTTCTTTGAAAGTTTAGCTGAATTAATACATGTAGACAAGTGCCTGGCTCTAACTAAACACTCACAAATATTATATAATAATAGTATAATTATAATAACAATAAATAATAGTAATATCAGCTGTTATTATTTTAGAAGGAAACTTTTTTCCCCTCACAGTTCAATTTAATCATCACATACTGGTTGTGTCCTTTCTAGACGCCTAAACTTTGTGCTTGGAATCCGATCTGCTGGAGCTACCATCCATTTTTTAAATATATATATATTTAATATGATATATATATATATGAATCACTTTGCTGTATACTTAAAACTAACACAACATTGTAAATCAATGATAGTTCAATAAAAATTGTAAAAAAAATCATGTCTACCAAGACCTTCTTTGGAAATAAGGTCTTTGTAAATGTCATCAAGTTAAAGGAGGTCATACTGGGCTAGTGAAAGTCACTCAGTCGTGTCTGACTCTTTGGACTATACAGTCCATGGAATTCTCCAGGCCAGAATACTGGAGTGGGTAGCCTTTCCCTTCTCCAGGGGATCGTCCCCACCCAGGAATCGAACCAGGATCTCCTGCATTGCAGGAGGATTCTTTACCAGCTGAGCCACCAGGGAAGCCCAAGAATACTGGAGTGGGTAGCCTATCCCTTCTCCAAGGGATCTTCCCCACCCGGGAATTGAACCGGGAGCTCCTGCATTGCAGGAGGATTCTTTACCAGCTGAGCTACCAGGGAAGCCCTAGCTGCTGCTGCTGCTAAGTCACTTCAATCATGTCCGACTCTATGAGACCCCATAGACGGCAGCCCACCAGGCTCCCCCGTCCCTGGGATTCTCCAGGCAAGAACACTGGAGTGGGTTGCCACTTCCTCCTCCAATGCATGAAAATGAAAAGTGAAAGTGAAGTCGCTCAGTCGTGTTCGACTCCTAGCAACTCCATGGACTGCAGCCCACCAGGCTCCTCCGTCCATGGAATTTTCCAGGCAAGAGTACTTGAGCGGGTTGCTGTTGCCTTCTCCGGGGAAGCCCTAGGTTGGGCCCTAAATACAATATGAATGGTGTGCTTGTAAAAAGAAATTTGGACATAGAGGCACACACACACGGGGAGAAGGCCATGTGAAGACAGAGGCAAGGGTTGGAGGGATGCGTCTACAAGACAGGGAACAGCGAGAATGCCAGCCCAACCAGAAGCTTGGAAGTGGCCAGGAAGGATTCTTTGAAGGGAGTACAGCCCTGCCAACACCTGGATTTTTGTTCTTTATCCTCCAGAACTGTGAAAGAATGCATTTCTATTGTTTAAAGCCATCAGTGTTGTGGTAATTTGTCATTGCGCACTCACAAGGAGAGAAATGAAAATTATAATCACACTGACATGCCATTTTTAACCTGCCAGTTTGATAAAGATCAAAAAGTCTGATAACACACTTAGTTGGCAAATGCATTGGGAAATTTATTGCTGTCATGTATTGCTGGTGGGAGCATGCGTGTAAAGGTCCACCTATAATCTCTTTGGAAATAATTTGGCAATTTCTATCACAGTTGCAAATGCACGTACCTTTTGACCCAGCAATTCCACTTCTAAGATTTATCCTACGTATGAGAAATGTGCATGGAAAATTGTGCGTAGCCAGATTATGCATTACAATATTATCTGTAATCACAAAAGAGTGGAGACTAAATGTTCCTTGTCAAGTGATGTTTGAACTATAGAACACCGACACTAGCAGTCAGCAAACTCTTTCTGTAAAGGGCTGGAAAGTAAATATTCCAGGCGTTGCAGATCATGCGGTCTCTGTTGCAGCTGTAGCTCAAAAGAAGTCATACACTATACAAATGGCCATGGCTATGTTCCAATAAAACTTTATTTACAAAAAAACAGACAATGGCCAGATTTGGCCCATGGGCCTTAGTTTGCCAGCCTCTGACTTATGCAATGTAATTATGAGTTGCAAATTAATGAGACAGCTTTCTATGTTTTGTTATGCAATGACTTGCAAGAATAAGTGAAGAAAGGCAAGTTCAGAATAATATGGATTTGTAAGAAAAAAAATACCTGTATAAAAACAATTTCTTTGTATATTCATGGACAATATAAAGATCAACAAGATAGTTGACCCCAGGGCTTATTTCTGGGGTTATTACAGGGAATTGCGTGGCTCAGGAATACAGTTGGGGGAATATTTTTCTTTGTACTTTTTGAATTCTGACCCACGGTAAATTACCTATTCAGAAAGCTAAGTAAACATTTAAAATTTAAAAAGCAAATGGACTTATTTTACTACCACAAAGATAATCACTTCACAGCCAGTGAGTGAAGAAGGGTTTTTATTTTTTATTTTTTGGGGTTTTTATTTTTAAAAATAAAAAATTGATTTATTTTAAAAAATAAAAAATTGATTTATTTTAAATCAAAAGACAATTAATTTTTACTACATGAAAATGATATAAAATTCAAGTTTCGAAGTCAATAAACTAAATTGAAAGTCAGCTATGTTCATTCATTTATGTTTTGTCTGTGGCTGTTTGGGGCCTCTAGTGGCAGAGTTGAATCACTGAGGAAGAGGCCTAAAATATTTATTATCTGGCCCTTGACCTAAACAGTTCATAGATCTCTATTCTGAATTAAAGAACGAGACAATCTTTGGCAGGCTTCTAGAAATAGAATATTTTAACTGAATATTGAATGATCAGGGACTTCCTTGGTGGTCCAGTGGCTAAGAATTCTCCTTGTACTGCAGGGGATGGGGTTCAATCCCTGGTCAGGGAACTAAAATCCCACATGCCTGGAGCTGCTAAGTCCACGTGCCACAACTAGAGAGTCAACTCTTCATTGTGGCGATGAAAGATCCTGAATGATGCAAATAAGACCTGATGCAGTAAAATAAATTAAAATATGCATATTGAGTGACCTCTCCTTTTTACTTAAAAAAAAAAAACAAAAAAAACTAAATTGCTCATGAAGAACTCAGAAGGAAACTGGAGTTTTCTGGCTTCTTCATAGAGAATATTGGAAAAGCCAGGGCCTCTGTAAACTTAAGACCTTTACTCATCAACTTTGTAAATCAACTATACTCCAGTAAAAATTAACTTAAAAAGACTTTTACCACCTGTCTGGATCTCCTTGTTCTCTAAGCTTGGGGAGGTCATCAGAGTCAGAAGAAGTATCCCAACCCCCAACCTTATCTTACCAAAAATTTGAAGTATTTGAGGTTAACAAAAAGCCCAAGATGGCCTAGAACTTCTTTTAACCTTTATTAAGACTGAATCAGAGGTTTTGGTTTTTGTTGGTTTGATCGTAGGAAGAGTATTTTGTCCCCAATAAAACAAGTCTAAAAGTTTACCCACTCTGAGAGTTTAGTTCTTGGTTTATAAGAGAAAATGAACACATATAAAAAGTTAGGTAACAATAGGACAGTCAATAGCTGTGTGTTTCAATCTTTTGGACACTGATCCCCAGTGAAATATAAATTTTATACTATGATCCACTATACATATAAGTACTCATACGCTGAAATAGAAGTCCTGGTTTCAATGTATGACATTTAGTGCACTGTGATATCTTCTATTTAATTTCATTATTTCCTATTTCATTTTGGTCTAGTCTAGTTTGCTTATAAATGAAATATTAATCATAACTTGGAAAATTAATTTCAGAACCTACTAATGCACTAGGAAATGCATGGATTGAGACATGAGGCTTGAAAAACACTTGTCTCTACTCTTTAAGAACATGGTCAGGGAGAATGGTGTATGGAATTCCCTGGTGGTCCATTGGTTACGACTTGGCACTTCCACCTCTGTGACCCAGGTTCAATCCCCCGGGGTGAATTGAGAACCCCCACGCCGGCAATGTGGGAAAAAAAAAAGAATGGTGCAAGGAAATTGTTTAAGTGAAATATGATACAAGTGTACAGTGTATAATCATTAAAATAAATGTGGATAAAGTCTATATCCTGATGCAGAAAGGGTCCCCCAAATATATTTGTGTATTTAAAAAAAGTATTAGGTAGGATTGTTTTGGTTGCAGATGACAACAAACACCCACTTTCATATTCCAACTTCCCCTGGCTTCAGCAAAAAGGAAATTACTGGCCTTGCTTGACCTCACAGCTCCTTCTCCTGGAGTCAATCTATAGAACTGGAGGGGGGTGAGAGACACTTCCCAGGTGGTTCGCTGGTAAAGAATCCACCTGCCAATGCAGGAGACACAGGAGAGCAGAGTTCAATCCCTGGGTTGGGAAGATCCCTGGAGAAGGAAATGGCAACCCACTTCTCTTACCTGGAAAAATCCAATGGACAGAGGAGCCTGGTGGGCTACAATCTATGTGGTTGCAAAGAGTTGGACACCACTGAACAACTAAAACAACAACAAACATTTGCCCAAATACAATCTTCTAGCGATTCCCACTTGCTACAGTTTCTCAAAGATTACTAACAGCATTTCCTCGATCACATCTGCAAATTATTTCAGTCCTTTGGAATGTAATTCATCAGGTTTAAAAACTTTTTGACAAGGTGAATATGGTAACAGAGTCCAAAAGTTGAGTGTTTTTCTGGGAGCCTTCTCAACCTCTCCCCTTCATGTAAGATTCTCCTCTGATTACTTCTCCTTTAGTCTGTGTTTACATTTTGTGATTTCTTCAAAGTGGGTTCCTAGGCAACCAGCAGAGCTGGGGTCCTGGTTGTGCACAGAGAACTAGGAACTGGGAAACTGGGCTCCGGGCGTGGCCTTGCCCCGATTCACCACATGACTATAGTAGATGTCTGTAGTTCAGTCCACCTAGCAACTCTTCCTCCTCCTTGTAGGAACTTCACTCCAGGGTTCCTCCGGGGGATTTCCCCTCCCCACTCAGTCACTGGTTCTGGTGGGGCTGACCCTGCCCCCCACACCCTACCCCAACCCTTGGGCTCCATTAATCAGCAAGTCACTCAGATCTGCCTGGTCCCTAGTATAGGTCTTCTCTGATCTCGGTGATTGGCTCAGAGATGAGCATGTGACCCAAAGCAGTCCAGTGAGGTCAGTTCTGGGATGTTTACTAGAAATTCTGGAAAAATGTGCTCTTTTTCTATCAAAGTATGATAGGATATAGGGTTGTACCTGCTGTGGGCTTTGGTGGGCCACCATCCGAGAAAAGCTTATTGAAAATGAAGCCAAAACAAAGGAAATGACCAAGAGATGAAGGGAGGATCCTGATCTTTGAGCCTCTGGATCAGTCCATACCTGAAGCTGGAATTGTCAGTGTTATTGCAATCCAGTGAACCTGTGACTTCTCTTTTTGTAAGCTAATTTGATTTGAATTTCTGTTCCTTACTGTCAAGAATCCTGATTAATACAGTCCTTGGATGAGTTACTTCATCTGTTGTTGCCTTAGTTTTCTTATCTGAAAAAAAAGTACTGATAATGCAAAGTTAAGCAATTTATTGAAAAGCAACTGAGACGAATATAAAGGTTATACCAATTTCTTTTGTTGCCAGATAATGTATGAGAATGCCTACTTACTTCCCAACATCCATTTTTTTGTTCCTTCTTCATATTAACAGAACATCAACTTCTAGTATAGCTTATTGTCACCTAGAATAATGGTTAAATTTCCCAACTTCCCTTGTAGTTTGGCAAAGTCACATGACTCAGTTCTGGCTAGTGAGATGTAAGTGGAAGTGAATGAAGGCTTCCAGAAAGGAAAGGGTGTACCTGTCTCTCCTTGCTTCCTGCTGCAGGGATGCAGATAGTATAGATGGTGTTCTAGCCTCTGTCCTGAGTCCTGTGGCTTTCAGAGTGGCAGGCTAGATGAAGCAGGCAAACAGAAAGAAACCAGGACCCTTGGGGAAACAGACTTACCGTACCAGCCCCGGACAGCTGACCTACAGAATTCTTTTACATGATAGAAGAAATGAACGTCTGTCTCACTTAAGCCACCAGTTTGTCAGGCCTCTGTTATTTGTATCCAAACCTCAGTTAAATTGACAATGCCATTTTCCCCACGCCCTCAGCAAATTAAAAAAAAAATTGGGGGACTTCCCTGGTCCAGTGGTTAAGACTCTGCACTTCCAATGCAGGAAGTGTGGGTTCAATCCCTGGTCGGAAAACTAAGATCCCACCAGCTGCACAGCCAAAAAATTAAAAACAAAAAAAATTAAGATTAAAAACATTGTTTTCATTTTACCAGTTAAAGATCGGTAAATGTATTTAAAATTACAAATTATTATTAGTAAATAAAAATATAATTTAAGTTGTTAAACTCTTAGGGCTTCCCTAGTGGCTCAGTGGTAAAGAATTTGCCTGCCATGCAGGAGGCATGGGTTTCATCCCTGATCCGAGAAGATCCCACATGCCTAGGAGGCACAACTATTAAGCCTGTGTTCTAGAGCCTGTTCTCCACAGCAAGAGAAGCGTAACTATAGTGTAGCCCTGGCTCGCCACAAGTGGAGAAAAGCCCCAGCAGCAACGAAGACCCATCACAGCCACAAAATAAAATAAAAAAATAATTAAAATTAGTATCATTAAAAGTTTTTCATTTTACCAATCTGGTAGGTGAAAAGCAATGCCACTTTATAGCTTTAAATACATTTCTTGTAAGAGATGATCTTATTTTTATACGTTTATGAGCCGTTTGCCCTTTATCTGTCTGTGAGCTGGTTTTTTTTTTTTTTTTTTTTTGACTCTAATCTCGGGCTGCCTCTTCCCTACGGTTGTAAAATAGTTACCAGCTGCTCCTGGCTTCTGTCTCATCCTCTCAGCAGCCTCAGCAAGGGAGATACCACTTCGCTAGATGATCCAACAAAACTTTAGTGATTGTCAAGGGAATGAGAAGACAAGGCACAGATGGGAGAAAACATTTGCAAATGACGTACCTCATGAAACACTCTTTTGCAAAATGGACAAAGAGCTCTTAAAACTCAACAATAAGAAAGCCTACAATCTAATTACAGAATAGGCAAAGGATCTGAACACATTCCTCATCAAAGAAGAGACCCAAATGGCAATGTCATCAGGGAAATGCAAACTCAAACTGTAAGTAAATGTCATTACAGAGCTGTCAGAATGGCTAAAATCCCAAACATTGGCAACACCAAGTGCTGGCAAGACGAGGGAACAACAGGAACTCTTGTTCACGGCTGGTGGCAGTGCAAACATGGTGCAGCCATTTAAAAAAATGTTTATTTCTATTTATTTACTTGGCTGCTGTGGGTCTTAATTGCGGCAGGCAGGATCTTTTAGTTGCAGCATGTGAACTCTAGTCCCCTGTCCAGGGATTGAACCCGGGCCCCCTGCATCGGGAGCGTGGAGTCTTAGCCACTGGACCACCAGGGAAGTCCTGGTCATTTGGAAGAGAGTTTGGCAATTTCTTATAAAATTAAACAATCTCTTACTGTATAATCCAGAAATTGTACTTTTTGATATTTAGTTAACCAAATTAGTTAAAAACTTACATCTGCACAGAACCTGGGTCTCTGGTGCCACATGTAGACTTGTCTCTAGTTGGCGGTATCAGGGGTTACTCTCTAGTGGTGGGGCACAGGCTTCTCATTGTGGTGGCTTCTCCTGTTTTGGGACACGGGCTCTAGAGTGAGGGCTTCGGTAGCTGTAGCACAGGAGCTTAGCTGCTCCTCGGCACGTGGGATCTTCCCAGACCAAGGATTGAACCTGCGTCCCCTGCACTGCAAGGCAGATTGTTAACCACCGCACCACTGAGGAAGTTCGATAAATGTTTATAGCTGCCAAACTTGAAAGCAAGCAAGATGTCCTATGTTAAGTGAATAGATAAATAACCTGTGCTGCTTTCATACCGTGCAAAACTATTTAGTGCTAAAATGAAATGAGTTACCAAGTCGTGGAAAGACGTAAATGCATACCACGACGGGAAAAGGCACAGGCTCCGTACTGTGTGATTGCAATTATAGGCCATTCTGGAAACGGTGGAACTATGGAGACAGTGAAACAACCAGTGGTTGAGGGGTGGTAGGTGGAGCATAGAGGATCTTTAGGGCAGCGAGACAGTTCTGCACGTTGGACACATGCCATTGTACGCCTCAGGTGGCCAGGTGGTAAAGAATCTGCCTGCCAACGCAGGGGGCACAAGCGACGAGAATTTGATCCTGGGGTGGGGAAGATCCCCTGGAGTAGGAAATGGCAAAACCAATCCAATAATCTTGCCTGGAAAAGTCCACGGGCAGTGGAGTCTGGCAGGTTACAGTCCACTGGGTCGCAAAGGACAGGTCTGAGCGACTGAACACGCACAGGCATAGAATGCACACCAGCGGGACTGAACCGTGAGGTTAACTGTGGGCTTTGGGTGACGACGATGTGTCGGTGTGGGTTCACAGATGGGAGCCAACGTACCACCTGGTGGGGAATGCTGAGGGCAGAGAAGTGTGTGTGTATTAGGAGGGAGGGTGTATGGTACTTTCCATTCAATTAAAAAAATATATTTATTTTTATTTATTTATTTGACTGCTCTAGGTCTTAGTCGTGGCACTTAGTCGTGGATCTTCAGTCTTTGTGACAGCATGCAGGATCTTTAGTTGCGGCATGTGGGATCTAGTTTCAGGATCAGGAATCAAACCCGGGCCCCCTGCATTGGGATCATGGAGTCTTAGCCACTGGACTGCTACAGAAGTCCTTGTGAATCAAAAACTGCTCTTAAGAAAAAATTAGATCTATAAAAAAAGCAAAGCAAATCAGAGGGTTTGGGCCTGACTAGATGAACTTAGCTTACGTTGTCTCTCTTTGATCCAGTGTGGCCGGGAAACTGAGCACCCAGGTTGAAGAGGGCCAGGTACATGGCCATCTCTGGAGGGAAATCAGTCCTCCAAAACCACGTGGGAGAGGGATAGGGAGAGGTAGGTGCCTATAAGGAAAATAAGGGCTTGTTTCCTGAGAAGAGGAAAATGGATATTGGGAGTTGAAAACAGTGGATATTGACTTATTGACTATTCTTGGCATTGAGGAGCGATCCGATCCTATAATCAGAACAGAAAGTCCAGAGGCCTTGAGGTAATAAAAAAAGACAGAGCTTTTAGGTATCTAATGAACTCCCATTCGAGTGGACAACTTTGTTAATTTACTGAGCACCAAATATGGGTCAGAGAATATGCTTGGAGCTGAAGAGACTTTTGTGAATAATAACTCAGTGGACAAGTCCATTAATTTTCAAAGGCTTTCGTGTTTATTCAGTGAACATGTAGGAGACAGTTTCACCACTCCAAAATTAAATTACCCATGGCCTAATTAAAATATCCATAAACCTCCCAGATCATTACAATTTCATAGAATTCCAGGGTTCAGAGGAAGCCAGAGCAGTCCCGTGACTCACCACGATCCCCACCCCCACCCCCAGGCTCCCAGGACACACAGCTAACTTTTGAACTTGACTAACTTATAATGACCACTTAAAGGAAAGAAAGTGCTCGCCAAGCGTTGCCCATGGTTACTCTTGAGGACCTGGCCCCCTAACTGTGTGCGTCAATCTGGAGATTGTGTAATTGTTCAAAAGACTGAAATTCAAACCAGACGGTAATGAATTGTTTTCACGTAGCCTTCAAAAGTTGTTTTTACATAGGCCTTTTGAGGCCAACAAAACCAACTTTTGACTATAATGCATTGAAATGAAACACAAACCCCTTTTATTCTGAAATTTAGTCTCTGGATACTTTTGAAGTGATTTTGTTAGTTTTTTACATTTTGCTTCACTAAGTCCTGCATTGTTCCGGTTACTGTCTGTGATAAAGAAGGCAACAACAATTCCTCTGCCTCCTCCACCCCAGATTGTTCCAGTTTCTCCCTTAAAGAGACATTTACCCAGAGGAGAGAAAGATGGGTCATATCGTTAACCCTTTCAGTCCATCTGCATTTGTTAAACCCTTAGTATGGACTTGATACATGAAAAAATCAAAGAAATGGACCGTACAGACCGTCCATAGAGGAGTCAAGATTCTTTCAGTGACAGGCTGTGTGATCTTCAGCTAGTTACTTAACATCTCTGAGCTTCTGTTTCCTGAATGTAAAATAAGGATGAACGATATTCCTCCCAGAGTCTTTTTAAAAATAATTAACTAACTACGGACTATGCTGGGCCTTGATTGCTGCACTTTCTCTAGTTGCAGTCCGAGGGCTCCTCATGGTGGTGGCTCCTCTTGTTGTAAACACAGGCTGTGGGTGCGTAGGCTTCAGTAGCTGTGGAGCATGGGCTTAGTTGCCCCAAAGCATGTGGACTCTTCCCTGACCAGGGATTGAACCTCTGTCTGTTGCATTGGCAGGTGGATTCTTAACCATTGGACCATCAAGTGGTTTACTTCCTCATTTATTCAACAAACACACTTGGAGCTTCTGCTCTGTGCCCCCATACCCTTGTAGGAAGTAGGGACACACAATAACCCTGAGAGTTGTACAAGGATTTTGGTGCAGATGGAAGCCAGGCAGTAAACAGGAAGCCTTTGTACACGAGCATTTACGGTAAATTACCTACAGAAACCTCAGAAGAAAAGAACATGAGTCTCGAAGGCCACGATATTAGTTATCTATTGCTATGGAACAAACTGCCTCGAAATTTATGAACTTAAAACAGTCAGCATTTCTTGCACAGTTTCTGGGGCGGGGGTCAGGAATCCAGGAGGGTTTAGCGGACTGGTCAGGGTCTCCCACTGGGGGCTTCAGTCACCTGAAGGCTCAGTGGGACTGGAGGATGGGGCTTTAGCTCTTTCATGTGGTTGTTGGCAGTAAGTATGGCCCCTCACGTCACGGGCCTCTTTGTAAGTCGGCTTCTGGAAGAGCAGCTGGCTGAGCAAGTGACTGAAGGAAGAGAGGAGGGGACTTCCCTGGTCGGCCAGTGGTTAACAAGTTAACAGTCTGCGCTTCCAGTGCAGGGGCCACTGGTTTGATCCCTGGTGGGAGAACTGAGATCCCACGTGCCACGTGGAGTGGCCAAAAAAAAAAAAAGAGAGAGCAACCAAGACAAACTTGGTGTCTTTTGTAAGTTTATCTCAGAAGCGATAATGTATCATCATTCTGCCTGGTTCTCTTGTCTTACAGACCTGCCCACTGCTGTGTGTGTGTGGGAGTGGGGCGGCCTACACAAAGTTGTGAGAGCCAGTGGAACTAAGGATCATTAGGGGCCATTTTGGGGTTTGGCTACTAACCCCTCCCCCATAGGTTTTTTTGTGTGTGATTTCTCATTTTAAGTCGGTATTCACCTTTACACTTAAATTTTGTGTTCATCATTCTGTTCATTTGCTTGGTTTTATTTTTTTCTTTTTGCCCACACCTCATGGGATGTGGGTTCTTAGTTCCCCGACCAGGGATCGAACCTGTGCCCCCCCGGCAGTGGAAGTGTGGAGTCTTAACCATTGGACCTCCAGGGAAGTCCTGCTTGCTAGTTTTTAAGGAAGGCTCTCTCAAATAGCAAAATCTTCAGGTCCCACTAAACCTGGATCCATCTCTGGTCCCAAAATAAGTCTGCTGTTCGTGACACTGGGAGTGTTAGAGATTTTGCACGCAGGGTTGGAAGAAGATAGGACCCAGTGCAGGGAACTTGCTAGCTGAGGGTCTGCCCTGCCTGGGGGGATGGTGTAGGTATCAGCTCCTCCCTCACGGCCTTCACTCAACGTTTCTTTGGAAGCTTAAATTGCTGGAATCAAACCAGAGGTTTCCAGGAGTGACAAAGAGATAAAGTCCTGTGTGCGCACTGCGGTGCTGTATTTAAACACTTTGACAGTGATCAGGTGAAACTTTCCCAGTGCTGATCCACTTTCCTGTAAGTGTTTGTGCCTGGCAGGAGGGCCCAATGGCCCAGTGATTGGACACTCATTGTCAAGTTAATTGACTTGTTTGGTCTCCTTAAACCAAGCGAGTGATGAAATGCAATTTTTTTTTTCTCCTCTGTTTTCTTTCCTCATGCACCAAGAAAAACAAAGCTGGCTTTGAAACACTAATGCATCTATTAATTTCTGAGGCTCCAGCTCTCAATTAGCAAAAACAAAACAAATAGACAAAAAAAGACTCCAGCTTTTTTGATCCTTGTTTGGACCTCTGTAATCTGAGATGGACCTGGTTTCCCTGACCCCACACAACGTAGATTGTGAATGATGTGTTGTGATTTGTTGTATAAAGGAAATGACCACCATATATTGAATACACACTTTTTGTGTCACAGCTTCTGTATGTATTTTCTCATTTGCCGTTCATTTAACAGGCTAAGTTTGATGATCCCCATTTTGCATATGAGGTTCAGAGAGGCTATCTTGCTTAAATACAGTCACACAGCAGAGAAACGCCAGAGTTGGGTATGAATGGAGGTGTGTCTGGCTTAGGAACTCATATCCTTTCTACTATGTGGCCTTCCTCCTTCCTCTGATTTAGTCATATTCTTCTACTATATGATTTGGAAGCATCCAGTAGCTTTGCTGCACAGTATTTATTCAATTTCATTGTTATATTCCATTGTAACAGTTATCTATTGCTGTGTAACAAAAAACTATCTCAAAAGCAATTGCTTAAAACAATCTTTCTTTTTTTTTTCTTGTGAGTCTTTGGGTATGGTTCTTCTCGTTTCCTGGGACAGCCAGAGGCCTGGGTCTTTTTCACCTCAGACCTTTGTTTCAGTGCTTTTGCTGACCTGGTAGACTTAGGGCAGAGTTCCAAGTGAGTGAAAATAGCAGCTGCAAGGCCTTTCAAGGTCTGGGTTCTAGAACTCATATAGTATCCCTTCTACTCATTATATTGATGTAAATGGGTTTCAATAAGCTTCACGTAGGTTTAAACCATGTCACGGTGTTTCCCCAGTGCCTAGAACAGAGCTGGTACACAGAATATTTGTTGACATGAATAAGATGATCACAATGTATTTTTCTCCTAGCACTGTGGAACTTAGTTCCCTAAAATGGTGGTTATTCTTTTATAGCTTTCCCGGGGGACATAAGTAATATCGATGGTTTTTATTGCTATTGGGACACCTGATTTCTACCCAATGGCACAGAACGATCTTCATTGTTCCTTCCAACCTGTCCCCAGTTCCCTGTTATCTGATACTTAGTAAATTGTTAGTGATGCATTACCAAATTAATAGAGGGGCAGTGGAAAATAAGAATGAAGAGTGTGGTCATGGATTTCAAATCCTGGTCCTACCTCTTACTAGCTGTGAGATCTTGGGCAAGTCATCCAAGCTCTCCATGCTTTTGTTCTCTCATCTGTAAAATGGGCGTGATACTAGAATGTACATCTGGAGATTGATGGAAGAATCAAGTGGGTTAACACCTGCATAAAGCAATAAGGGTTGGCATTCTGTCACTGTTATATAAGTGAAAGTTGCTCAGTCGTGTCTGACTCTTTGTGACCCCATAGACTATACAGTCCATGGAATTCTCCAGGCCAGAATACTGGAGTGGTTCCCTTCTCCAGGGGATCTTCCCTACCCAAGAATCGAACCTAGGTCTTCCACATTGCAGGCGGATTCTTCACCAAATGAGCTACCAGGGAAGCCCAAGAACACTGGAGTGGTAACCTATCCCTTCTCCAGCGGACCTTCCCGACCCAGGAGTTGAACTGGGGTCTCCTGCGTTGCAGGCGGATTCTTTACCAGCTGAGCTATCAGGGAAGCCCAGGTATTCTTGCCTGGAGAATCCCATGGACCAGAGGAGCCTGGCAGGCTATAGTCTGTGGGGTCACAAGAGTTGGACGCGACTGAACGACTAAGCACAGCTCAGCATTATATAAGAGTTAACTGTTATTGTAAGTAACCTACAGGGCCTGACTTCAAGTTTCCAATGAGTCACTTTCTTAAGATACCACATGATCTTTTGAGAGCTGTTGTTCTCTGCCTTATCCAACAGTCTTCAGAGAATCAGGAAGCCATCAAGATGAGCTCTGAACAAGCGTGAAAGCTACCTTCGCCAGTTCATGGTTGGGCAGCTTTAACGCAGCAATTTCTAATTTCATTTATAGAGCTTAGATTTTTAACTGTAGTTTTCTATCCATATGAAGGAGGATGGCTTTTAGAGAGAAATCAGCTTTACAGGCTGACACAGAAAAATTCTATTATAGCATGGTGCTTTCCTTTATTGTATTACTGTTATAATGGAAAATTTCAGATGTGTTCAAAAGGAGAGAAAAAAATATAACCAACCCCTGTATCCATCATCTATCTGATGATTTGAGAAGCACCTTGCCAAATATATGGTGGTCTGGCTATAAAATGGTGTACAGTAGGCTTTAAAAAGAAAAAAAAGTCTTCTGTTATGGAAAAGATGTCTAAGAAAATTAAGAAAAAAGTTGCAAAACAGTCTACACACTGTGTTTCCATTTGGTATAAAAACAATGTGTTTTATTGGCACATATTTGTAATATAGTCACTTATTCCTGCAGAGGCTGAAAGAGTGGGTGGGATTACCAAGCAAACTTACTGCCACACAGGCCACACACAAACATGCACACGCACATATGCACACACACGTGAGGTGGTTGGGATCAGGGGATAGGGTCCCTCTTCTCTCTGCCCATCCCTGAATCCAGTTCGGTTCTGGATGGAGCTTGCAATCTTGGGGTTCTTGGGGATGTTGTGGTTTGAAATGGCGACACTCTAGATTGCATTTGGAGCTGTCTTAGCAGGAGGCTGGGCCTTTTTTGGTGGCTCAGGTAGTAAAGAATCTGCCTGCAATGCAGGAGACCTGGGTTCAATCTCTGGGTCAGAAAGATCCCCTGGAATGGCAACCCACTCCAATATTCTTGCCTGGGAAATCCTATCGACAGAGAATCCCATGGGCAGAGGAGCCTGGCAGGCTACAGTCGATGGGGGTCCCAAAGAGCTGGACACGACTGAGTCACTAACAATTTCACTTGCTTTAGCAGGAGGCTACTTGGCTTTCTGAAGTTCTCAGAGGGAAGTGTTTTTGTAAGACACACACCTCTTTCTAATATTAATGTTGGGAGCGTCCCTGGGCTCCACTTTCTTGTATTATGGTTCTGGACTGAGATGGGGAGGGAAGGAGGTGTGTATCACCCCCCTTTTGGCCTCCTAGGGGCTCCCAAGACACTGGAAGTTAACATCGTGGAGTGTTTGCCTTGAACTTGTGTGTTTGCAACCAGGCTGGGGGATGGGTGCTGTTCCTCTGCACAGCTTAGGGATGAGGAAGCTGCAGAGAGTTCAGAGACGTTCCCAAGGTCACACTGCTAGGCGTGGGCTGCCTTTGAACCTCAGTCTCTTAACCACTATTAAACCAGCTGCCTAAACACAAAGAATGTTCTAGAAAGACAGCAGAGACTGAGTTCAAGGTTGGTTCCCTCAGGGGATGGAGCCTTGGCAGGGGGAAAGGGTGAGGGGAAGGGTGCGAGAGGCTTTTAGTGTCCACCTACTACTTTGTCAGACAGATGATGATAGCTGAGTCGTAGCTAAGATCAAAGCACAGATTCAGAGCCAGGTGACCTGAACTCACATGGGGCTTGACCACTTGAGTGGCTAATGACTTGAGCAAGTGACTGCCTTCCTCTACAATTCAGTGTTTCCCTGCTTGAGAACTAAATGAGTTAAAGTTTTTGTTTTTGGCTGCCCTGTGTGGCTTGCAGGATCTTAGTTCCCCTGACCAGGGATTGAACCCATGCCCCTTGGAGTGGAAGCTCAAAATACTAACCACTGGACTGCCAGGAAAGTCCCTAAATGAGTTAAGATATTCCTAAAACATTTACAACAGCAAGAAAATACTTAGAACGGTGCCCTGTCACATAATAAACATCGAACAAATTTTAACTATTATTATTCTGAGCAATGATATTTTTCCATGAATATGTGTTACTTTTAAAATAATAAAAATAATAGATTAGTTCTTTTAAAAGGTTAATACCATGTCTAATAAAGTTAGGCATATACCCACCTTATGACCCTGTAATTCTACTCTGGGGTTAAGAGAAATACGTGCACATGACTACAAAAAAACTTGTTTAGGAATGTTCATTACAGCTTTTTCTCATAATAGACCAAACTGGAAATGTCCGCCAACAAGAGGACAGATAAGTAAATGGTGGTATAGTTAGCAAATGGAATGAAAAAGTGAAAGTGTTAGTCGCTCAGTTGTGTCCAACTCTTTGCGACCCCGTGGAGTGTAGCCCACCAGGCTCCTGTCCATGGGGTTCTTCAGTGAAAAATACTGGAGTTGGGTAGCCACTCCCTTCTCCCGGGATTCCTGACCCAGGGATTGAACCTGGGTCTCCTGCATCACAGGTAGATTCTTTACCATCTGTGCCACCAGAAAATGGAATACTCAACAATAAAAATAAAGAAACAGTTAAAAAAGAAAGAAACTGTTGATGCCTCCAGCAGTCAATATGATTGAATCTGAAAAACATTATTTGGGTGAAAGAACTCAGATACATAAGAGTTCATTCTGTATGATTCCATTTATATGAAGTTCAAGAACAGGCCAAAATAATGGTGATAGAGGTCAGAATAGGGGTTAACTGGTTTGGGGGAGGGGAAGGAGGCAACTTTCTAAAGGATGGAAATGTTTTGTGCCCCAGAAGCCATTTCTGGTTGTCACAACCAGCAGTGAGAGTAGGGATTACCAGCATCTGGTGGGTAGAGGCCAGAGATGCCATAAACATCCTCCAGTGCTCAGGACAGCCCCTACCACAAAGAATTATCTGGCCCCATATTTCAATGAGAAACTTTGGTGTAGGGTTTAAGTTGCTTAAGCATGTCCAAGGATTTCTGCGTTCTCATAGATACTTGCTGTTATTATAGGCAAAATCTGAGTAGCAGAGATGAGTAGTTACCCTTGGGATAGGATTGTTCTGGAAAGAAGCTATTCAGCCAGGAACTTTTCCCACCCTCCTTTGCATCTAGGCACAGCCAGACAATTCATTCTTGCAAACAGAAGGAGTAAAAGTAATGTGTGTTAGCTCAAGGCAAGGCAGTCAAGAAACATGTACTCTTTCCCCACTCTTTTCCCTGCCTTCTCTGGAGGCAGACAGTGATGGAGAACTGTCAGTCAACTGGCAACCCAGCACAGGATGGCCCCTCAAATAGGAGATAAAATTCTGTTATGCAAACTCTGAAACATTTGGGTTTATTTGTTACAGTGGCTCATATGATTCAAATAGAGTGTTCAACCAAAAATATAGTCTCCAAAGTGCAGATTTTCCAAGCTAATCTGTTAAGGAACAGTTAATCTCACTTGTAAATTTTCTGAGAGCAGAGATCATAGGATACACATTTTCTTAATCCCCCATAAGGCTAAGCACCGTGTATCTTTTTTCTTCTGAAGTCATATGGCTCTGTGGATTGGAAGAGATTTTAAGTATCCTTTTGTAACCTTTCCAAGACACATTTATTGGACCACAAAACACCAGCTCTCACACTCTCATCCCATGTCTTCTGGGGTAGTTACCTTAACTGATGCTCCAGACTTGGGTTTGGACTGACTGAAGCCAATCAATGTATTTTCATCCCCCTAACATCAGTCTTTGGGTCACAGATGGGCACATAACCAAGTCAGAACCAACATGATATAAGATTGTAGCTGAGGCTCCTGCACGGAAACAATTCCTTCTCTTTCAAGAGAGAACCCTGGGGACTTCGGCAGTGGTCCAGTGGTTAAGAATCCACCTACTAATGCAGAGTACGTGGGTTTGAGCCCTGCTTGGGAAACCTGGTGGCTCAGACAGTAAAGAATCTGCCTGCAATGCAGGAGACCTGGGTTCGATTCCTGGGTCAGGAAGATCCCCTGGAGAAGAGACTGGCAACCCACTCCAGTATTCTTGCCTGGGGAATCCCATGGACAGAGGAGCCTGGGGGCTATAGTCCATGGGGTTGCAGAGTCGGACACGACTGAGTGACTAACACACACACTGGGGAACCAAGATCCCACATGCCTCAGGGAAGCTAAGCCTGTGAGCTTCAACAGTGGAGCCCACACCCTCTTGGGACCATGCTCCATAATAAGAGAAGCCCGAGAACTGCAATGAGGACCCAGCACAGCCAAAAAACAGAGAGAGGGAACCCTGAATGTATTCTCTCTTTGCCCAGTTGTTTCTGCAGATTTGTGAGGCTTCCACGTAGTTACTTTGCTAACAAGACAGCAATGCTTGAAGCTGACAAGGAGCCGCAGGTAGAGATGTTTCCCAGGGCTCAAGCAGGGTCAGGACTTAACGTTCTTTCTGCATTTCTTCTCTGCTTCACTCAGCATCTTAGCTTTGCTCACTTGGGACAAAACGAAACCCACAGTTCCAAACATTCTAGTCACAATATCACATACCTCTGTTTATGAGAAAGACCTTTCCCAGGAGCACTCAGCAGATTTCTCCTCTTATTGGTCTAGGGTATCACATGACAATGCCCCGCCAATCACTGCAAGGTGTCTGGGTCCTCATGATTGGCTCTATCTCTCATGCCTCTCTTCTTCAGCTTGAAGCTGGGACCAGGACCCATCTTCCTGGAAACACATGGCCACCAGAAGGAAACCCGTTCACAACCAGAATTCCAATGTAAATAGGAAGAAATTTTTCTTTTTTTGGAGTAGGCCAATATAGTGTCTGCAATTATAAATATTTAATTATGGTTATTTGTGTATAGCTATGTCAGTCAATTGGCTTCCCACATGGCTCAGTGGTAAAGAATCTACCTGCCAGTGCAGGAGATGCAAGAGATTCGGGTTCAATTCCTCAGTCAGGAAGATCCCCTGGAGTAGGAAATGGCAACCCACTCCAGTATTCTTGTCTGGAAAATTCCGAGGACAGAGGAGCCTTGTGGGCTACAGTCCCTGGGGTCCCAAAGAGTCAGACACAATTGAGTGATTGAGCACCCATGCATATTGGTCAGTTTAAAAAAAAAAATAGAAAACTTTCAAAAAAGAACAAAGAAAGGGAGAAATTGATGGGCTTGCACAATTCAAAAGTTCAAGGGCTTCAGCTTCAGATGTGGCTGGATCCAGGAAACGATCTCCTGAATACATGGTCTTATTTTTCATCTCTTGTTCTGTTTGCCCTTTATTCTTGGGCAAAAGTTCACTAAGAGATGGCCCCAGAAGTAACAAGCTTACTCCTTACTTAGCAACTCTTAGGCAGTTGTTTTAATAAAAGTTTAAGAATTGGCTTGGATCACAACTCTGTCCTTGAACCAATCACTGTACCCACGGTCTCACTGGCCAAGCATAAATCCTCTGTTCACCTCTTGAATGTGAGGTCATCACTATCTCAAAACAGATTCATAATATGGGAAAAGAAGCCAGAAGGGTACTAAACTGGACTTGGAGTGACGGGATGACCCTGACGGCACCTCCCGGTCCCAGCATGCTTTGTCCAAGGCAGAGGATTCTGAAGCTCCTCAGACTTTCTTGGGTTCCTTCATTGATTCCTCCCTGAGACTGAAACTTGGTCTCTCTTTCTCTGCACTTAGCCTCTTAGGCCACTGCTTCTCAAAGCCTACATCTGGGGTAGGAAAGAGGGGTGGGGATCTTTTTAAAATTCAGATTCTGATTCAGCATCTCTGAGTTGGAACCTGAGACTCTAGGTTTCCGTGGACCTCACTTTGAGTAGCAAAGGGTTACAGTGCTTCCTGCATATGCTCTCAGCCTTCCGAAGGAAGCCACAGTTGGCTTAGGAAGAGAACCAGATCGTATGAACTTTGCTTTTTAAAGAAATGTAAATTAAAAGGTGAATCAATTTAAAGAAAAAAAACTATTAAGGAATAAAAAATTGGTTTGTGGCCATGGCAAGATTCCTAAATACATTACATGACCAACTGAAATCTGCGGAACTCTCCTAGAGCAGGCTCTCTTCTGGACTTTGAACCAAGCTGGACAAAGAGTCCTTGCATGAAAGCTGGTGCTAGAGAAATCTTTCAAAGACAGACAGCTGCTGCTTCCTCCAGGTGGGGCTTCAAAGTCCAAACAGCCTTTATTCACAGCCTCTTTAAAACCTGGGGGCAATTTTTTTTTTCTTTTTCCCCCAAATAAGACCTTAATATTTGGGAGAGGAGAAGGCATTTTGTATACTAACTGCCAGTTGCAAGAACCAAGCGGCCAAGGCATCTGGCTTTTGAAGTCTTGCCAAACACACTTATAAAAGTTAGCAGCCCAGGCAAGACCCCAGAGTAGCGTCCAGAATCTGAGGCCTGGAATGATCCTAGCTGGTTTATTTTCTGGAAGTTTGGGTTTGCTGACCAGGCAGATTTAAACCCCACTCAGGGCTGTAAAGATTGTGTGTGTCTGTCCTGGGTTCCTCCTCTTTGACTCATTCAATTATAAACACCTGATTTCAAGGAACCATGGCTCATGTCAGCTTGGATTTATCCCTGGAGCATCACATATTTATTTTGGAGGTGGTTGACGTGGCAGAAAGAGTGCCGACACACCCCAGAGGGGAAGTTTAAGCAAGTTTTTCTGACCTCGGTTTGCATCAGTGGTCTCCCTAAAATCATACTTCATTTGGATTATTTTGGTGAAAAGTGCAAATTGATTTTAAAAAGTGCATCTTTGTTCTACAACATAGTTGAAAGTGAAAGTGAAGTCACTCAGTCGGGGTCCGACTCTCTGCGACCCTGTGGACTGTAGCCCACCAGGCTCCTCCGTTCATGGGATTCTTCAGGCAAGAATATTGGAGTGGGTTGCCAGTTCCTTCTCCAGGTGATCTTCCCAACCCAGGGATTGAACCCAGGTCTCCCGCATTGCGGGCAGACGCTTTAACCTCTGAGCCACCAGGGAAGCCCTTAAATACTGCTAAATCTGGATAATAGGGGATCTTTTTTGTTTGTTTGTTTCTTTAAAAAATTTTTTTGGCTATGCCATGTGGTTTGTGGGATCTTAGTTCTCCAACCAGGGATTGAACCCAGGCCCTCAGCAGTGAAAGTACAGATTCTTAACCACTAGACCACCAGGGAATTCCCTGGGGTATCTTTAAAATGCAGATTCTGATTCAGCAGATCTGAGTTGGGGCATGAGGGCCTATATTTTCATGGACTGTGCTTTGTATTTATATATTTATATTGAAATATAGTTGGTTTACAATGTTGTGTTCATTTTTACTGTATGGTAAAGTGAATCAGTTATACACATATATACATTCTTGTTTTATATTCTTTTCCATTATGTTTTATCCCAGGAGTTAAGATACAGTTCCCTGTACTACACAGTAGAACCTTGTTGTTTATCCATTCTAAAAGTAAATAGTTTGCATCTAGGAACGAATCTTTGTCGGCAAAGTAATGTGTCTGCTTTTTAATACGCCTTCTAGGTTTGTCATAGCTTTTCTTCCCAGGAGCAAGCATCTTTTAATTTCATGACTATAGTCACCGTCTACAGTGATTTTGGAGCCCAAGTAAGTAAAGTCTTTCACTGTTTCCATTGTTTCCCCACCTGTTTGCCATGAAGTGATGGGACTGGGTGCCCTGATCTTAGTTTTTTGAATGTTGAGTTTTAAGCCAGTTTTTTCACTCTCCTCTTTCACCTTCATCAAGAGGCTCTTTACTTCTTCACTTTCTGCCATAAGGGTGGTGTCATCTGCATGTCTGAGCTTATTGATATTTCTCCTGGCAGTCTTGATTCCAGCTTATGATTCATCCAGATTGGCATTTCAAGTGATGTACTCTGTATAGAGTATTTCTGCTTTATTGACTATGCCAAAGCCTTTGACTGTGTGGATCACAACAAACTCTGGAAAATTCTTTAAGAGATGGGAATACCAGACCACCTGACCTGCCTCTTGAGAAACCTGTATGCAGGTCAGGAAGCAACAGTTAGAACTGGACATGGAACAACAGACTGATTCCAAATAGGGAAAGGAGTACGTCAAGGCTGTATATTGTCACCCTGCTTATTTAACTTATATGCAGAGTACATCACGAGGAATGCTGGGCTGGATGAAGTACAAGCTGGAATCAAGATTGCCAGGAGAAATATCAAAAACCTCAGATATGCAGATGACACCACCCTTATGACAGTGAAGAGGAACTAAAAAGCCTCTTGATGAAAGTGAAAGAGGAGAGTGAAAAAGTTGGCTTAAAACTCAGCATTCAGAAAAGTAAGATCATGGCATCTGATCCCATCACTTCATGGCAAATAGATGGGGAAACAGTAGAAACAGTGAGAGACTTTATTTTTTGGGGCACCTAAATCACTGCCCGATGGTGACTGCAGCCATGAAATTAAAAGATGCTTGCTCCTTGGAAAGCCATGACCAACCTAAACAGCATATTAAAAAGCAGAGACATTACTTTGCCGACAAAGGTCCATCTAGTCAAAGCTATGGTTTTTCCAGTAGTCATGTATGGATGTGAGAGTTGGACTATAAAGAAAGCTGAGCCCCAAAGAATTGATGCTTTTGAACTGTGGTGTTGGAGAAGACTCCTGAGAGTCCCTTGGACTGCAGGAAGATCCAACCAGTCCATCCTAAAGGAGATCAGTCCTGGGTGTTCATTGGAAGGACTGATGCTGAAACTCCAATACTTTGGCCACGTGATGCGAAGAACTGACTCATTTGAAAAGATCCTAATGCTGGGAAAGATTGAAGGCAGGAGGAGAAGGGGATGACAGAGGATGAGATGGTTGGATGGCATCACCGACTCAATGGACATGAGTTTGAGTAAACTCCGGGAGTTTGGTGATGGACAGGAAGGCCTGGTGTGCTGCAGTCCAGGTGGTGGCAAAGAGTTGGACACGACTGAGCAACTGAACTGAACCAAACTGTGCATAGAAGTTAAATAAGCAGGGTGACAATATACAGCCTTGACATACTCCTTTCCCAATTTGGAACCAGTCCGTTGTTCCATGGCCGGTTCCAACTATTGCTTCTTCTTGGCCTTATATCCTCTTTCCCCCCCTAATTAAGCATTTTAGTTTGAGATATCTGAAGATTCATGTGAAATTGTAAGAAATAGCATAGTTCCTGTGTACCATCTACCTAGTTTCCCCCACAGCAACATCTTTCAGACGTATAGTACAATATTACCGCCAGGAAGTGGACGCTGATTCATCCTAGGTACAGAGCATCTTCATCAACAGCAGAGTTCTCACGGAGCTGCAGGGTGTTTGAGGGCTGAAGGGATTTAGTCTGTGGGCATTTGCTTTCTTAAGGAGAATAATGCTTGGAACACAATTGAAACGTCTAACTAATTTGAATTTAACAATTCAGTATAGGGCTTCTTATATTTTCCCAGGATTTAACTAAGGCTCAGACGCCGGGTCCTGGTCACCTGGTTTCCAGAGCTAATTGGCAACTGGAAATTTAGCACAGTCATTGTTGTTTTTGCTTATCTCTCAAGGTTTCTCAGATAAGTAGGGACCTGATCCTAGAGAAAATGCTTTGAACCCGGGGGAAGCTAAATGGTGGCTTTAAAACAAAATACCTTCATTTAAAAAAATTTTTGGCCATGTCGTGTGGCTTATGGGAACTTCGTTCCGTTCAGTAGCAGTAGCAGTGTTAGTTACTCAGTTGTGTCTCTTTGTGACCCCACCAACTGTAGCCCATCAGGCTCCTGTATCCATGGGATTCTCCAGGCAAGAATACTGGAGTGGATTGCTGATCTTCCTGACCCAGGGATCAAACCCAGGTCTCCTGAATTGCAGGCAGATTCTTTACCATCTGAGCCACCAGGTAAGATCAGGACAGTTCCCTGACCAGGGAGCAAACCCGGGCAGTGAAAGTCTAATCACTGGAACGCCAGGCAACTCCACACATATCCTCATGTTAGTTGAGAGGAAATTATTATGCCCAGCTGAGAATATCTAGGTCTCCCCTCGGAGTCATCAACTATCATAATTTTCCTAGGACTGAGGTGGTTTCTGGCATAAGTGCTAAAACCAGGAAAGGTCCTGGGCAAATAGGGAGGAGATGGTCACCCTAACCTCAGCTCAGATTTGGAGGATGGAGGGGAGATTTCAAAAGACAAAGATTAAAAGAAGCAACAGTTCTATTCTTTTAGATACTTTTGGTTTGCTTTTTCCTCCTACACGGTTTGAGAGCTCCATGCACACAGAGCGCATTTTTCACCTGTAGGTCACCCAGCATCTATCTGCGGAGAACAAGGTCCCTGCCCTCTCTCATGGAAATACATTCATCATCATGTTCAGGAAATTCATCATGAACATAACACTATTTTCTACTACACCCTCTTGTGCTCAAATTTCCCCAGCTGTCCTAGTAAACTTCTTAATAGCTGCTTTAAAAAAAAAAATCAGGAGTCAAGAATCGAATATTGCTTTTATTTGTCACAGCTCCTTTGAATCTCTCTCTTTTTTTTTTTTTTTTGCCATATGTGCAATCTTATTTCCCCAACCAAGGATTGAACCTTCCCCCTCTGCAGCAAAAGTGTAGTGTGCTAACCACTGGACCCCCAGAGAAGTCCCTTTGAGTCTCTTTTAGTCTAGATGTAATCCAGCCCCCTGGCCTTCCTTTACCTTTCAAGACAATGATTTTTTTTTTTCCAGAGTCTAGAACTAGCCTAGACTAGTTGGATTTGTCTGATTGTTTTTCCAGGTTGAGATTCCGGTTAAACATTTGGCCAAATATTGTACTAGAAAGGTGATAGTGTGTGTGTCCTTCTTGGGAATAATTTTTAAATTTATGAGAGCTGACAGCCCAGCCGCTTAGAGGGGAAAGTACTGAAATCACTGAAAGGAGAAGTACCTTGGTCAAGTCATATTTGCTCCTTTATTGGTGAACCCAGACTCTATCCTGGTCTCCATGTCCCTCTGAATCTATGTTCTTGGTCTGTCTTCTCAGTTCTTGGAAACTGATTTTTTTACCTCCCTCCACAGTATACTTTTTTTTTTTTTCTTTCTGGTCAGAACTCTGCTTTTAAAAAAACAAAACCCTTTTTCCTCATTACTTTTGCACAACAAGGCCTGGACTGCTATTGTTTGCTGCAAACTTCTTTGCATCCAATTCTTCCTCTTTTCAAGATAAGGCCTGTTTTTTTCCCAGGGTTTAGGGAACCACACCTATAAGAGCTGTTCCAGGCACTCCAGCATTGTTTCCCTTTCTCTGATAAGGACGTTTGCTAAGAGCTCTCCCTTTGTCTCTTACCTGTCTCCACTTAGAGAGTCATGCTGTTCATGGGGTTCTGAGGGCAAGAATACTGGAAGAGGCAGAAAGCAAAATGGGAGAAAGCAAAGAGGAATTAAAGAACCTATTAATGAGGGTGAAAGAGGAGAGTGAAAAAGCTGGCTTAAAACTCAACATTCGAAAAACTATGGTCATGGCATCCAGTCCCATCACGTCATGGCAAATAAATGGGGAAAAAGTGGAAACAGTGACATTTTATTTTCTTGGGCTTCAAAATCACTACAGATGGTGACTTTAGCCATGAAATTAAAAGATATTTGCTCCTGGAAGGAAAGCTATGACAAACCTAGACAGCATATTAAAAAGCAGAGATATCACTTTGCCAACAAAGGTCCGTCTAGTCAAAGAAATCTATGGTTTTTCCAGTTGTCATGTACAGATGTGAGTGTTGGATCATAAAGAAGGCTGAGCACTGAAGAATCGATGCTTTTGAACTGTGGTGTTGGAGAAGACTCTTGAGAGTCCCTTGGACTGCAAGGAGATCTAACTAGTCAATCCTAAAGGATATCAACCATGAGTATTAATTGGAGGGACTAATGCTGAAGCTGAAACTCCAATACTTTGGCCACCTGATGCAAAGAGCCAACTCACTGGAAAAGACCCTGATGCTGGGAAAGATTGAAGGCAGAAGGAGAAAGGGATGACAGAGGATGAGATGGTTGGATGGCATCACCAACTTGATGGATATGAGTTTGAGCAAGCTCTGGGAGATAGTGAAGGACAGAGAAGCCTGTTCATGGGGTTCGTGAAGCCTGCAGCTCATGGGGTCGCAAAGAGACAGACACGACTTAGCAACTGAACAACAACTCAAAGAGTCACTTTTCTCTTAGTTTGGTAGCATGGCTATTTCTGTGAGGATGGGTCTGTCATTCCTGTGTTGTGCGTTCTTGAAATTCAGTTAGCAAGCATCCCCCCAAATTGGGGCTTAAACCAAAGGTTCTGACACTGGAAAATGTTAGGATTTCCTTGGTGGTCCAGTGGTTAAGAATCCACCTTGCAATGCTGGGGATGTAGGTTCTATCACAAATCAGCAAACCAAGATCCCATATGCTGTGGAGCAACTAAGCCTGAGCTCCGCAACTTCTGAGCCCATATGATGCAGTGAAGATCACATCCCCCTGTGCTGCAACTAAGACCCAACACAGTCAAATAAATAAAAGAAGAAATATTTAAAAAAGTAAAACTTGAAAGGTGCATTGGGGCTTCCCAGGTGACTGAGTGGTAAAGAATCCGCCTGCCAATGCTGAAGACTCAGGAGACTCAGGTTTGATCCCTGGGTGAGGAAGATCCCCTGGAGGAGGGCATGGCAACCCACTCCAGTATTCTTGCCTGGAGAATCCCATGGACAGAGGAGCTTGGCGAGCTACAGTCCACAGGGTCTCAAAGAGTTGGACATGACAGAAGGATGAGCACACACGCGTGCAGATGCATCGGAACCACCTGGAGGGCTTGTTCAGTCAGTAATTGCTGGCCCTGCATCCAGAATTTCTGATTCAGTCACTCTGGGGAGGGGGAGGATGTGTATTGCTAACCTGTTCTAGGTGAAGAGGATGCTGCCAGTCCACAGCCTAAAGTTTTAAGAATCACTGACTTGGAATTCCTTGGTGGTTCAGTGGTTAGGACTTGGTGCTTTCACTGCCAGGCCCGGAGTTCAATCCCTGGTTGGGGAACTAAGATCCTGCAAACTTTGTGGTGCCAAAAAAAAAAAAAAAATCGCCATAAGTTGGCATTTATGTAATACTCAAATGCTTCTATTGAAGTAAATTACAGACATTATAACACCCACAAACCTGATAATTCCCTCTTCCCAACGGCTCAAAACCTCTACTTTCCCTTCTTCCCACTTCCAACTAATCCTTCTTGAAGTTTTTTCCTAGCATCTGTACAGACCCCATATCCATCCCTTTCTCCTACATCATCCAAGTCCAAGCTCACATCACCTCTCACCCTGATGCTGCAGCTAGTTTCTCTCTGGTATCTTCTCCCACTCCTGCCCACCCCGATACCCCCACCTCCCCCCGTCACCCAAGTGATCTTCAAAACCTGCAAGTCAAATCATGTTACTCTACTGAAAACACATCAGTGGCTATTGCTGTTAGAATCAATTGCAGACTTCTTCTACAACAAACCGGAACCTGCCCGTCCCAGCCCCCTGCCTCCCTGCTGGAAGTTATCACCTACTTCTGCACTGGAGTCCTCCAGGCTCTGCACACACCGAACCATTTGCTTGAATAAATGGGTAACCCTGGTTGCCTCTAGGGAGGGAAGCTCGTTAATGTAAGAAATAAGTAGAAACAATATAAGCGAACCAAAGAAGTAGTTCTGGGGAATTTCCTGGTGGTCCAGTGGCTAATGCAGGGGGCCAGGGTTCCGGCCCTGGGGACTAGATCCCACATGCCTCAACTAAAAGATCCTGGTGAGCCACAGGGAAGACCGAAGCTCCCCCGTGCCACAGCTGAGACCTGGCACAGCCAAATAAATATATTTTTTTAAAAAAGAAGTAGTTCTGTGATTGCTCTCTAACCTATCATAATAATCCATGTATTTCTTTTTCTTTTTTATTTTTACTTTGCCACACCACGCAGTGTATAGGATTTCCCGACCAGGGATCAAACCCGTGTCCCCTGTAGTGGAAGTTTGGAGTCCTAACCACTGGACTGTCAGGGAAGTATTTCTTTTTATGGCACTGATTATAATCTGTAATTATCTTGCTTCTGTATTCAACTTTGATTTCCTGCCCCTCCCCCATCACTAGATTACAGACTCCCTGAGAGACGGCAGTATACCTCCTCCCTTCCTCCCTCCATCCCTCCATCCCTCCATCCCTCCCCCTCCCCTGCCCCGTCGGGGCTCACCATTCTATTCCCAGGGCTCAGCAGGGTGCCTGGTAGTTATCTTCGCAAATGTTTGTGGAATGAATGGCTCTTGTATAACAGGGACAAGGTGGGGAGGAATGTATAATGAAATCACCTGGAGATTTAGAACCTGCATACTTGGACTCCAGGCCTGTTGGGACGAAGCCTTCCAGGGTTAATTACTGTGTAATGCACTTTGAATGCCCAGACATCCTCTGCCAACTCCCGTGCCAAGTGGCTGTGGTGCTTGAACATGTCAGAGTCAGCAAAATAATGCCGGAATTGGTTTTGCCGGGTTAGGACTTAGCTTTTCTGCCTGCAAAATGGGCAGAGTGAATTAAAGTCAGCTTCAGTCTTTCTGGTGGCTCAGACAGTAAAGAATATGCCTGCAATGCAGGAGACCCAGGTTTGATCCCTGGGTCTGGAAGATGCCCTGGAAAAGGGAATGGCAACCCACTCCAGTATTCTTGCCTGGAGAAGTCCATAGAGAGAGGAGCCTGGTGGACTACAGTTCATGCGGTTGCAAAGAGTCGGACACAGCTGAGCAGCTAACACTTTCAGTCTTTCTTGTGATGTTTTTATGATTTTTGCCATATACTTGTACCACCAATAATTTTTTTTAGTATTTTTCTTAAGATCAACATTTATTTTTGGTTATATGCATTTTATTTCAAAAGTAAATATTCTATCAGTGTATAAGCATCCTTTGATATAAACAGAAAGTAGAATAAAAATAGAGACAATGGAACAACCTAATGTGAATACATTTTGGCCAGCTACTGTTGCCTGCTGGAAGCTTTAGAATTTCAGATGGTTTTTCCTTTGTTAAAAAGGAAATTACACTCCACTGAGACTTTCTACTAAAGGTGGAAGAATTGGAAGATGATGTTAAACATGGATGATTTTCTCACAGTGCTATTTAGTGATATCGGGATATTTTACCAAGAATCATCTCACCTGCCTGCAGGGAAACATCTAATTCAAGCAGCTCATTTCAAAAGTGGGGAAAACAAGGCCCAGAATGGGGAATGGAATTTCTCCAGGACACTCACTGGGAATTTATCAAATGCTTTGGACTGTGAGTTTTGTTAATAGAGGCGGCAGCCACTTGTGCCTGGGGCAGGGGCTGGCACAGATTGTCACTCAAGAAATGTGTCCCTGATTACTGACATTTCTCTAGTATAGTTCATCATCCACTCTATGTAAATTCTAGGGCAGTTGACATTGAATCTTTTTGGTCCTTAACTGAACTTTCAGTTCCTTGAGGGCAGGGACTGTATATTGGAATGTAGTTCGTATACCATTCAATTAATGCATTGAAAATGTAACAGTGCATTCATTCATTTGTTGATTTTTGGCTGTCCTGGCTCTTCGTCGCTGCTCACAGGCTTTTTCTAGTTGAGGTGAGTAGGGGCTACCTTCTAGTTGCGGTGCTTGGGCGTCTCATTTTGGTGGGGTCCTTGGTTGTAATGGGCTCTGGAACGCATGGGCTCAGGAGCTGTGGTCCACACGCTTGTTATCTCTCCATGTGTGGGATCATCCTGGACCAGGGATTGAACCAGTGTCCCCTGCATTGGCAAGAGGATTCTTAACCACTAGACCACCAGGAAAGTCCAGAAGTGTACAATTCAAATAAAGAAAATATATTTATGAAATTAAAATGGTTTGTAGTGTATTTGCAGAGCTGTGAAATCATCATTACAATGTTAGTACAATTTCATAGCCCCCTAAAGAAACCCTGTACCAACTAACAGTCATTCTCTGTCTCTCCCTCCCTCTTGCTGTGCTAACCACTTAACCTACTTTCTGTCTCCATGATTTTGCTCATTTGGATGTTTCATATAAATGGAATCCTACAATATATGGCCTTTGTGACTGGCTTCTTTCAGTTAGCATAGTGTTTCAAGGTTCGTCATGTAGCATGTATTAGTACTTTATTCCTTTTTATGACAGGATATTATTTCACTGATGGATATGCCACATTCTGCTGATACGTTCGTTGGTTGATGGATGTTTGGGTTGTTTCCATTTTAGGGCTTCTACGAAGAATGCTACTATGAACATTCATGGATAAGATTTGGTGTGGACATGTGTTTTCAGTTCTGTTGGGTAGATATCTAGAAGTGGGTTGCCAAGTCACATGGTAACTGTAAGCTTAACCTTTTTAGGAGCTAGATTGTTTTCCAAATAGCTGCACCATTTAAATGGCACCTTGTAGGGGCTTTCCTGGCCATTCAGTAGTTAAGACTTCGACTTCTAAAACAAAACACAACACAACACAAAACAGAAGCTCTGTTGTAACAAATCCAATAAAGACTTTAAAAAATGGTCTGCTTAAAAAAAAGTCTTTTAAAAAAAAAAAGGTATCTCATAGTATTTTGGGTCTTATGTTACTTTGGAGCTTTTGGTTGCAAGGTATGAAGACTCACTCAGTGGACTTTAGGAAAGGGTGGGTTTACGCTAAGCATATTTGTAGGAAACTTACCTGTGTCTTCATCCTTAGAGAAAGCCAGCAATAGCCAAGAAAATAGGCCTCACAGGAGAAACAGGATCAGGACCATCTCATCTCATCCTGCTCAGCCACACTGCCTTCCTGCTCCTCCTGGGATGCCCCCAAGTAAATCCCCGCCTTTGCTCCCTCTCTCAGCCATTCCCTTTCCTCAGATATATTGAGAGCTGCTGTCTTGTCTTCGTTCGTGGGTCACCTCAAGTGTCATCTCCTTTCTGGAGTCTGACCTGACTTCCTAAAGTAGCTTCACCAGCCTCTAGCCTCCTTTCAGTCACCTGTATTATTTCTTTCATGGCCTCAATCACTTTCTTATTTTATTTTTGTTTGCTTCGAGATCATGCATCCCTCTGCCCAGTTTCTCCACCCGCAGAACCTGAGCTCCCTGGGAACAGGCCTGTCTTGTTCAGCCTTCCATCTCCTGTCCTATAATAAGTGCCTGTGAGTATGCGCCTTACATGGTAGGTGGAACCTGGCAGATGTAACTAAGTCAAGGATTTGGAGATGGAGAGATGATCTGGAGTTATCCCAGTGGGTCGAATGTAACCACAAGGGTCACTGTAAGAGGGAAGCTGGAGAGTGGGAATCAGAGATGTGATAGCAGAAACAGAGATGGGAGTGATGGGAGTGCAGGCTTGGAAGACAGAAGGAGGCCACGAGCCAAGGAGTGTGGGCAGCTTCTGGAAGCTGGAAAGGCAAGGAAACGGATTCTTCCCTGGAGCCTCCAGAAGGAAGATATTTTTCAATTTTAACCCCATAAGTCCCATTCCAAACTCATGACATTCAAAACTGTCAGATAATATATGTGTTATTAAAAGAAAATTATTTATTGGCTGTGCTGGGTCTTAGCTCTGGCACGCAGGATCTCCTGTCTTTGTTGTGGTGTGTGAGATCTTTAGTTGTGGCACAGGGGTTCTTTATTGTGGCATGTGGAATCTAGTTCCCTGACCAGGGATCGAATCTGGGCCCCCTGCATTGGAAGTGTAAAGTCTTACTTAGCCACTGGACCACCAGGGAAGTCCCAGCTTGTGTTATTTTTAGTCACTATACTTGTGGCAAGTTGTTAGAGCCACAGTAGGAAGCATTAATAAATAAGCATTGAATAAGCACCTGGCAAAAAAAATGGATGGTTGGAGAAGACCTCACGGGTACTCAGGTCCTAACAGAGAGCTCTGCTGGCCTGGGCAACAGTCCTAGGACTCCACTTACCACTAGCAAAGGTGGGGCTCTGCCCTTAACCAGGGTCTGTTTCTTTCTCTATTTTGGGGTGTCTAGGGTCATCTTCTTTTCCTTCTTGCCTCCTACCTGCTTCCCTTACCCTCTACTCTGCTTGGTTCCTGGTCAGACTGCCTTGGTCTTTATACACACACACACACACACACACACACACACACATATATATATGAGTCTATAAGTATAGTTCTTTTCACATATTTTGGCCCCTTCTTCTGTGTCTGTATTATTTAATTCTCACCGTGCCACATGGCTTGCAGGAACTTAGTTTCCTGGCCAGGGACAGATCAAACCTGTGCCCCCCCCACAGTGAAAGAGAGGATTCCTAAGACAGTAACCTGTCAGGGAATTCCCTGTGTCTTTATTTTTTTTAATTTTATTTTAAATTAATTTTTGTTGGAGTACAGTGATTTTACAGTGTTGCATTGGTTTCTACTTACAACAAAGTAAATCAGCTATACACTTATTCTTATCTTAGAAAGAACCTTTTTAAGATTCTCTTCCCACACAGGCTATTTCAGAGTATTGAGTCGAGTTCTCTGTACTATACTGTTGATACGGTGATCAGTCTTTCAGTTGTGTCTGACTCTTTGCGACCCCATGGAAGGTAGTCCGCCAGGCTCCTCTGTCCATGGGATTTTCCAGGCAAGCATACTGGAGTAGGTATGCCATTCCCTTCTCTGGGGGATCTTCCTGCCCCAGGGATTGAACCTGTGTCTCCTGCATTGGCAGGCAGCTTCTTTACCACCAAACCATAGTAGGTCCTTGTTGGTTATCGATTTTATATATGGTAGTGTGTATACGTCAATCCCAATCCCCCGATTTCTCCCTCCCCCCCTCTTCTGTGTCCTTGATGATGAGGATGTCCTATCTCTTCCATGGTTCTGATCCTAGCCTCCTGTCTACTGAAGTTCCAGGGGTCTAATCCCACCTTTGATGGGTGTGCTGATCCTGAGGATTGTTTCTGTGGGTTGTAATTTAGGAAGGATAGGAGACCAGTGCCTCATTTCCGGTCCTCGTATTTGCATTCCAACCTGAGACCCTTGCTCTTTGAGACACCTCTCTGTCCTGGCTGCTATAGTATTAGTTGGCACTTCACAGGTTTGGTTTTCGGTTCTATTTTGGGGTTTTTTCTTTTCTTTTCTTTTTTTTTCAACTCTGGGGATTTCCCTTATTTTCTCGTGAACTCAGTTATTCATTTGAAAGAATATTTGTTATCTTTTACCCAGAATTTTCAGATGTTTTTGTAGATGGGCGGTAGGGTGTTTCAGGTTATCTAAATCTGCTATATTGCTGGGAAAGAACTGCCTTCACTTTTCTTTTTTAGTGTCTTTTCTTCGAGGCCTTTTTTTGACTAGCTGATTCACTCTACAGTTTCTGGTTTAAAGTTACTTTCGATGGAAATCTGACAAGTCAACCTGTTTCCTGTTTGGTAAAATATTTTTGTACCCAGCTACCTTAGAAATCACTCAGCAGCTCATCCACTGGCTGCCCTTGGTGCTGCTGCTCGTGTATGGTCCAATCAGCTGTAGTAGGAGCGGAAGTGGCCAGTCACGTGATGCCAAGGATGGTGACTTCTGTCCTTCCTTTAGAACGGCTGTGGGTGGGGCAGGCATCCTGATCGATACGCACAGCCATTTATCTTTAATAGACTCTGCAATCCAGAGGTTTTATACATACATATATATATGCTAGAATCTTAAATTGACTTATCCATCCACCCCTGGCATAGATATTGTTTATATGTCCCAACACATCCATTTCTCTAATGTTCCTACTCTATAATTACTAAGTAATTAGATGAGGGTTTAGTCCTTTTAAATGAGCTCTCTGTCATCACTTTAAAACTCAACTTTACATAAAAATAAAAGAAACTGTAATTCCAGGGCTGGGGTCAGCCAACCTTTAAAAGCCCTAGACTCCATATGACAGGACGCCATGCAGCCAAGAAAACATAATAAAGATGTTCAACATGTAGCAGTCTGAAAGATCTCCCAGATACAAGTAAAGTAAGTAAAAAAAGTCAAAGGCAAAGCAGAGTATGGGGTATGCCATTTTTTGTGTTCCAGAAACTTATATATGTATATGTGTGTGTGCATATGTAGACATGTTTATTTGTAAATGCATCTCTTAAATATTAATAACATCAAAGAAATTGGTAATAGTGGTTGCCTCTGGGAGAGGAATTGGATGGCTGAATAAACTGATCTTGCATCTCCTATGTAGAATTTAAAAAGAAAGGAAAAAGGAAGGAAAGAAGGAAAAGAGGAGGAAGGGAGGGGAAATGTAATAAAAGACCTTAAGCCAAGGTGGAGAGATTTTGCTGAAGAGTAACAGGTCCTCAGATTTATCCCTCTCTAGAGAAGGGGTGAGGAGTAGACTGGTCCCTCAAAGCTGCCATTTCATAAGCAATTGCCTTCCCACTGGCAGCGTGCCCCACTCTCACTTGAATTTATACTTGAGGGGGAGAGGGTATTTGATTCTCAATTCTGTGTACTAAACCTGGCAAAAAGGTTTGAGCTTATGAAAAAAAATGTGGAGGTCAAAGACGTACCCTGCCTTGCTTGGCATCTTTAAACATCGACTGTGAATCACAGTGACAAATATATTTCACATTGTGATTCAGTATTCACATTTCTATATATACTTGAGACAAACATTTTAAGAAATAATACGTACCATGTGAAATCCTTTCTGATATTTGGTAAAATTCTGTGACAGTTTTTAAAAATAGTGGACTAATCCCATGACGTTGGTTTCCAAACCTAAGACTGGGTTTTGTTTGACCCACCATCTAGAAAACGTGATATATTCTCATGAAGTCAACTCCAGTATTGCCTTTTGGAGATACTGATTTTGGCATCTTCAAGGATGTCCTTTCACAGCTGAGCCCCAAAGCTCCAGCCTTCGTGACTCTTCCATTTCGAGACACTGAACCACTTTGATCCAAAACACTGCCATTGCTGGAGGACTGCCTCGTCTCCTCCCCACCACTTGCGCTGATTCCATTCCTCTGCGGGTGTTGGGAAGATCTTGTTTGATATCATTGAACTCCTGGAGGAAGAGTGTATTAGTGAGATCTCCGCTTCCTTCTTTGTATTCTGTGATGACTTTAATCGTATCTATTAAAATGTTGCTTTAAAGTAAGAGATACAACACACTGCTATATTTAAAATGGGTAACTAACAGACCTCTTGTATAGCACAGGGAACTCTGCTCAATGTTAAGTGCCAGCCTGGATGGGAGAGTAGTTTGGGGGAGAATGGATACATGTATATGTATGGCTGAGTTCCTTCACTGTTCACCTTAAACTATCACCACATTGTTAATTGGCTATACCCCAATACAAAATGTTTTTGGTGTTAAAAAAATAAATAAATAAAAATAGAAAAAAAAAGTCAAGTGAGAGGTACAAGGAAATTCATTGTAATGGTAAAAGAAAGAAAACAACCTGAATGTTTATGAGCAACAGCCACCTACTTGTAACACTTGTTAAGAAAAGAAACTAGACAGCTCTCTATGAACCTTATCATGAGGTCCTTTGGGGCAATTTCCATGATACATTTTTAAGTGATACAACAAAGGTTGAAACATGGTGAACAGTAGGCTCTTGCTTGTACAAGCAGCAAACACATATAGGGTGGTGTAAGCAAAGAATGTCTGTAGAAGGACAAGTAAGAAAATGGCAACAGCGGTGTCCCTGAAATGTGGGTGCGAGAGACTTACTTTCCACTGTTTACCTTTTTGTATCTTTTGAGTTTCTACCATTATTTAAAATATCTTCTTTTTCATATCCCTGAACAAGATATGAAACAAGATATGAGCAAGATAGGTACTTTTCACAATTGCAAGAACCACAATGGGTACTTAAAAACAACCAGTTTTATTGAGATAGAATTCACCCCAAATAAAACCACCCCAAAATAAAGTGTTTTTAGCATATCCATAGAGTCACACAACCAACATCACTTTCTTGATTTCAAAATATTTTCATCAGGCCAGAAAGAAACCCAGTACCTCACCCCCAGCAACCAACCACCATCACCCCCATCCTCTGATCCCTAGCAACCATTAATCTACTTTCTGTTCTGTAGATTTGCCTAGGTTGAACATTTCATCTATAATAAGATTCATATAACATGCATCTGGCTGCTTTCACTCAGCACCATGTTTTCGAGGTTCACCCATGTTATAACATCCATTAATATCATAATTTGTTCTTTTTTATTGGGCTTCCCTGATAGCTCAGTTGGTAAAGAATCTGCCTGCAATGCAGGAGACCCCGGGTCAATTTCTATGTTGGGAAGATCCCCTGGAGAAGGGATAGGCTACCCACTATTCTTGTGCTTCCCTGGCGGCTCAGCTGGTAACAAATCTGCCTGCAATGAGGGAGACCTGGGTTCGATCCCTGGGTTGGGAAAATCCCCTGGAGGAGGGAAAGGCTACCCAACCCACTCCAGTATTCTGGCCTGGAGAATTCCATGGACTGTATAGTCCATGGGGTTGTAAAGAGTCAGACACAACTGAGCGACTTTCACTCTTCCACTGTGTGGATAGACCTCTTTGCTTAACCATCCATCAGTTGATGGTCACTTGGGTTGTTTCCAGTTTGGGCCGTTATGAATAATGTTGCTCTGAAGATTTCTGTATAAGTGTTTGTGTGGACATATGTTTGAAATCTTCTTGGATATAAACCTAGGAATGGAATTCCTGGGTCATGCAGCAACTCTGCATTTCACATTTTCAAGAGCCTCCAGACTGTTTTCCAAAATAGCTGCACCATTTTATAGGCCCACCAGCAGTGTATACAAGTTCCAATTTCTCTTTATCCTTTCATCCTTGCCAACACTTAAAACATGTTTTTTAAGCATAGGGTAGCAAATGCATCTAAGAAATAAATCTCAGGGTCTTCCCTGGTGGTCTGGTAGTTAAGACTTTGCACTTCCAATACAGGGGGTGAGGGTTCAATCCCTGGTTGGGGAACCAAGATCCCACATGATGCCAAAAAAGATTAAAAAAAAAAAAAAAAAACTACAAAATAAAAAAAAGAAAGAAAAATAAATCTCAGAAAGGAAAAAAGCCAGAAGTGAGCTGGGCTTAAAATTCTTCCAGCTGTGGAAAGTCTTTAGCAAGTTGTGGGGAAGGAAAGTCTGCTGCAGCCAGCCCCGGGGCCAATTTCAATGGGCTCATGTGCCATCTCTGGCATAGATATCACAGGTTGCCACCTCTGATCTCGGTGAAAAGCAAGAGGCATGAATAAGTTTCCTCTGGATTGAAAGTCTTGGGCAACTCTTTACTGCCAGAAATTTGCCTTAAATGTGGTTCTTTGAAGACTTGTTTCCCCTACTTTGAGCAAAACAAAAGATTCACTGACTCTAAATCTCTTTTGTCTTTCTGCTGCTCCCCTTCAGCTGTGTGTCCTACCTGGAGAGTGGAATGGTTCAGAGTACAGTCTGGGCATGGGCCTGGGCCCAATGCCAGCTCATTTTCAGATTAAGTATTTCGAAACTGAGTTTTAGACATGTACAGGGTTAGGTATCCACCCGAGCAATCTATTTTCACTTGCAGGGAAATTTCAGACTGTAATAACTATAATGAGGCAAAATGGGGGGAAAAGGAGGAAATTGTTCCTAACCTTTGGATATTAATCCCTGCAAGCCCCGACTTTGGAACTGCCATCCATAATCATTATTAACGTTTATTGAGGGTGTGCTCTGTGTTTGACACTGTTCTTTGGGCTTTTACTGTATTGTTTTATTTAATCCTCATAATAGCCCTGTGAAATAGATATTATTATTATCATTGTGGTTCCATTTTAGGAAGTGGAGGCACAGACGGTCTGAGGAACCGGTCATTAGCATACAGATTTATAAGTGGCAGAACCAGCTGAGCAGTTCAGGCAGTGAGTACTAAAGGCCACACTCTTAACCACCAGGCTGTGTGGTTACAGAGTGATAGAGGGACTGTGAGAAAAGGCAAGGATGGGAGCAGAGCCTCTGGGCTGGACCAGACACCTGAGAAGCATTCCCTCATCCACTGTGACTGAAGCAGTGAATGCTTGGGTTTCCAGCTTTCCTTGCAGTAAGGGTGGCCCTGTGACCCATATCTCCACTGTAATGGGAGGGAAAGAGACATTTGTTTGGGGAGTGGGGAGCACTGGGAGGGAAGGGAGTAATTTTGGGAAATAGTTTTATATCTGAGAAAAAGATATCATGTTTCTCTTGACGTTTATTCACTCTTCTGCTTCCTGCATTTGGACTTGATGGTGAGCTGATGTGATGCATCAGGTGTGGCAGCCATCTTGTACGTGTGAGGCTATAAACTAGCGACAGAAAGCCAATACTCTGAAGATGGTGGAGCAGAAGAATTGTGATGATCTTGGTCCTTGATGAACACACTCTGAAACTGTCTACCTCTAGACAAGTTTTGTATGGCAACTAAATGTCTTTATTGTTTTTGCATGTCTGGTGAGGCAGTAAAGCATAATAGTTAAGGGTATGAGCTTATGAGCCCTGATTTATATCCTTACTCACACCGAGTGATATACCCTTGGGCAAATTGCTTCCTTGTTCAAGGCCCCCGTTAACTTAACTCATCTGGAAAATGGAAATGATGAAAGACCCATTGCTTAGGGTTACTGTGAGGGTTAAATGAAATAATATATTTAAAGAACTTTGAATAGTGCCTCGTAAGTGTAGGGCTTTTATGAGTGCTGGCTAGTACTACCCTTTTTTCTGCTATAAGTTCCACCCACTCCCCTTCACCCCCCCTCCCTACATTCAGACTTATTATTTTTATTTTGGAAAATTTCAAGTCTACAGAAAACTTGCAAGAATAATGAATAAGTACCTATGTACTTCTGAAACTAGATTTATTAATTGATAAAATTTTGTTGCATTTGGTTATGTGCACTGTGTGTGTATTTGTGTATGTGTGTGTGTGTGTTTTTCCCCTTACCTGAACCATTTGAGAATAACTTGTAGGAGGTGACTTAGCAGACAGTCCGGTAGTGTATTACTTGCATATTCAACATGTGACCCAATTGAACGTAGACCAGTTGAACAAATTCCTCTTTTTTAAAAAATAATTATTTATTTTTTTGGCCACACTGGGTCTTCATTGCTGCTCGAGGACTTTCTCTGGTTGTGGTGAGCAAGGGCTAACTCTTGGTTGTGGTTTGCAGGCTTCTCATTGCGGTGGCCTCTTTCGTGGCATGGTGTGGGCACTAGGGTATGCAGGCTTCAGTAGTTGTGACAAGCCATCTCAGCAGCTGTGGCACATGGGCTCAGTTACCCTGGGGCGTGTGGAATGACACCAGGGATCAAACCTGGGTCTCCTGCATTGGCAGGTCAATTCTTAACCACTGGACCACCAGGGAAGTCCAACCTTCTCCTTTTTGAATTTGAATCTCAGGACAGGGTGATAAGAAGATGAGATAAAATGATTTATCTTCTCTAGAAGATCACTGCTTGTCACAGATAAGATGTTCAGGATCTTTGTTTCCCCTAGTTTTTGACATTTCTGGGCCTGATGTTTCAGTTGTTACTTTGATCCTGTGAGTTCTTGTGTATCATTTTACTACATTTCAGAGTCTGTTGTTGTTGCTGGCCACCCAAGAACCCTGGCATAGCTGCCCTTGAGGAAGTGAGCCCCCACCCTGGGCACATGGCAGGAGAGGCTTTGTGTAATCAGACATGTCATAAGGAGAATCTCTTAATTTTTGGAGGTCTTTAGCTACATGACATTCTAATCCCACTTGCACTGAGTTTATGTTTCTGTGTCCGCCAGGCCAATTTTATTGGGGTAATTTCAGAATTTAAGACCACTCTTCTTGCCTAGTGAAAGTTCTCAAGCACGATTCAACAAAAGTCCACACATGTAGACTATTTGAGTTATCATTGTTGTATAATAAACCACTGGAAACTTTAGTGGCTTAAAGAACAACTATTTTATTATCTCTCATGATATTGTCAGAGAAGGCAATGGCACCCCACTCCAGTACTCTTGCCTGGAAAATCCCATGGACAGAGGAGCCTGGTGGGCTGCAGTCCATGGGGTCGCTAAAGAGTCAGACAGGACTGAGCAACTTCACTTTCACTTTTCACTTTCATGCATTGGAGAAGGAAATGGCAACCCACTCCAGTGTTCTTGCCTGGAGAATCCTGAGGAGGGGGGAGCCTGGTGGGCTGCCATTTATGGGGTCACACAGAGTCAGACATGACTGAAGCGACTTAGCAGCAGCAGCATGATATTGAAGGTTGATCAGGCTCAGTGGGTGATTTTTCTTTTCCAGATCTTGTTGATGCGGGCTGTAGGGACTGGAATGTGCAAGAAGGCTGACTCATGTGGCTTTTGCCTGGGTCCTTCGCTGGAGCTGTTGACTGGAGTGCTTTAGTTTTCTTTCCCATGGCTTCCATATGTGGCTTGGCTTCCCACAGCATGGCAGCTAGGTTCCAAGAGGAAGGAAATGGAAGTTGCCAATCTTCTTAAGGCAGGCAGATGTTCTGGTAGCACCTGTCACACTTACCTCTGCTGACTTGGGGCTGAGGGTCTCATTCCCTTGTATGAGGGCAGGGCAGGACAGAGGGAGTAAAACAGGAGGGAAGGGCGCAGGGCATATCCTTCAAAAGAATGACATAGCCATAGGACACGACAAAAATTGGTTAGAACCAACTAGATCCAAGATGGCAGAAGATTTGACTTCCAGCAGACACTGAGCCTCATCATATGCTCATTGTAATATGTTTGCATGCTAAATGACACACCTACCATCACCATGATATTTCTGAGGCTAACCATAAAAGGCCCGAAAAGTGGACAGTGGCCCAATTCCTTGAAAACTCCACCCCTTTGGACTAATCCTCCCACTCATTAGCCTATGAAATTACCCCGCCCATAAAAACGAATCATCCCATATTTCAGGGTCTCTCATCTTGTGAGATGGCCCATACTCTGTGGAGTGCATTTTTCTCTAAATAAATCCACTTCTCATCTATCACTTTGTCTCTCACTGTATTCTGTGACGAGACATAAAGAACCGGAGCTTCGGGACTTCTATGTGATCCAGTGGCTGACTCTACACTCCTGATGCAAGGGGCCTGAATTTGAACCCTGGTCAGGGAACTAGATCACACATGCATCAGGGAAGATGGAGGTGGCACAACTAAGTGCCACAACTAAGATCCAGTGCAGCCAATTAAATTGAAAAAAAAGACAACGACAACAAAAAACAACCCATGCTTCGTTAAACCCTGAGCCCAGGTGTGTGATCTCAATGAAAAGACAGTGGGTTCAGGCTGGGTTCGAGTCCCAGTCTGTGTTGGGCAGTATCACCACTGGAATATGTTCAGGCTGGAAGTGACATAACTTAATATATGTTTTTCCAAAGACCGCTCTAGCGACTGAGTAGGGAATGGCTTGTGTGTGTTCAGTTGCTCAGTCATGTCTGACTCTTTGCAACCCCATAGGCTGTAGCCCACCAGGCTTCTCTCTCCATGGGATTATCCCGGCAAGAATACTGAAGTGGGTTGGCATTTCCCCTTCCAGAGGATCTTCCTGATCCAGGGATCAACCCAGCATCTCCTGTCTCCTGTAAGGCGGGGTGGATTCTTTACAGCTGAGTCACCTGGGAAGCCTGAGGAGGGGCTTATAGGATGACCAATGACAGAGGCAAGGAAAGCAGCTGGCTGCCGTTGTGCAGGTGAAAGTTCACCCGGGGTCGTCTTATTTCATCTCTGGAATCTTAACATGTGACATGGTCCTTGGTATCTGTTGCTTGATGAGGGGTTGAATTCATCTATGCAGTAAATATTCAGTTCAGCTTAGTTCAGTGGCCCAGTCATGTCTGACTCTTTGTGACCCCATGGATTGCAGCACGCTATACTATTGCTAAGCTCTGTTGTGAGTGCTAAGAGACTATGTCAGAGAACAAAAGACCCAAAAGCTCTACCTTCATGGAGCTTTCATGAGTTCATAAATTTCATGGAGTTTAGTGAGGAAAAGAGATAATTAGTAATTAAAACCAAACAAAATTCCATGGTGTTTCTGATGATAGAGAGTGTTGCAGAGAGAAATGAAGCAAGGAAGAGGAGTAGGGAAAGCTGGGATTGGAGTGGGTGGGAACTTAAAATAGAGAAAACAGGGAAGGCCTCTCTGAAGCAGTGACATTTGAACAATGACTGTGGGGGAGCTGAGAGAGTGAGTGATTTGGATTTTCTGGAAAAAAGTGAATGAGGCAGTGTTAGTGTTACTTACTCAGTCGCGTCCGACTCTTTGTGACCCCATGGACTGTAGCCTGCCAGGATCCTCTGTCCATGAAATTGTCCAGGCAAGAATACTAGAGTGGGTAACCTTCCCTTCTTCAGGGGATCTTCCTGACCCAGGGATCAAATCCAGGTATCCTGCATTGCATGTGGATTCTTTATTGTCTGAGACCAGAGAAGCCCAAGGGATAGCAAATGCAAGACCTTTGAGGCCAGAGTGTGCTAGGTATGTTGGAGGGACCCTGAAGAGTCCAGTATTCCTGAAATACAGTAATGAGTGCATGAGAAGGGGGTGATGAGCTTAGAAAGGGATGGGGAGGGCAGAGTCAGGTCGTATGGGGCTTTGCAGGTAACTGCAAAGAGTTTGGAAGACAAACCTGAAGTGACTTAGTTTTTTACCAGGATCCCTCTGGCTGCTGTATTGAGAACAGACTCCAGGGGAAAGAGTGGAATGGAGGCAGGGAGAACAATGAGAAGGCTCCTGCAATAGACCACGTGGCAAACGGTGGTGTGTGGAAGCAGGCAGAAGAGTGAGAAGGCTCCAGGAATAGTCCAGGTGGCAAATGGTGGTGGTGGAGCCAGCAAGTGGTTACTTATTCTAGTCATGCTCAAAACATGTTTTATTTTTATTATTATTTTTTGACCTGGATCATTTTTAAAGTCTTTGTTGAATTTGTTACAATACGGTTTATGTTTTGTTTTTTTTGGCTGCAAGGCATGTGGAATCTTAACTCCCTGACCAGGGATGGAACCTGCACCCCCTGCACTGGAGGGCAAAGTCTTAACCGCTGGACTGCCAGGGAAGTCCCTCAAGATATTTAATACTGATTCAGTATTATTATCTAGTATGTAGTCTGTATTAAAATTTCCTCCAAGGTCCTTTTTACAATAAACAAAACTTGGATCCAGTCAAGGTCCACCATTTGCCTTCGGTTTTTATCTTTCATGCTGTGATATTTTTAAGAGTACAGGCTTGGTATTTTGTAGCAAGCTCAGCATTCTGTATTTGCTCGTTTTGTGTGTGTGTGTGGGTTTTTTTTTTTTTAGTTATATTCAGGTTAGCATTTTTCGGCAAAAATACTACGGAGGGGGCGTTATATTTTTCCTATTGCATCATATAAAAAAATATATGTCGATTTGGTCCATTATTGGTGATGCTAAGTGATAGTGATTGATTTGATAGCTTGGTTAAGGTGCTGTCTGCCAGATGGCCCCAGTGCAAAGCAAGCTCTTCCGTTTCGTAGCTGATGAGTACTACGTGGGGTGATACTTTGGGACTGAATATACAGTAAATGTGCTATTGCCCAATAACCTTTCATCCAGTGACTTTAGCATCTAATGAACAGCCCTGTGCCTTCCGACCTTGCGCCTGTTTGCTCCTTTGAACACAGACTAAGAGTGGTCCCTAAGGGATGCTTGTTTTGAGGATCAGTGCCTGGCATACAATAAACGCTCCATAAATGTTATTTATTACTGGACGAAAGCAAGTATGAAAAAAATTAAGGGCCACGCTAGGGTTGCCCTCCGTACCCCCGGGGTCCGCCGCAGCTCCCAGGCGGTAAGTCAGCGACCGAGGCCCTGACGTCCACGCGGCCACGCCCTCGCGCCGCGGAGGCCGGACCAGGCGGGCACCCAGCGCCCGGGGCCGCGCAAGGCCCCCTGGGACCGGTAGTGCTGGGCGTGGCCGCAGGACTACATGTTCCGTCGGCCTCCGCGCCGCGGCTCCCAGCGGCGGCCGCCTCAGCCCCCTCACAGCGACGGCGGTGGCCGCGGCGGTTGAGTCGGTGGCGGCGGCGGCGGCCGTGGCTGCTGGCTGAGGAGCTGCGAGTTTCCGATTTAAACCTGAGCTGCGAGGAAAATGGCGGCGGGCGGTGAGTGGAGATAAAGGAAGAGCAGCGGCGGCGGGCGGGCGGAGGGGGAGGCTGAGGAGAGAGGGCGAGTTCCCCCGGGCTGCGGCGAGCTGGCGGCTCCGGCTCCGCGGAGGCGCTGAGGGGCGCGCCGCGCGGGGGGCGCGCGGGGACACTTTCGGGGTGTCGGGGCCGCGCCGCTCTCCCGCAGCCTCTGGGCGGCCCGCGGCCGCGGGAGGGGTGTCGAAGCTGGGCGGCAGCTAGCTTGGGGGTGCGAGGGGGGTCCTCGCACCGAGGGGTTACTGCGAGGAGTTTGGGGGAGACCGCGGGGGGTCCACTTTTTTCTCCTGTCCCTGAAGTTTCACCCTCCTGCAGCCCTCGGGGTGCTTCTGAAAGCTCCCCACGACCCCCTCCTCTCGCCGCCTCGGCGTCTCTCGATTCTTCAGAACTAGAGGGCGGGGGGAAGCCGCACTGCCCCCCACTCAGCCCCAGCCCAGCCTCCGAGTGGTACCGAGAAGGGCTGGGATTTTGCTGCCGTGTTTCTTCCTGCACTTGGGGCGTTTTAAGTATTTTTAACCCAGATTATCTGTGGGATTTCCATTTTGGGCACGGATAGATTCTCAGCAGTTTTCTCAGTAAAAAGGCATTTTTGCTACCTCTCGTGTGAAGGCTGGGAAATGGCAAGTGGAAGTTAGTGAATTAAATTTGGGGTTGGGCTGTCTTTATCATTACTCTCCACCTCCCTCCCCCCTTTTCCATCTCTGGTCTTCCTACGTACATTGACTCAATTTGTGATGGTTTAGAGAAACTGTTGGTCTTGCACATCTTTTAGAAAAGCAATCCACGAGTAGTTGGGAGGGCTTAGTTGCTTCCTAGGCAGTTTGAGGGCACTCTGGGTGGAAAAGTTCACCAAAAGAGCAGTTGTGAGAGGCAGGGAGCATCGTCTCGAAATCTCACAAGCAGGAGGAGTTCGGGTTTCTCAAATGGAAAGACGGAAAGGTCTGAAATTCTCTGGAAGTAGAAACTTTTTCCCCCCTTCCGAACGTGAAGACTTCCTTCTTGATAGTTTTGAGCAGCAGCGCTTCAAAGCCAACCTGTTTTTGTTATTAAGCCTGTACCGTAAAGAAACAGGAAGGCGAGTACCAGCTGTCTTGCTGCAGTGGTCTGAAATGGAGTTGAATGAGATGAGTGAGAGAGCTAGTAGTATTGAGATTGCGGCATCTCCTCGGTTCAAACGCCTGGGCTCAGATCCACCTTACTGGTCCCTGGCTGCGAAAACGCTTCAGTATTTGTTGCAGCAGGTTGTTTAGAGGATGATGGAAAAAACCAAAAAACTTAAGTCTTGTGATTGCCGCATAAACCAAAATGTTAAGTGGAAATCTGTAAGTTTTGTGAAATGTGCTTTCTTGAAAACGGATTCAGTTGTTGCTTGTTTGCTTAGTATAGGTTATGCCCCATATAACTGGTCTAGGGACTACTGGAAGGGTACAAAAACATTGAAAATGAGCCTCTCTCCTATTCTAACCCCCCCAGTTACCATTTCCAGGAGGCAACAACTCTTACTGCTTTCTGGAGTATTCTTGGTGTTTGGAATAATTATTTTAAGAATTTTCATTTGAAACACACTCCCGTTGGATAGCAAAAGCAGGGAAAGAAAATGAACCAAAGAAAGGGAAAAATGGGTGGGAATACCGTTTCCTTTTTACTATCTTTAACAATTGTTGATGGCGACTAGAGCAGCTCTTCCAAACTTACTGCTAGTGTTGCCTTATCTACTAACACCCTTAAGGAAATAACAATCTGTGGGGCTTTAGGGTGAAGAACCCTGCCAAGGTTCATTGTTTGTATGTAAAATGAAGCCTCCGTTTGTAACATGTAAAATGATATTGAACACTAGCTTCTGTCACTGGAGGTTGCTTCAGGTTCTGCATTTAAATGAGCAGTAATCTAGATTGCCAGCGATCCCAAATTATAGGGGAATCTTATGTATCGATAGAAATGACTTAATTGTCCAATTAGCATTTTAAAAAAGGCATATGCCGGCTTCTGGTATATAGAAGAATGTTTTGGACATGAGGATTATGGACCAAGTGGGAAGCTGCATTATTTGTAGAGCAGTTATCGGAAATATGTCTACCTTAAAATATTCTTTGACTCCAGAAGCGTTGAAAATGCCTAACAACCCTAGCATAATTAACAAGATTAAAAAAAAAGTTTTAGAATGGTGGTTTTAAATTTACCAACACTAACAGTTCATTAGAAAAATGATATTAAAGACTAGGGGATTAACGACTCTATTAAATATACATTTTGAAAGTGAATATACTGTGCTTTTTTCACCATGTAGGAATTATTTCTGTACGTTGAAGCCCACACCCCTCAAAGAAGCTAGAATTCATTCAGTACAGAGTGAATGTTCTGTAGGACCCTCGATCCTTTTTCTAGGAGACATGCAAATAAAAAATAATTTTTGAAATGATTATGTACCAGTACCTTCTTGATTGGTCATTTGAAATAAACTTTCTGTGTCAGGTATGTCAGGGACATATTAAAGATAAAAAGGTTTATTTTTTCTTTTAAATTTGGTCCTTTGAGCATTAGCAGTATGATTATAGAAAAGTTCCTTTTGATTTGGAGACTAGTAGGTTTTTGAGAAGTCTCTTAAAAGAATGACTTAACATTTTAGTTTGGACAATAGGGTAGGATAAAAAAACACAAACTACTGTTGTCCTGTGCCTTTTGGTGTTAAAATAAGTGGCTTTAGGCTTTCTTTCTGCATTTTTTTTTTTAGACTATATAATTTTGAGCCTTGGCCAGAGGATGTGGGCAACTTTGGAAAACTTTTAATTTGTTGCAAGTTTAGAATGAATATAGCTTCTAGTGATGATACACAGCCAAGTGATCACAGTTGAACAATTGTTACTCTTTAAATGCTACCAGGACTGGAAAAAAGTTGCTGATCATGATTGAAGAGGAGCTGCAGTTTCTTGAAGGTTAAACCAGGGAGTACCTATCCCAGTTGGGTTTGAATTCACTGTACTCTGTGGTGTAGAATATTCCTTTTTTTGCTTTATTGTGTGGTTAAAGCTTTGGGAGCAGGAAATTAGTACTGGAAATGTTTGTTAACTTTTCTTTTTCCTCATAGTTCAACACGTTAAAGAGATAGGTCTGTCTTTAGATTCTCATGCATAGCATTGAGGTTGAGTGCTGCAGTAAAATGTGGGCATCTTCTTTCATTTTATGAGTGCTTTTTGGGGTGGGGGAGGGGATGACAAGATGAACTTTTCACTTAAGGTGGAGGAGGGGCTCTGTTGTAATGAGGTTTAGTCTTTCACTTTATTAATGCTAGGTAAATTCATTTGGCCCATTGGTTTTCTGAGAAAAGATTATTTTGAGTTAAAGATGCAGTTTAGTTAGAGCTTAACCTTATTTTCAACTCCCTAACAAATGATGGAATTGACTTGAGTTTAATCGCCTTTCCCTTTCCTACCTTCTGGTGGAGAGTTGTTAAATGAACAGGAAAATGGCCAGAAGATACACAGCAGGAGTTGAACGGAAGACCTGCAGTGTCTAGAAGGCTGATTTAGCCCCAAACTGGATAATCTTCTTAGACCATATACTGCCAGTTCCCAACTCTGTCAGGATTAAACTCAGTTTGGTAATTTCTTTGGCCTAGGTCAGGTGACAGGGGGGCAGTAATAAACTACCTGTGTAGTAAATGTTGTGGCTTGGAGGCAAAGGAAAGAAGTCTGACCTGACTGGCAGAGAGGCTTTACCTATTTCGAAGAATAGTGAGCTAGTGTTTCCGTGTTTCTCCTTTTCCTATTTTTCATTAGGAATGTCTATGTCCTATTTTTTCTTTCCTGTTAATATTTTTAATTGATGTGTTCTACCAAAGAGTGTGACTTCGTGTTCACCTATGAAGGAATTCTTGAAATTTTTAATTTATTTAGTTAGAGCTACAGGTGAGGGTTCTGAAACTTCACTTTTTGGAAAGTAGGCTGACTAGATTGCTAAATTTAACCTCTTCATCATGCACAGGATGAAGAGAGAATTTTGGCCCGGGTATCACATAGTAATAGGTAATCTTGTGCTCCCTGGGGCTTTGCTTTTGGTGGCTATGGCAGCTGAGTAGGAGTGGTAGATGGATAGATGGGGGAAGGACTGCAGAAGTCAGCATAATCCTCAATTAGGATAAGCCTCATGGTTAATTGAATGTTGAATGTACAGGTTAAATCCCATTATAACAAACTCCAGGGGACTGGCTAAATTATTTTGTTGTACTGGGATTCGCTTTATTGACTAAATAAATTGAAATAAATAATTTGAAATAAATTGGCCTTTATGTTTTTGTTAGAGATGCTGGAATAATTTTTGTTTGTTGTTTATGGCACACTGTTAATTGTAACAGTTAGAAAGCTGTTACTCATGAGCCAGTGTGTGTTTGTGTTTCAACTTCATTTTTAATGCTTTTGCCTTTAAAAAGGAAGGAATCCTTGGTGAGCTGAGCAGATGATTTGTCCCCCATACTCCCCCCATGTCTCTGTCTAGAGTAACTCCCATTAGTTTATCTCAACAACCAGAAAAGTTTATTAGTGAGTACTACTGCCGTGATCAAAGTGTGGTGGGAGGAAATGGGAAATCCCCCGGGTTTCCAGGTGACTGCTGCTGGTAATTTTTTTCTGCCTCTGAAAACTTAAAAAAATAAAATTACTTCATTTTAGTGTGACCTTTTCTTTATCAGTAATAATTAAGGTAACCCTTTTCTGTTCAGCCCAGTGTAGTTTGAGATCTTTAGATCTCTCTATGGTATTGTTAGAAAGAACACATTGGTAATCTAATCTTTAAGATGCTTCCATATAAATATGGAATCTTTCAGAAATAGGATTAATACACATATGAGAAAAATACTATTCTTAAATCTTTGCCAGAAATACACTTTTTTTTCTTTGAATTGGTATTTGTCAAACTCTAGGCATTTACATCCTCCTTTCATATCTAAAGCTAGCATTTTTAGTTTGCTGAGAGCTTTTTGATTGGGTGCAGCAAGACATTTTTGAAGTCATTCTTTTAAATAGATGTCCCATGAAGGAGGGGAAAAAATCTGAAAGAGGGAATTTCAAAGCAACCCAAGCAGTGTTTTCAAAGTTCTCAAGTCTTAAGAATAATGACTGACTAGTAGGCAGGAAGCCTGCAGTTGTATTGTGGTATTGTTCCTCCATCTTGTGCATTTGAGAACTTGAGTACAAAAGAGGAGAAAGCTTGGGGAAGGGGAAGAAAGGGTTTTAACATGCAAGAAAAGGGGAGGGGGGAGACTATTAGTGTAAATACTCTTTGCTCTTCTGTTTAAGTGAAATCTAAAACCAAATTTTACTTTGAGGGAAAATATTTATCAAAATCTGAAGGTCTAAAACTGATATTTTTATAAATGATAGTTTATATTGGTGGAAAGAGCTGTGCGATCACATGCTCAGGTTTAAAACAATTTTAACTAGGGGAAAAACCCTACAGGTGAAAGAAAACCTTTAAAAATTTCCCACTTTGTTACCTGAGCAGTGCCATCTGTTAGCTTGTTACTTTGAAAAGAATAGTACCAGTAAAGAATTTGAGAATAATTTGTAAGTTTGTAGTCTGAGAGAGCAAATCGCCCTCTCCAGGTGCAAAGAGATGGAGTCTATGATCTTCCAGGGTTCCTTGTATTAGAAAATCTTATAAACTTAATACATCATATAAATATGGAGAATGGCCTTAATTTTTTTTTTTTTTGGGTCAAATATTAAATGGATCGAGCACTTTGTGCCAGATAATGTGCAGATACATGTTTCTTTGCTGACTCATGAGTTTGGGAACAGGAAGACTTTGAGATCTTGACTTCACCATAGTGATATATGCCACAAGGGCAAAATTTGTGTGTGTGTGTGTGTGTGTGTAGGGGCAGGGAGGGAGAGGGTCTTCAGCCTCTTCCTGATGGGGTAAGAAAATGAAGTCATATTTTCTTTACTCCCAGTAAAGCTGTCATCAGTGAAATGGATTATTGAATTTAAGTCAGTCTGTAGCGTAGCTACATCAGCTTGGTTTTGTTTCTAGATTGAAATTTGGCAACTGTATTCAAAACTGTTTTAAGGATCGCCCAGTTTTCTCTGAAGCAGATTGTATCTAAATTTAGTCTACACACTCTTTGCTCCATCCAGACTCATCTCTTTTTTTTTTTTTAACCTGCCTGGTGGTGGTGGTTTTATGACAATACTTTTATCCAAGAGAGTTGGTTCCTTTGCTCTCAGAGCAAGTACATGGCCACATCTAGGAAAATCTTAACTTCACCAGTGAGCAAAATAACTCCACACACATGGTGCATATCTTGGGAGGGTCAGTGGTATCTTTTCGTAAGAGACAGGACTGTTACTATATTAAGTTTTAAAAATAATTTCATTGGGAATCAGTAACATTAATTCAGGAGGCTGCTTTCAGAGTGCATAACCACATCTAGAATGGTGGAAGCCTTAGGTGTATGAGCCCCAAATTAGGCGAACCTAAAATCATGAACTTGCCCAGTAACCTTCCGTCTCCCTTTTTAAACCATATACAAAATGGCTCCCACATGTGACTTTTAAAACTGACTTTCATAGCACCATTTTCTTAGCTGTGAGGCCTTAAGCTTCAATCATCTTTAATTGGCCACTGCTTGGCTGCTGCCCACTCCGCCATAAACACACATACTTAAACACTGTTTATTAAGCTTGTACTATTTAAGGCACCCTGAGAGTTAAAAAGGTTTTGACCTCCAAGTGCACACAATCAATCAGGTATTCACATCACTTCACAACAAGGTAATCTGTTTTGCCTGTAAAGATCTTGGAGAAGTTCAGAGGAGGAAAGGGGCTACCTCTGACCAGGTGATCAGGAGGCAGGGCTTTGAAGAATGACTATGACTTGTATTATGGAGAGAGCACAGTTTCTGTTGGTGGGAAATCGTTAGCAAGCGTGAAGAGGTAAAACATTTCAAGACTTGATTATTTATTTATTTGGCCATGTCCTGTGGCATGCGAAATCTTAGTTCCCTGACCAACCCTGGCCCTCTGCATTGCCCCCTTAGAGTTTTAACCACCAGACTGCCAGGAAAGTTGATTATTTAAAAATTCAGTTATGGTGTTGAATAAATGCTTTTGGTTTTGCAGAATCCTCTTGATGTATTATTCTTAAATATATTTTCATTCCAATTTCTAAAACTAGTCCAGGCCCTAGGTTACTATAATAACTTTTCAATTAGTCTCTACCCTTTCCCTAATCCTCTCTATTTTTCTGCCATTTTACACTTTTTAAACACTTTGAACACATTTTTTGCTAAAATATCTGCAGAGTACAACCCAAATTCCATAACCTAACGCTCAGTTCTTATCATAGCCTTTTTTAAAAAAGCTGTCTTTTCCACTTTTGTTGATGCTTGTTTTAGTCATGCTGTTTTTTTTTTTTCCTGTCTTTCTCCCATGCTGTCTAGTCTGGTCATAAGGCCCAGCCTAGAGCCCGTCTCATTTTAGTAAATTTCCCAGGCTACCACAACTGAAAATATGATTGTTCGTTCGTGATATGAATCTTAATTATCTCCTTTCATGTATAGGAATCCATATTCATTGATTGAGAGGACAAATTCAGTCAGATTGTCTATGCTTTGAGATAGGGACTGTACCTTTTTGTAAGCTTTTAAAATCCTCTTTTCAATTATATTCACTCTAAGTCCCCCCAAATATTTGGTGTTTGAATGTGGAAGTTTCCAGAGTTCAACTCTAAATCTGATTTTCTACCTGGACATTGAGGTAAAATTAGAGTCCTTGGGATTTGCTTAGGGCTTAGGTCTCCCTCGTAGAGTTGGCCCAGATGAATCTTGTCTGGGCTTTAAAATACCACATTCTTGTTTGCCACTTGGCCTTGGACTGGGTGGACGGTCCTGTAAGTTGCTTAGATGTTTTTCTCCAGTACCACTGTTCTTCAAAGAATTGTGCTAAATGTTGTGGGCTTTAATATCCCTTTGTGATCTACGAGTTTATAATCTAGATGAGAAGTGAGTGTAATTGAAAAAGCATAGCTGCAGCAACATAAATAAGTGGTTCAGAAGTTCAGAAGAAGAAAAGGCCATTTTCAGCTGAAATTGGTAGGGAAACTTCATGGAGGAGATGGAGTAGATCTGAAGGGAACTCATTACTGCTTGTAATCTCCCTTGCCTACCTCTTTTATTCTGTGGTGCTTACTTAACATAAAATTATAATGTTTAAAAAATTCATTTAAAAAAGTGTATGTGAAAAAGTAAAAGTAAGGCTCTTGGTACCCTAGGTCTTTGGTCATTAGAGCTACTCCCTATCTCCCCTAAGCTACTACTGTTAGAGGATTTTCTATACTTTTGCTTACAGCTGTCTCTTTAGTTTCTATTTTTCTATACCATCCCTGCCCCAGGGATTGAACCCAGGCCCCGGCAGTGAGAGGATGGAGTCCTCACCACCAGGGAATTCCCTGTCTGTATACTTACACTTTAGTTGCTGTTGTCTTTTTTTTGCTCTCTCTCTTTCGTTGCTAAGTTGTGTCTGACTCTTGCGACCCCATGGACTGGTGACTGTGTCAGGCTCTTCTGTCCATGGGATTCTCCAGGCAAGAATACTGGAGTAGGGTGCCTTTTTTGCTCTCCCTTCCGCCTTTTACCCCTGTAGAATTCTGTTCCCTGTGTTCTGATACATATTAGATATAAAGGATGAAAACTATCATTTATCAGGAAGCTGTGTGCCTGCACATTGCTGTGTGCTTAATGTACATGATCTCATTTAATAGTTTGGGTTTTTTCCATGCAGAGCCCTTTTTCCTTCTTCAAATGAAGTCTTACACAAAGCCCTATTCAAAATAGAAAAGGTGAGTCTTTTAAAATTTATTTTCTAGGTTCAAATTTAAACTGTTTACTAGTTATAAAGGCAGTGAAAATGAAACTTGTGATGGGTATAAAATTTGAAATTGGCTTATGAAGGACTATTATGGACCTAAATCTTATCTCTGTCTCTAGTTCATTTCTGTGTTAAAAAAATTCCAACTCATGCATGGATATAGTTGCTGATGTTCTCAGTTCAGAAATATTTTTAAAAATATGTAACAGGTACACATGGGGCAGATTCATAAGGTACCAAAAGGGTATACAGTGGAAAGTGAGGCACCTTCCTCAGCCGTCTGCCAGCCATTTCTCTGTCCCCTGCCCAAAGGTGGCTATTGTTACTCTAGGCATATAAATGCATGTACTTAAAAAGGTTTGAGCTTAATGAATTTCTCCCACATTTGGGGGTAAACTTTATATTGAAGTGTAACATCACTCAGAAAATGCACAGTACAGTCTGATAAATTTTCATAAAATGAACACACCTATGTAACTGGCACTTAAGCCCTATTCTGGACTGTATATACTTTTTAAATGATCCTGAAGAGGTTTCATATCTGTTTTTATAGCTACTGATTTCTTTCTAATGGTTACACAGTATTCTGCTGTATGGATATGTATCATAATTTATCCAACTTCCAACTGTAAGTGTATTCGTACATATTTCTTTGTTCCCATGTTTTGTTATAAAGTATATAAAAATTTGTGGTTGGAGAATGCTACTTTAAAGATGATGAATTTAACTTTTTATAGATACTACAACTTACTCCCTTTCAGTTCAGTTCAGTCTCTCAGTCCAACTCTTTGCGACCCCATGAACTGCAGCATGCCAGGCCTCCCGGTCCATCACCAACTCCCAGAGTTTACCCAAACCCATGTCCATCAAGTCGGTGATGCCATCCAGCCATCTCATCTTCTGTCGTCCCCTTCTCCTCCTGCCCTCAATCTTTCCCAGCATCAGGATCTTTTCAGATGAGTCAGCTCTTCGCATCAGGTGGCCAAAGTATTGGGAGTTTCAGCTTCAACATCAGTCTTTCCAATGAACACCCAGGACTCATTTTTAGGATGGACTGCTTGGATCTCCTTGCAGTCCAGGGGACCCTCAAGAGTCTTCTCCAGCACCACAGTTCAAAAGCATCAATTCTTCAGCGCTCAACTTTCTTTATAGTCCAACTCTCCCATCCATTCACGAGTACTGGAAAAACCATAGCCTTGACTAGACATTTTATTGAGGTGTAATTTTCTCATAATAAAATTCAATCATTTTAAGTGTGCAGTTTGAGTTTTGATGAGTGTGAACAGTTTTACTGTCACTACAATCAGAATACAGAAGATTTCCATCACCCCAGAAAGTTCTTGCTCATTTGCATTCAGGCCTCTTCAGGGTTTTGTGTTCAGTCATCCACTGTTCTGCTTTCTATCACTATAGTTTGCCATAATTTTCCTTTTTTCTTGCATTTTTCTTCCAACTTTGAGGTGTAATTGACAGTTAATTGCATATATTTAAACTGTGCCGTTTGGGTCTTGATGTATTAATAAATGTGTCTACCCATGAACCCGTTATGATTACATTTAGTGGAAGTATCTGTTACCTCTGAAGTCCAAACTCAGATCCTTCCTGTATTCCTTTGTAATCCCTCCCGCCCTCATCTTCAGGCAATCACTCATCTGTCTTGTGTTACTGAAGATTAGCTTTATTTTTAAGAGCTTTTTATAAATGAGTTATACATACAGTATGTACTTTTTCTTTCGGGCTGGCTTCTTTCACTTATAGTGATTTTGAGATTTATTCACGTGGCATATATTAATAGTTTCATTTCTTTTTATTGTCTAGTACTATTGTGTTGTATAGGTATATCACTATTTATCCATTCAACTATTGATGAACATTTGGGTTGTGTCCAGTTTTTGGTTATCAAATATAAAGCTTTTATGACATTTGTGTTACAAGGCCTTGTGTGTACAAATGCTTTTATTTCTTTTGAGTAAATGTCCAGGAATGGAATGGCTGGGTTATTCCCTAAGTGTGTGTGCCCCCGCCCCCCCCCCCAATTTTCCAAATACTGTTTATTTCACTGAACCTGGGGACGAGGAGAAGGTATGTGAAAGTCTGGGATGCCAAGCCTAGGAGTGTGTAACATTTAAAAATTTTAAGAAACTGCCAGCTGTCTCTCAGCATGATTGTATCATTATATATTTCTCCCAGCAGTTTGTGATAATTCAGGTTGTTTCACATTCCCACCAGCACTTGGTATGGCCAGTCTTTTTAATGTTAGCTCTCCTAGTGGGTATATAGTGGTAGCTCATTTGTGGCTTTGAGTTTTTTTAATGATTGGTGATGTTGAAAATATTTTCATGTGCATACTTGTCATTGGTGTGTCTGTTTTGGTGAAGTGTCTGTTCATATCTTTTGCCCATTTTTAAGTTGGGTTTATCTTACTGAGATACAAGACTACTTTTATTCTAGACCCCAAACCTTTTTTAGGTATATATTTTAGAAATATTTACTTTTAGTCTGTGGTCTGCTTTGGAAGAGCAGAAGTTTTTATTGTTACTGGCATTCAGTGTATTGATTTTTGTGTTGTATTTGAAAAATATTTGCCAAAGATTTTTCTCATTTCCCCCCCTAGAAATTTTATAACTTTAGCTCTTAAATTTAGGTCTGTAACCTATTTGAGTATGGTATGAGATAGGGATGAGGTTCATATTTTGGTATATTGTATTGAATTTTCCAGCACCATTTGTTGAAAAGATTTTACATTCCCCATTGAATTGACTTGGCACCTTTGTTGAAATTCAGATAGTCAAATAAATATGTGTAGGTCAATTTTTGGGATCTCTTCTGTTCCATTGATGCATATTCCAGTCTGTCTCTACTCAAGCTTTGGAATCACATAGGGGAAGTCCTCCAGCTTTTTTTTCCCCCCTCAAATTATTTTGGCTATTCTAGGTGCTTTGCATTTCTATATATTGTTAAAATCTTGTTGATTTCTGCAAAATGTTTGTTGTGATTTTTATTGTGATTGCATTGAGTCAGTTGATCAATTGGGAGGAATTGGTTTCTTAAAATACTGTCTTCTGTTCCTTGAACATGCTATATCTCTCTCCACTTATTTAGGTCTTCTTTAATTTCTTTTTAACAGTGTTTTGTAGCTATCAGTGTACACTCTTGTAAGAGCTTTTATCACTGAAACATATATATGTGCATAAGTTTTTTTTGTTTTTGCCACACCTCACGGCATGTGGGATCCTAGTTCTGCGGCCAGAGATTGAATCCGTGCCCCCTGCAGTGGAAGCATGGAGCCTTCACACTGGACTTCAAGGGAGGTCCCTAAATTTTATATTTTTAAAATGTGATTGTAAATAGTATTTTTAAAATTTCAACTTTCAATAATTGGTGTATATAAGTATCATTGAGTTTTTTTTTTCATTGAGTTTTTTTTTTCATTGAGTTTTGTATATTCACCTAGTATCTTGCCAAACTCACTTGTTTTAGTAGCTTTTATGTAGTTTGATTAGGAAGATTGTGTACATCAGTGATCATGTTGTTTCTGAGTAAAGATAAGTTTTGTTTCTTCTTTTCCAAGCAGTATGTGTCATCTTCTTTTTCTTTTGGCTTTACTGTAATGGCTAGTGCTTCCAGTAGAATGTAGCGATTTTGATTTTGATTGCATTGAATCATTTGATCAATTTGATTAATTTGGGGAGATAACTTTGTCTTGTTCTCAGCCTTAGTGGGTAAGTGTTCAGTCTTTCACCATTAAGTAAGATGTTAGATTTTTGAAGTTTTTATTGGAGCATTGTTGATGTACAGTGTTGTGTTAGTTTCTGCGGTGCAGCACAGTGAGTCAGTTTCACACTTTTTTATCCACTCGTTCTTAGATTCCTTTCCTACATGGGCCATTACAGAGTACTGAGGAGAGCAGAGTTCCCTGTGGTCTACAGGAGGTTCTCGCTGGTTTTCTGTTTGACAGACAGAGTGTGTGTCTCAGTCCCGGTCTCCTGATTTATCCCTCTCCTCTTCTTTCCCCTTGGTAACCACAAGTTTGTTTTCTGCATCTGTGACTCTGTGATGAAATAAGTTTACTTATACCATTTTTTTTTAGATTCCACGTGTGATAGCATACAGTGTTTGTCTTTGACTTACTTCACAAAGTATGACAATCTCTAGGTCCATCTATGTTGCTGCAAATGGGATTCTTTTTTTTTTTTTTCTTCATGGCTGAGAAATATTCCATTTAGGATATGAAGAGCTACTGGGAAATATTTAAGGCAAAAGGAGATGGGGGGGCAGCACAGGATGAAATGGTTAGATAACATCACTGAGTCAATGGATGTGACTTGGAGCAAACTCTGAGAGATAGTGGAAGACAGTGGAGCCTGGTGTGCTGCAGTCCATGGGGTCGGAAAACGTTGGACACGATTTAGTGACTGAACCGGCAACAAATATTCCATGGAATATATGTGCCATATCTTTATCCATTCATCCAATAATGAATATTTATGTTGCTTCCATATCCTGGCTATTGTAAATAGTGCTGCAGTAAACATCGGGGTGCATGTATCTTTCTGAATTATGGTTTTCTCCAGATGAATGTCCAGGAGTAGAGATGTTATTTGTGCTGATCTGTTTTATATCAATATGGCTTCCCCTCCCCTCCCCCATTCTTGTGTTGCGTATTAAGAGGTTTGTTTTTTGATGTTTTTGCTATATATTCTGGATATACATCTTTTTATGAGATTTTTCCTAATACTTTCTCCCAGTCTTCCAGTCTTTGGTGGTACAGATCTTTATTAGTTATTAGCGATGTTTTTGTATTAATGCTCAAGTTTTTGGTCATATGTATGTTTTGGGGGATAGCAAGAATTTCAAAGCTTGAGTAACAGTTACACAGCCATGTATTATAGATCCCATTTCTTAGTTCATATAAATGCAAAGAAACAAATTGTTAACCCGGGCCATATCAGTTCTTAAACATAGAAAATTATTTGCCACTGTATTTAACTATTAAAAGTCATTTTTCATTTTTAGGTAGTTTGGAACTAGATCTTTTTACCTCTTTAATAAAAATGAAACAATAAGTCCTTGTTTATATTCTCATTTATTTTTACAAATTAAGATGAAAGCATCAAATATTCTGGTCTGGGATAATCTTAATGAGAAGGTGCCTAAAACTCTGAATCTTACCTGTGAGGCTTGTCATTGTTCTGTCTTTAACCCTTGCTGAAAACCCCAGTCTTCATGGCTTGCTTTAGTCTGGAATGTATTCCTCTCTCACCAACCTGTACTGTCTGTCTGTTCAAGGTTTCTGTGTGTAACTGTTCTACTGGTTGTGTTAGCTTTTGAATGCCTGCTCTCTCAGCTTATGATCAAATATCAGCAGCTTCACAATGTGCAATTTTTCACATTTAGTATTTATATTACATTATTGTAACCTTAAATCACCTCAGTATCTTCCTGGACACTTTTTTTTCTTACCAGGATAGAGTGACACCTTAATTTACTTACCAGTTCCCTTACCCTGATTTGAAGATAAGTATTTAAATTCTTTTCTGATTTTGATTTATTCTTTCTGTCATGCTGTAACGTTGGAATGTTTTGCAGTTTACATTTAAGAAGACTTATTTTAAAAAACCAGTGGAAATTTCCAGCTTTAAAAAAAAGATCCAACTACTAGTCTAATAACTGCTTTGCAGGAAGAAAGAAATATGAAAAAGAACCGCAGACGTTCTGGATGTCAGCCTGTGAAATTTTCCACGATTTCCCATAACTACATGCAGGCGTCTTACACTGCTGGATTCAGGGCCACTGCAGTCGGACTCTGAGTGGGATTGGAAGCTGCTCTGTCAGTGATAAAATGGCACCCAGCCAGCTTTCAGAGAGCAGTGCATAAATTCATGCACTATATTGTATGTTTGTTTCATCTCTTCCTGAATAGTGTGACTATAACACTGAACTTGCAAAGTTATTTAAAAATCTTGATTCCAAAATTTCTGTTATCAGTGAATTTTGATTTTTAAATGTTCAGTAGGTATATTACACTTCTGAGAATATAGATTTATAAAATTCTTTTAGTCACAATACTTGTAAAATTTTATTTTAGAGGATCTTATACTCTGTTAAAGGGGCTTCCCTGGTGGCTCAGAGGTTAAGGCCTGCAATGCGGGAGACCTGGGTTCGATCCCGGGGTCTGGAAGATCCCCTGGAGAAGGAAGTGGCAACCCACTCCAGTATTCTTGCCTGGAGAATCCCATGGACGGTGGAGCCTGGTGGGTTACAGTCCAGAGGGTCGCAAAGAGTCGGACACGACTGAGCGACTTCACTATCACTGTACTCTGTTAAAGAATGCTCTGAAAATTAAAACAAAGTTTAAAAAATTTCCTCAAGCTCAATATTTGGTGTGATTCAAAACATTTTAGTTTCTATTTCAGGTTCCTACTAATCTTTCAAAGAAGCAAGGAGGCCTTACATTAAAACTAGTAATTGTGCTTTTATTTTGCTGTTTCAAATTTAAAGGCTAACAGTTGTATTGTACTCTTTTCCTCATGAAGGAAGTCCAGGTTGCCCAGTTCTGTAAACTGGAGAAGCTGTATGATGAAGAGGAAATTACACATGCCCTGTAATTGCCTGCTTCCACCTTGTTTCACCTTTCATGGCAAATGCCTAATGGTGGTATTAAGGAATGAAATTGAAAGATTCAGGTTTTGTGAATTTAAACTCACTTCTCCAGTGGGGAATTTGAGCATTCAAAGTGATACAACAGATGTACATACATATCTTTGTATGTTTTAAGACTTGTAAGTCACATTTTGGAAATAAACATATATGACATGTATCTCAGAACTGTTGGCTCTTAGGATTGAACAGGAACAGCTTTGTGACACAACAGTGGCCTCCACCCCTGACCTGTGACCTGCTGCTTTTCCCTTGTGCTGTCTCTCCCTTCCTCCTGACCTCTCCTGTATCTCTGACCCTCCTCCTGTCCTCTTCATGCACTTCCTCATCTCAGCCCTCATTCTGTCTCTGACTATTTTATCCCTTTCCTCTCAGCCTAAATTTTCTTCTGGCCCATACCCTTTTTTCCTTTGTCAACTTGCCACCCTTCAGGTCCGTCACTTTTTCTAATTGCTCACTGTTAACCAAGTCTTTTCTTTGTCTTTGGAAGGCTTCTTTGCTCCAAGCTTCTCTGCTTCTGTCAGATTGATTTTCTTTTAGTTTTTGAACCATCAAACACACACATCCTCACACTTTCCCAAATCCTTGAACTTTTATTTCTGCCTTCATGTTTCAATTTATTTTACAGAGATTTATTGAGTACTAGCCACGTGTTGGGCTTTTCCCTAGATATTAGGGATATACTAGTGACCAGAATTGCTATGGGGGAAAAAGGCTGCATAAGGGGACTGGGAGCTGGTGTGTATGTGTGTTGTGGGGTTTGCATTTTAGATGGATAGTCATGGTAACCTTCTCTGAGAAAGTAACATTTGAGCAGAGTCCAGGAGGTAAGCCTTGTGAGTATTGGTAGAGTGGGGAGCATGGGTGTGGGGAGGCCCTTGGTGGGAGAGCATTCTTAGTGTACTTGAGGAAAGTGCGTTGGTCCGTGTGCCAGAGCACAGTGAGCAGAGGAGTACTCGTCAGAGAAAATCGCAGAGGTAATGGTGGGACCGTGTAGGCAGTTGTAACGTGTTCAGGTTTTGCTTTGAGCAAGTGGGAAATCGCTGCAGGTTTTCTATTTTTTGGTATTCCAAAAAGATCTTGTGAGCATTGTTCTCCACCCCCTTCCCCCGCCTTTTTTTTTTTTTTTTTTAAAAGCATTTCATCTTTTAAATTATAAAAGTAATTTTATACTTATGTAGAAAATACAGAAAAATACAAAGGAGAAAGCGTTACTTTATCAAAGAACAAATATAGATTACCAGTATACCTCATCATCCATTAATGAAGGTTTTGTATCTTCCCACTTGTGCGCCCCCCCCCCCCCACCCCCGCCCCACGCATGCACGCACGCACGCACGCCTCCTGCACTGTGCGGTTTTAGTGGAGAACAGATAAACTGAGTCAGGCTTTACAGAGATCCTTCCAGCTGCTTTGTGAAAAGTAGCCTATGAGAGAGCACGAGGTAGGGAGACCTCTTAAGGGGTGTTCCAGTAGTTCAGGTCCCAGGAAAAGTGGCTTGGACTTGGGTGGTGGCAGAGGAGGTGATAAGAAGTGATCAAATTCTGCATATATTCAAAGAGAAAGCCAACAGAATTTTGCAATGGATTCAGGGTGGGGTCATGGCAGTGTGGGGTGGGGCCTGGTGAGAGAGAAGGAGGGGAACAATCAAGGGTGACTCAGAAGTTTTTGGCTTAAGCTACTAGAGACCTTTGGTTTCATTTTTCTTTCTTGTCAAACTGCCCATCCAAGGTTCAGTTGTGGCTTCTTTATTATGTGTTTTTCTTGTTCATTTGAACTCGTGATTACTTCTTTCACCAAGCCTCTAGTCTGCTCTGCCCAGCTTGGCGCTTGGAATACACCACAGGATGCTATATATAACAAATTGTTTCATTAGAATTAGAATTAGTCTTCCTAACTAGGTAGTGAGCATCTTTTTACTGGATTGTGCTGAATTTATGAAATGTGCTCTGAGACTAATAACTTTCTGAGTACTTCGTGGGCATTCAGTAAATATTGTTTAATTGTATACTCCTCAAGCTTGAGAGCAGGATATGAGGAAAACCTTAAAGTAAATGCCTGCTTTAGCTGTACTTTGGCATACTGGCATCTCCTCCCCCCCCCCACCCCCAAACCGCCCTTCCCCTTTTTATTTTCCTTTTTACTTCTAACATCTGTTCTGACTTTTCTCCTTTTCCCCAAACCTTTACTTAAATAATGTGTGTGAAAGTCCCTCAGTTGTGTCTAACTCTTTGCAACCCTATGGACTACACAGTCCATGGAATTCTCCAGGCCAGAATACTGGAGTGGGTAGCCATTCCTTTCTCCAGGGGATCTTCCCAACCCAGGACTTGAACCCAGGTCTCCACATTGCAGGTGGGTTCTTTACCAGCTGAGCCACCAGGGAAGCTCTTACTTAAATAAGGGGAAAAAAGTTTGGATGCCCTGCTTTGTTTCCAGGACTTCATTTTGTGTTTCTGCTAAGATTTTTCTCTAAAGAAAATGCAAGCGGTGTAGAGTTGCCTAGGAATTATTGTGTTTTAGTGTCTGTCTTGGTTTGCTTAGCTTTTTCAATTTTGTAAACAATCTGTTAACTCATTTGTGCTTTTGGCTTTTCCTTCTTGTGTCACGAAAAATAGAATATGAACTCTCTGAGGGCTGGTAGTTATTTTGTTCACTGCTAGATCGTTAGTGCTGAGAATGGTGGCAGGCACATAGTTGGTATGCAGATATTGAATGAATTCAGAGTAGCAGTAACAACAGTTCCTATTTATTGAGCATATACTATATGCCAAAGTGCTAGGTCCTTTGAATGGATTAGGGGGCATGTACATCTTACTACAAATGAGTTTCCGATCCACATGTTGGTGTTTGAGTGAGTATGATGGAGGAAAGACAGATGCCAGTTGTTACCAGATTTAATCAAGTTTAAGATGCCACGATATACAATGCATTATTTTATCTACCAGCACATAAGAAAAGGTAAAACTGCCAACTGTGGAATGTGGTCAATAGCACATTCTGATTTCAAAGGAATAAAAACAGGAAAAAAAATTCTTAAGAATTTCTATTGTAAATCAACTATACCTGAAAAAATCTAAGAAAATCTACCTGAGAAAATCTAAGAAAATCTACCTAAGAAAAACTATACCTGAAAAAAATCTAAGAATCTTTAAAATAAGGCATATCAGCAGTAATACTCAACATTGGATTTTACATAAACTGATTTAATGATCATAGAGTTAGGTAGGCATTATTATTCTTATTTTAGAGATGAAGAAGCTGAAATTTATGGGATAAGTTCATAGGTTCTCAAGCTAGAGGATCCAAATTGAAGCCTTTTTACCACCCCACATTGCTTCAGGAGTCAGGGCAGCAAAACAGTACATTGGCTTGTCAGCTCTGGCTGGAAGGTTCTTACTTGGCCTGGCTTTAAATACTTTCTTAATGTCACTGATTTTTTTTTTAATAAATAAAAAAAAACTTTGTATTTACTAAGTGCCAGCTACTCTGTTTGTATTTTTGAAAGTGAAAGTCGTTCAGTGGTGTCCAACTCTTTGCGCCCCCATAGACTGTACAGTCCGTGGAATTCTCCAGGCCAGAATACTGGAGTGCTCGGTCCCCTTTCCCTTCTCCAGGGGATCATCCCAACCCAGGGATCGAACCCAGGTCTAAGGCATTGCAGGAGGATTCTTTACCAACTGAGCTATCAGGGAAGCCCTGCTGTTTGTATTTTTATATGGATACAAAATGATATAAGGCCTTATCTCTTTCTCTCAAGGAATTTATTTACAGTCTATTTGGGGAGATGAGAAATAAACATGAAAGTTAGATAAGCAGAGAAGATTTAAATAACATTTCAGAGAATAAGGAAAGAGGTTTAACAAAGCAATGCAGGATTAATTGCTAAGTAAATTGTACAAATAATTGCTTTTTTAGTTCAGAGCAAGGGGAGATGGCTTGAGGCTGGAGTAATCCAGGGAAGGATTTAAATGAATTCCTGGGAGATAGTTTCAGTTACTGAGATTATTTATTTACTTTAAAATTGTATTAATGTTTGTTACAAATGGAATTGTGGACTATGGAACATGAAGAACTTTGGTACTTTTAAGTTTTTTCTGTCTATAGGAGAGCAAAGGAACTGCCTGCAATAGAAAAGTATAAGACATCATGTGGTATCAAGTAGACAGGCAAAATACTCAATTTTAAGAAGGGCCTTTGGGTGAAAAAGAAGGAACTCCTGAATGCCTTGTGTGCCATCACCCTCTTAACCACATTTTTACAATCAGTTGCACTTTCTGAACCATCACCAAGGTACTTTCTGTGGCTCTTAGAGTTCATGATGAACTTCTAAATATTGGAAGCGAGTGTTAACGTACTTTATGGTATTCATATTTCTTGTGTTTTGAAATAGGAGCTCTTAGTTAAAGACTTACAGCACATAAAGAATAGTTCATTATGTTTCTGGAGGATATGATTGGCAGTGTTTCTGGTTACATTCTTGAATCAGATATGTAACTTGACATTAGATTGTAGAGTGTGTTATTACTTGTTTTACAGACTAGTCAAAAGCAAAACAGTAAAGGCTTGGAAAGCAAGAGAATTGTATTTTGGATCTTGTTGGTAGTCTTGGGCATTTTGTTTAACCTTCTTCGTTAGGTCACATGTAAGGTTCTTTCCGTATTTTTTTAAGAACATTTTTTTCTTACTTTTTAAATAATTGGTAATATATATAGATGGCTAACAAAATTCAAACTCTTCCAAAGCATATGAAGGTTCCTTTCACTTTCTTCTGTTTCCTAATTCCTTTCTCAGAGGCAGTCACTGTTACCATTTCCTTTTTTGTATATTTACAAACATATCTATGTATCTTTAGAATTTACATATTTTCTATTGTTATAAGCACATGTAGTAGTATAGTTTTATACCTAGTACAAAAAAAAACAATGCTTTGTAACTAGTTATGTTTAACATTGCATTTTGAAAATGGTTTCATATCAGCGCATACAGATATAGTTCTTTTGTTAAAGTAGATTATCATTTTTATAATTAATCAGTTTATCGTTAATGGATATGTTGCATATAACAACAGAGTGCTATGGTGAGTTTTCTGGTATACATTTTATTAAAGTTTATATCTGCATCTTGAATATTAGTGAGATTAAACATTCTGCCTCGCCTCCTAAATGTTTAAAGGACATTTGTATTTTCTTATTCTATAAACTCTTGTCTAGTTTTCTTGAGGTTATTTGGAGTTTTTTTATTTTCATATAATAAAATAAGTTTCGTATATTATTAAAAGCCATTTGCCTTTGAAAAATACCTGTTGCAAATACTTCACTGCCCTTTTAAATAGTAATTGTCCTTTTTGCAGATAAATATTGCTTCATTTTATACTAAAATGCCCACTTTTCCAGTATTTTTCATTAAATTCTTCATAGTCAATTTGTATATTTTTATACAAGATGAAATTATGCTTTTTAATACATTTTATATGTAATATACCTAATTTTTCTGTGGTAAAATATACATAACAAAAAACTTACTACTTTTAAGTGTATGATTCAGTAGTATTAAGTACCTTGACAATGTTGTACAACTATTATCACTATGCATTTCCAAAACTTTTTCATCCCAAATAGACCTAATATGTATTTAGGTAGTAATTTCAGTTTATGACTTAATAACTGCCTCTCATATTTAAAAGGGTATATGTGTGCTCTTTTCAGCCTGGAGACACACAGAACTCTATATACTTGCTTGAAGGAGAGATTTTGAGTAAGAGGCACAGCTATAATTGGGAGAAAGTCTCTTATGCTTGGAGGATTCTGTTCTGATTCTAGTCACCAGTTTAGGTTATCATTTTCTTGATCCACTTTTAGTGAAACTGCTTTTCTGGGGGCTTCCTTAGTGGCTCAGTGGTAAAATCCACCTGTCAGTGCAGGAGATGCGGGTTAGATCCCCGGTCTGGGAAGATCCCACATGAGCAGCTAAGCCCATGCGCCACAGCTCCTAAGCCTGTGCTCTGGAGCCCTCAAGCCGCAGCCACCGAGCCCATGTGCTGCAACTGCTGAAGCCCGTACACCCTAGAGCCCTGCTCTGCACCAAGGAAGCCACCACAGTGAGAAGCCTGTGGGCTGCAATTAGAGAGAAAGCCCATGCCGCAGTGAAGACCTGGCACAAGTAAAAATAGATAAACAAAAAAAACCTACTTTTTTTTTTATGCTTTGTATTTTGGAAAATTTCAAACATAAAAAAAGGAGAATGGTATAGTGTTCCCAATGTACTTATCACTCAGGTTTACAATTATCAGTTTATGGCCCATCTTGTTTCGTTTATATCTCCAGTTACTGATACTTTTTTCCTCCACGTTGTTTTGAAGCAAATACCAGGCATCATATGATTTCCTTAAGAATCTTTAAAAGATAAGAACTCTTTCAAATCCCATCCCTCTCAACCCCACATAACACAATTCCATGTAGAAAAACTAAAGTAATTCCTTTAGTAGCACCAAATACACAGTCACTATTCAATTTTCTAGTTCTTTCTGTTGCTTCACCTTTTTAAAAAAAAATCTGACTCAGATCCAAGCAAGAGTCACACATTGCAGTTTGGTTGGTATGTATCTTACGTACTTTTTAAGTATCGGTTGCTTCGCCTCTCTTCTTTTGAATTTTTTTTTCTATAGAATTTCTTGTTGCCTAGATTTTGCTGAGTATATCCTTGTTGTTGTTGTTGTTGTGGTGTTAGTCGCTCAGTTGTATCGACTGTCTGAGATCTCATGGACTGTAGCCCGCTAGGCTCCTCTGTCCTTGGAATTCTCCAGGCAAGAATTCTGTAGTAGATTGCCTTTTCCTCCTCCAGGGGGTCTTCCTGACCCAGTAATCGAGCCTTCTTCTCCTGCATTACAGGCAGGTTCTTTACTGTTTCAGCCATCAGGGAAGCCCTGAGTATATCCTTATGTTATTTAAACTGCTTCTCTGTATTTTTTTTTTTTTTTTAATATAAATTGGTAGATGGCGCTCAAGATTTGATCAGATTAAGGTTCAGTTATTTTGGGCAAGTTCATTAGTTATCTATTGCTGTGTAACAAAAGAATCCCAGCCTTGGCAGTTTAGGACATATTATTATCTTCCATAGTTTCTGAAGGTGAGCAGTCTGGGAGTGGCTTAGCTGGCTGGTTCTAGCGTCAAGTCTCTCATGGGTTGCAGTGAAGCCGTCACCCAGGGCTGCAGTCATCTGAAGGTTTGACTGGGGCTGGAAGATCTGCTTTCAAGATGGCTTACTCCCACAGCTGTTGTCGGAGGTCTTAGTTTTTTGCCTATCCTCAAGGCACTCTGCCAGAGCAAGTGATCAGGGAGAGAGGGAGATAGGGAGGAAAAAAGCTGCAATGCCCTTTATGAGCCCAGAATTGACATACTGTCAGTTCTGCTCTATTCTTTCGGTCCTGCACACCAGCCCTGATACCATGTGGGAACGGACTACTTAAGGGTATGAATTTTAGGAGATGGACATCACCAGGAAAAATTTTGTAGACTGGCTATTGTAGTGAGATGACTATTTATGTGGTGTGGTTTATTAGGACACACATGATGTTTGCTTCTCTCTTTGTAATACTTGATGTTATTGATCAGTACCCTTCATCTGCTAATTTATTAGGTATTGCAAATGCTAATACTGTCCTACTCTTTTACAGTTCATGTAGGAAAGGCAGGATGTTTGGCTCTTTTTCTTTCAGTTCAGTTGCTCACTCATCTCCGACTCTTTGCGACCCCATGAACTGCAGCACGCCAGGCCTCCCTGTCCATCACCAACTCCCAGAGTTTACCCAAACTCATATGCATTGAGTCAGTGATGTCATCCAACCATCTCATTCTCTGTTGTCCCCTTCTCCTGCCCTATCTTTCCCAGCATCAGGGTCTTTTCAAATGAGTCAGCTCTTTGCATCAGGTGGCCATAGTATTGGAGTTTCAGCTTCAACATCAGTCCTTCCAATGAACACCCACCCAGAACTGATCTCCTTTAGGATGGACTGGTTGGATCTCCTTGCAGTCCAAGGGACTCTCAAGAGTCTTCTCCAACACCACAGGTCAAAAGCATCAATTCTTCGGTGCTCACCTTTCTTTATAGACCAACTCTGACATCCATACATGACTACTGGAAAAACCATAGCCTTGACTAGATGGACCTTTGTTGACAAAATGATGTCTGCTTTTTAATATGCTGTCTAGGTTAGTCATAACTTTCCTTCCAAGGAGTATGCGTCTTTTAATTTCATGGCCACAGTCACCGTCTGCAGTGATTTTGGAGCCCCCAAAAATAATGTGTCACTGTTTCCACTATTTCCCCATCTATTTGCCATGAAATGATGGGACCAGATGCCATGATCTTAGTTTTTCTGAATGTTGAGCTTTAAGCCAGCTTTTTCACTCTCCTCTTTCACTTTCATCAAGAGGCTCTTTAGTTCCTCTTTGCTTTCTGTCATAAGAGTGGTGTCATCTGCATATCTGAAGTTATTGATAGTTCTCCCAGCAATCTTGATTCCAGCTTGTGCTTCATCCAGCCGAGCATTTCTCATGATGTACTCTGCATAGAAGTTAAATAAGCAGGGTGACAATATACAACCTTGACGTACTCCTTTCAGAATTGGAACCAGTCCGTTGTTCCATGTCCGGTTCTAACTGTTGCTTCTTAACCTGCATACATATTTCTCAGGAGGAAGTTAAGGTGGTCTGGTATTCCCATGTCTTGAAGAATTTTCCACAGTTTGTTGTGATCCACACAGTCAAAGGCTTTAGCGTGATCAGTGAAGCACAGGTAGATGTTTTTCTGGATTTCTCTTGCTCTTTCTATGATCTAATGGAGGTTGGCATCATAGAAAAGCATTGTCAAAGCATACAGTTATTGTAACATGTTCCTTGTAACATCAATCTTTTATAAGTAAATATACATTTAATTTCCACTAATTTCACTATTTTTATGCTGATACGGACTTTCCAATAATTAGGGTTGTCTGACGTTCATTCTCAGATAAATTCCACAGGATTAACTTATGACAGCAGTATTATTTGAGTTCTGCTATGTTTAAAAGTTTGCTGGTAGCGCTTCTTGAAAGCTGGTTTGCTGACTGTAAAATTCTTTCTGGAGTGTGTGTCATTCCATTGTCTTCTGGCGTAGAGCATTGCTGTTACAGTCTGAGGTCAGTCCGGTTTTCTTTCTAAGTGACTTAGTTTTTTTTTTTTTTTGTCTTTGCATGAATGTCCAAAGGCTCTTTTTCTTACTGCTGTTATGTATTGGTGTTGGTTATTCTGACTCATTTTTTTCCAAGTAAGTAAATCCTTTCAATATGTAGTTTTAAGCCCCCTCCACTCTGCTTTTTCTCGCAACATCAGTACAGATTTCTTGACTTGCAGGTTTTTTTTTTCCTTTTGTTTTGCTGTTCTTCTGCCTTGGTTTTCTTCTTTCGGGTATACACTATACATATGTTGGGTTTTTGTAAACTGTTACGTGAGATGACCTTTCTTCTTTTTCTAGACTTTTATATTCATCTGTCTTCTCAAATCTTCCCATTTGGATTTCTAATAAAACCTTAAAGTCAACATGTCTAAAATTGAACTTGAGAATTTCTTTTCTAAATTTCCTTTAAGAAACCTTCCTTGTCTCCTTTGTTGGTAATTTGATTCTTTCAGTTGTGCTGGACAAAAACCTGAGCTTTTTTTTCTCTCACTTCCATATATTTAGTCACTTAGTCGTGTCTGATTCTTTGAGACCCCATGGACAGTAGCCCGCCAGGCTCCTCTGTCCATGGAATTTTCCAGGCAAGAATACTGGAGCAGGTTGCCATTTCCTACTCCAGGGATCTTCCTGACCCAGGGATTGAACCCGAGTCTCCTTTGTCTCCTGCATTGAAGGTGAATTCTTTTATCACTGAGCCACTGGGGTTCTGTCTGTTAATAACATAATAGTTGGACAAATCTTTTAAAATCCTAAGTCATTTGGCATTTATCTCCTCATTCTGCAGAGGTTTTCTCATTTCATTTAGTAAGAAAGTCCTTACTTGGTGTATGAGGCCCTCTGCTCTTTGCTCCTGATAGATCTGTTTTCACCTTTCCTTCCTCTCTCTTTCTTCCTCACTCTTGGTTCAGTCCTGTTCTTCATCACATGGGGCTTAATGCTGCCTCTGGGTGTGCCGTCTGTGGGGAATGCTTTTTCAGTCTGTCTGTTTGACTAACTTCGTTAGCTCTGTATGTCTCAAATCTCACTCTCCTAGTGAGGCCAATTCTCACCACCCTATTGAATACTGGAACCTTGCCCCTCATAGCACTGATCTTTTAACATACCATGTAATTTACTTATTTATTGTGTTTAAAGGTGATATGCCTTTCCCTGATAAAATATAAGTTCCACAAGGACAAGGATCTTAGATAAAGTGCCTGGCATATGGTAGATGTTCATTATTCATTTGTTGAGTGAATAAATATGCTCTCTATTTCCTTGAAAGGAGGATATCCTTCTCAAACTCTTCTCCTGCTCCTGTCTGTGGCATGGTGTTTTTCTGGGGCATAGTCTGTCTTTCATCTTCGAACTCCATGGGACTACATTAGGGAAGTCCCTGGTCTCTGTTGGTTTCATTTTAGCTCTTGGTCTGTTTAGGCTGGAACTGATTCTAGAAATCCAGTCAGGATGGATGTTCATTCTGAATTTGTTTAAAGGTAGGGTGATCTCTTAATATGAAGAATCCCTGAGCAGTAGTTAACCATTTATTGTATGTACAAGGGAATTTCTTTTTGTTTTTTTAGCCAGAGTAATAATAATTCACCATCTTTACTGAATTTTCAGTGACAGTTTGAGGAAGGGGTTGGTAGCTATAGGCATTTGTTAATATGCAGTTAAAAATTTCTTTATTAAAAAGTGTATATGCATTATTATATCTTCCCAGTGTTTCCGTATTTTGTTTCAGCAAATTAAGAAAGTTACAGTAGTCCAGAAAATATTGTTATCATGACAGTTTCTTGAGTGGTCTCCCCAAGAAAGGCTACTCTCTATACTGCTATCAGGTCCAGGTACAAAGTGTAGGATATAGGCTATAGCAATGAGATCTTTAATTGGCAAGCATGATAAAATCAACTAGTGTTACAAAGGGTCTCAAAAAAATGCAATTTGGTGAGGTTTTTAAAAATTATTAGTTATTATTGAAAACATTTGTTAAATATTCCTTTTCTCGATTTGGATTGGATATAATGCATAAAAAATTCAAAGACATTATAAAAACATTTCTTATGAAGTTGATACCTGTTCTCTGTAGGTGATAGTAAGTTAAAATGTTAAAAAAAAAAAAAAGAAACAACCCAGAGAAGATCATTTTGGTGTATACCTTTTCAGTCTTTATTTATGAATACACAGTACATAAGAAATGGAAATGAGGTCATATAATATGTTACAATATATTGTGAACATTTAAAGAGGCTTAGTGTTTCATTATGTGGATATAACTTATTCAATTTTCTGATGTTGCCCACTTAGGTTATCTTTATTTTCTATTATAAAATAACACTGCAGTGAAAGTTTCTCATGACTTGTCTTATTCGGCTTAAGTGGAACCTTTATGGATGTTTAAGTAATTATCCTTAAGAAATTTTTATCTTTTTCAAATTAATTTAAAATTGTATGTGAAATTAAAATTTTACAGTAATCTTAATGAAAAGAGGACAGACTTTTGGTAGTCATTTAGATTACCAATACTAGTTAAGATGAAAATTCTTTAGCAGTATAATTTACCATTTGCAGTAATGAGTGCTCATTACGGTCATCTTTTTGGTAAGTAAAACATTGGAATGAAGGATGCTTTAGGTGAATAACCAATGTACTTTCAATCAACTACAGTGATTTTTGTTTTTTTTTTAAGTACTTGAGACAATGCTTAAATAGGTATTTATATTAAGAAGCGTAAGAGAAGCCCACCGTAACTTCCCCCCTAATGCATTGTTTGTTTAGGCAAAAATAGGTACTGTGTGTTCCTGTCTCCTATACGTACATCTTTAAAAATTCTTGTATGGTACCATGAATAACTTACTACTTGCTTTAAAATATGTAAATATTTAATTAAATTAAGTAAAATAAATTAAGTAAATTAGTTATTTACATATTTGTTTTAAAATATAGACTTTGACAAAGGTTCAGAAGTTTCCAATTTCATTTACAGTTTATTTTATGCATATTGTTTATTAACACAATTAAGGAAAAATCTTTTCTGATTTTTTGTAAGAAGTAGTATGTTTATTAAAATGATGCACATATAAGAGAAATTTAAGCAATATAAAGTATATTTGCAGAAGCTAGCACTAACAGTTTTATATGTATCTTGCTACATACCTCTGTGTAGACTTTTAATATATATTAGAAATAAGGGATTTTTGCATGTTCTGTAATTTTTTAGTATTCCCACTAATGTGATGAACATCTTTCCAGGTTAATAAGTTGAAATCAATATTATTTTTATGGTTTGTTCTATGCATTTGACATCGTTTTTCCCCCTCTTCTTTTCATATATGCAGCGTCCTTTAAGAAATCCATCCTTTGCTGATAAAATGTTCAGTACAGTTGCTTAGTCATGTCCGACTCTGCGAACCCATGGACTGCAGCACACCAGGCTTCTCTGTTCATCACCAACTCCCAGAGCTTGCTCAAGCTCTGTGTCCATCGAGTTGGACATCTCATCCTCTGTTGTCCCCTTCTCCTCCTGCCTTCAATCTTTCCCAGCATCAGGGTCTTTTCCAGTGAGTCAGTTCTTTGCATTAGGTGGCCAAAGTATTGGACCTTCAGCATTAGTCCTTCTAATGAATATTCAGGACTGATTCCCTTTAGGATTGACTGGTTTGGTCTCCTTGCAGTCCAAGGGACTCTCAAGAGTCTTCTCCAACAGCACAGCTCAAAAGCATCAATTCTTTGGCGCTCAGCTTTCTTTATGGTCCAGCTCTCACATCCATACATGACTACTGGAAAAACCATAGCTTTGACTAGACAGACCTTGATCGGCAAAGTAATGTCCCTGCTTTTTAATATGCTGTCTAGGTTTGTCATAGCTTTCCTTCCAAGGAGTAAGTGTCTTTTAATTTCATGGCTGCAGTCAGCATCTGCCGTGATTTTGGAATCCAAGAAAGTAAAATCTGTCACTGTTTCCAGTGTTTCCCCATCTGTTTGCCGTGAAGTGATGGGACCAGATGCCATGATCTTCGTTTTTTGTGTGTTGAGTTTAAGCCAGCTTTTTCACTCTTCTCTTTAATCAAGAGGCTCTTTATTTCCTCTTCACTTTCTGCATAGGAGTGGTGTCATCTGCATATCTGAGGTTATTGATATTTCTCCCGGCAAGCTTGATTCCAGCCTGTGGCTCATCCAGCCCAACATTTTGCATGATGTACTCTGCATAGTAGTTAGATAATCAGAGTGACAATACACAGCCTTGACGTACTCTTTTCCCAGTTTGGAGCCAGTCCATTGTTCCATGTCCAGTTCTAACTGTTGCTTCTTGACCTGCATACATATTTCTCAAGAGGCAGGCGAGGTGGCCTGGTATTCCCATCTCTTGAAGAATTTTCCATGGTTTCTTGTGATCCACACAGTCAAAGGCTTTAACGTAGTCAGTGAAGCAAAAGTAGATATTTTTCAGGAATTCTCTTGCATTTTCTGTGATCCAGTGGCTGTTGGCAATTTGATCTCTGCTTCCTCTGCCTTTTCTAAATCCGGCTTGACCATCTGGAAGTTCTCAGTTCACCGAGAAGCCTAGCATGGAGAATTTTGAGCATTACTTTTTAGGTTATTTCTAAGTTATGCTTTAAATACTTTGTTAATTTCTTAACTAAACAAGGCTGAATAAGACTTTTATAGTTCGCTTTGTGTTTAAAAATATCCCTCTCAGGACTTCCTGGCGGTCCAGTGGTTAGGATACTGAGCTTCCACTGCAAAGGGCAGAGTTCAATCCCTGGTCATTGAAGGAGGCTCATGGATGCCCTGTGGTGTGGCCATAAAAGAGGGAAAAAATTACTCCTTCTCGGCTTCACCTTTTTTTTAATTGAAAAAATCTTACGGAGTTCATTTGAAATAAAAAGAAAAAAGCAGGGAAGAAAGTGAAAAGTGAATTATCTTTGGCTGTGAATAATTTAAATATTTCTGCAGTTTTAGTTAAGGTATTCTGCCATACTGATGGCAGAGCATGTCCAATAGATTATTTTTTTGATAGGTTTCTCTTAAAAAGTTAAATATATTTTTAAAATAAGATTAAGTTTTAAAACATTTAACCTGTAAGTTGATAAATGTGTTTCCATGTTAAAATAAAGGTAAGCAGGTAGTGGTTTTCTGGTCATATATTGTGGAATATAGCCTTTCTAAGTATTATTCTTATCTTGTGTCTGAGTTCTTTTGGTGTTTTGTATAGGAGAGAAATGTACCTTTCCTCTTTAAAAGTCTTTTATTAAATCAGTAAGGAGACAATTTAAAGTGATGGGACAGTTTTTCTTCACATTGCAGTTGTAGTTGGAAATAGTGTTGCCATTTTGGGAACTTTCAAATACTGCATTTTAATTTTAATCTAGATGTCTATCTGTACATACAAAACAGTTTTCTTGTTTTTGAAATTTGACTTTAAAATTGCTTGATGTGGATTAACAAAGCACTGATGTGTAAGATATTTAGTTCTCCCCCTCCCTTTTACTTCTTAAGAAAAGATGCAATAGGGAATAGGAATAGGTTTTTGAGTGAATATTTAGCCGGGTTTATATAGTGTTTTGATGTTGTGTTAGCTTCTGCTGTGAGGTAGGTTGTATGGCAAGGAATAAAGATAACTGAAGTTAATAAAAGTCAAAGTCTTATACTCACTTTGACATGTTATTTTGGTGTATTGATTTTTTTGTCCCGTTGCTAGCCTCATGTTGGGAGGGTATACTTTAAAAAATGAATGTAAGTGTATATATGCATATACACATGTATTTAATTCACACATATACTTCCATAAATATGCACAAGTATATAATTCACTTAAGAGTACTGACAAGTTTTAGATCATTTAAACTTTACCTGTTAGCTGATAAATGTGTTTTCTTTTTCATTGTTTATTTTATTATTTATTTGTTTATTTTGGCTGCGCTGGGTCTTTGTTTGCTACGCGGGAGCTACTCTGTAGCTGTGGCGATTGGGGACGACTCTTGTAGTGTGCGGGCTTCTCATTGCAGTGGCTTCAGTTGTTGAGCACAGGCTCTAGGCTCACCAGCTTTGGTGGTGGCACACGGACTTAGTTGCCCTCTGGCATGTGGAATCTTCCTGGAGCAGGGATCAAACCTGTGTCCCTTGCATTGGCAGGCAGCTTCTTTTCTTTTTTTTTGGCAGGCAGATTCTTAACCACTGGACCACCGGCGAAGTCCAGTAAATGTGTTTTCATGTTAAAATAAAGATGAGAGAGTAGTGTTTACTGGTGTGTATCTTCCTAATACACACTAATGCACATTAAGTGATAACGTTCCAGAGAAAGTGTTTGTTCCTTTTTTTGAGGTTCGAGCTTCAAAATTTCATAAATATTCAGATATTCAAGATTTCATAAATATTCAGAGCATCAAGATGCTTCTCTGCATGTTGATCTCCTGACTTATGTTGGTCAGTCGGAGCTGTTAAAATTCACTTGCACATGGTGTTTTGATATGGGTTTGGATTTTACTAGGTCCATGAAGACTTCCCAAGGGATATATGAGCACAAATAATTTTAAGAAACTTTTCAATATGAAATTTCAAACACAAAAAGCAAAAATACTATAATGAATTCTCATGAAACTATCTCCTAGCTTCAGCAGTTAGTAACTCATGGCCAGTTTTTATTCATACTCCTTTTTTCTCCTATATCATGTTGAAGCAAGTCCCAGATAACATACTAGTCTATCATAAAAATTTTCATAAATGTCTTAAAACATAAGGACTATTAAAAAAATTCTCACCTTAAAAATTTTTTAAATATCAAATATCTAGGGATGTTCAGGTTTTCAGTTGCTTGAGACATAACTGACTGTTTTATACTTTATTTGGATCAGATGCACATATTGCAATTTGTTGTTGTTTGTTTTTATTTTGCACTGTACTGCTTCGCTTGTGGGATCTTCGTTTCCCAACCAGGGATAGATCCCAGACACACCTTGAGCAGTGAAAGCACGGAGTCCTAACCACTGGACTGCCAGGGAGTTCCACCCTCTTTCATGTCTCTCTTAATTTAGGCTCCTACTGTTTCCCTCTCTCTTTGCCTTGCAGTTTATTTGTTGGAAAAACTGAGATTATGTCTTGGAAAACTTTCCATTTTGCGTTTGATTGGTGTCATTTAGCACATTCTTCTGTCCTCTGTGTTTTCTATGAAGTGTGAGGCTTTAAAGACTTCAGTTTCCAGGTTCATAAACTTGTGTTCTCTTAAATTCTTAAGTTGGTCTGCTTGAGAATGATTTTGTAGAGTCTTTTTCTCCAGATATCTCCTTTTACAATTGTTCTTCTAACTGCCAAAAGAAAGGAATAACTTTTTACTGTGTTGCGTTGACACTGGATGTTAACTGCCCCCCCCCCCCCCCCGCCAAAAAAAAAAAATTTTGGGGTTTGGAACACAGTTAACTACAGATGTTGGTGTCAGGATTTAAAAAAGTGAAGGACTCCAGTGGCTGGGTAACAAGTGGTCTGTCAGGTGCTTTTGAGTCTATTTTCATCAAAATCAAAATAGAAGGGAAGGTTAATCAAAGTGCTCTCTGGGAAATAATGAACAAATAATTTTTGATAGTTTACTGAGATTTTTGTCATGTAACTAAGATTGCATTGAAAGAATTGAGCGACACTACTTTCCCATAACTTCTTCTGCTTAATTATCTGTTCATGTCAGCAAGTTTTATTTATAATTTTACAAGCAAAATGTATAAATTGACAAATACTGCTGCAATTTATGAATATTATTCATTGTGGTGTCTGAATGTATGGGGTGGGGTGTGGAGAAGAACCCCGGACTCTATATCTTAACAGATTCACTTACAGTGAAAAATGTACTTTTTACATGTATTTTATAAAATTTGTAATATGCTTATATTTTGAACATCAACATCCTAATAATGATGGTAGTAATAATTCAAAGTAAAATGTGTTTTCAGCACTTAGAACCTGTGATCAGATGGAATTCAATTTTCAGTTTATATATCCTTTTGTTACAGAGATGGAATGATCAATAAAATACTTTCAGGCATAAAATAATATCCCATTATGATCAAATACTGTGAGAGAAGAGGAATGGGAATTTGTATTTGAGGAGAAAGGGACAGTTATAAAATTTCTTGCTGTTAGTGAGGGATGATATTAATCCAGATTCCTTTGAATATTTAAGAGTGATCTAACAGTTTATTAAAATGTTAATACTTACTTGGAAATTACTGATTTGTAACTAGTTAAGCTGATGAAAAATTTAAATGTCAACATCCAAATATTCTGGGTAACATAGTTTTACAAAATACCTTTGGTAGGTACGTGAGCAGAAAGTTTGAAGTCCTTTGTTACCCACTTATGTCGGACTCTGCTTACTGTGTTGGTGATGAAAGCCAGAGTAACACTTCAGTCATTTAAGGAGTGGATTCTCTAGAAAAACTGCATCTGTGTCTGAAGCAAAGACACATAACTTTATATATATCAAAACTCTAAATGCAAAGAAGCTTGCATTCCTCCCCACCCCATTCTTCACAGACAGACAGCTGGTTCTTTAGTTGTGTATGTAGGATTACAGTTTGCTATTTTGTATTTGGAGTTTTTAAATCAACCCTGCCTTGTGTTTTCCTTGTCAAGGTGCAGGTGGGAAAAGAAAGGGTTGTATTGAAAGAAGAATTTGACAGTGATTAAAAGAAAATTAGAATAGTAGTGATTCTGTTGAAAAATTTAAACTGTGCACTAAAAAAATAAAAACCATCATTTGTTCATATCTGAGCAGTTTATTTTGCCCATATAGGAAACCTGAAAGAAGAATTTTTACATGGCTTAATGTTTCATCATTAGGATAATTTAATGTGTATAGTCCCCCTTCATGAAGAATAAATAGAAGGGCTAAAAAAGAAAGGTTGATGTATAAACATTTTTTAAACTGATATCTTCTTCCTTTTCTTTTTTTTTTGGTGCCGTGACTCGGATACCCTTTTCTTTCTTTCTTTTTTTTTTTTGACTTGGAGGAAGCTCTGTTTCCCTAGGTTTTAAATGCTCATGCTCCAGGTTGGTCCTTTCACTGATTTTTTCTTCCGTTTTTTCTTTTTTTTTTTTTTGACTTGAAGGAGGCTCTGTTTCCCTAGGTTTTAAATCCTCATGCTCCAGGTTGGTCCTTTCACTGAGGATGAGGCACTTTTGTGGTAGTGTTGCCATGGTGACTGCTTTCCAAGTGCTGCCTCAAGGTCACTCATCACTCATAGTCCTGAATACTTGGATTTTGTTAAAGAAAAAAATATCAACACTCAGTGGATAAAAAATGAAGTTAATTATCACATTGCATTATTCATTCAAACCTAGGAAAATTATACTAAACCAGGTTTTGTGTTGGCAGTATTGATAAGCTGTGAATATTGCATTTTAAACTGTCATCTTGGAAGGCTAATGGTATATCTATAAATTACCCATAGCCTTGTATTGTAGTAATTTGATTATATTTCATTTGTGAACCCTCCCCCCCCCCCTTTTAGATGAAACAACTTAATTTTATTGCTTTTATGTTTGAGTATGTCTTAACAGACCTGCCTCAGTATTTTATTTTTGATACGAGACAAAGGCAATGATTTCTTAACTAATACTCCTTTTCTTTTTGGTAAACTTAACTTGAAGTTGCCAATTGCATCTCATATTAGGATGATCATTTTATTTTCCCCAAACAAGATTTCAGAGATCTATTGTCTACCTGATTTCGACTTCATGTATTCTTTGTCTTATACTGCTGTTAGTTTTCCTTGTCCTTACTTTCTCGATTTTTATCTTCTGGTAAAATGCAAATGTTATATCATCAGAGATTTTCATATATTGCTATCAAGCTGGTTTTCAGTGATGGAAAATAGGAAAAGAAATGCTTCTTTGCATTAATGTTTATTTTCTTGTGAATATTATTTTAAGGAGAGAAGAGTCAGCCATGTGCCTCCATTAGGTTGAAAGGTGACTTTGAAATCAGAGACGAGAAACATTATTTATAAAAAGGAAAGTGTTACCAAAATAAACAAAATGCTATTCAAACACATATGACTAAAAAATTCGGTCTTAAAACTAATTGGAATCTAACTAATTGCTCTACTTCCAGGGTAGTTGAATGAATTGATTCTCATAAAGCATTTTCACCTCTGCTTTTGCAGAGCAGACACCTTTGCAGTGTCTGATCAGGATATTTTACATGCTTGAAATTTCAATGAATGCAGAGCTGTATAGATAGTATTACAAGTATGCCAGGTAGTATGTGCCAGCTAACGTTTGTTTCATTTTTACATATTTATTGAAATTGTAAATTGCTACATATTTATGAAACCAAGTATGTTATTTGATGCTATTTTTGCTAATTTATTTGAAAAAGGAATTGATTTAAAACTATGTAAGCTATGATGTGAGGCAGTATGATCTAGAAAAAAGAATTTTAGACCGAGAGGTCAGGGCTTAGCATTGATCCTCCATCTTTCTCACTCTGTGAATTTGGTCAAGTCATTCTTTGTGCTTCATTTTACTCAACTCTAAAACAGAGTTTTTCCATTTCCGTAGTGGTCTTCCATGATTCCAGTCCCGGACTTGTTCTGTGTATTACATTTGGATTATATTAAGTGGAGGAAGACTGCAGTTCATCCTCATCTAAAACGTTGAATCTTTCTGACTGATTTTGGATATAGATTTATTTTGTGTTTTCTTAGTTCACATTCAGTAATTTTGTGTTCTAGGTGCATATTTAAGTAGATTATTTTGAAAGGAAGGGAGAAAGAGTTTGGGAGTATGACTGGTTTACAATAAACAGCAGTTTTTAAAATGTTTCATGACCCACTCTATAGAATTAGAATTGACTGTAGAAACTGAAAAATATCAAATAGAAATTGATTTTGAATATCTTGATTGTGTACTTTATATTCTAGATGTTTCCACTGAGGAGGGAGGTTTAGCATGCAGTATGTTTTTCTTCGAAGTTCCCTTAACATCTCTCTTTCCACAGCATAGGAAAGCACTAGTCTCAAAAACACAGCCCATCTGTGTTTCTTTTTCTATTAGAAAAAAAGATAGTGAGTTTTAAAATTTTACAGGATATAGGCTATATTAACAAAAAGTGAAAGCAATTTGTGATTTAGTATTAAATGTAAACACATAGTTTTTACTTTGTTGGATCCCTTTGTGCTTGTTCTATTATTACCATCTTTTTGTCAGAACAGAGATCTACTTCATTTAAAAAGTAATAAAAGTTCATTAGACTATAATGAATCTATTATAGTCTAATATTAAACCAGACCTCTACTGGCTGGTTAGTAAAATGGTGCAACAAAGATCATTCTTCTTCCATTTTACCCACTTGTGCATGTATTTCCGTGGAACTCTGTCAGATTTCTGGGTCAGAGGGATATCCTTAATGTTTGGGTAGATATTTCAAAATTGCCTTCCAGAAAGGTTTAAAAGTTTACATTTCTCCTGACAGTAACACCTTTTTGTGTACATTTGGATGATGATCTTATAGCTACCGTTTATTGAGTACTTACCTTGTGTTAGGAATTGTGCCAAGTGCTTAATTTAGCTCTCACTAATCCTGATAATCCTGTAAGATATTATTTTCATTCCCATTTACAGTTGAGGAATTTGAGGGTCAGAGAGGTGAAATAACTTCCTTAAGGCCACATAACTAGTAAAGGGCAACACTGGGCTTTTAATCCCTGTTGCTTTGAATCTGTAGTCTGTGTTTCCTTTATCGAAAAACAGTATTTCTAAAATTGTTCAGGTTGACAGTGTTCTGTGACAACCTAAGGAGTGGGGTGGGGAGGGAGGTGGGAGGGGCTTTAGGAGGGAGGAGACATATTTTATACCTGTGGCTGATTCGTGTTGGTGTGTGGCAGAGGCCAACACAGTATTGTAGAGCAGTTGTCCTCTAGTAATTGTATTTTGTTCTATACTTAATATTATACAGTTATAATCTTTGATAATTATTACTCAAGAGCAGTTATGTTTTATGAGTATTGTTCAGTTGCCATCACCAATAGAATGATACTCAGATGTGTTTTTTCTATAAAACTTGATAACTAATTTAAAAAAGATAAATTGTTGAGGTTGGAGAGGACTCTCTAATAGGTCCCCGTGAAAGTTTGGAATATGCATTTTTTTTTCAAAACAAGTGACACAGTGTTTTAGATCAACTTAGCCCAAATAGTGTAGATAATGCACTTTATTAAAAAAAAAATTTAAGATGTGTAAATCATTCTGTATAAAGATTCTAGCTTGAGGTATTTGATTTTTTTTTAACTTTGAAAATTTGTCTAATTCTAGGTAGTATTGAGATTAGCTTGTGATTAGAAATGTAATGCCAGTCTGTAAACCCAATCTAGTTTTAGGAAGAGTAGGTTGCATTAGTTTGCTTGGGCTGCCATAACAAAAGTACCACAGAGCAGGTGGCTTAAACAACAGATATTTTGTCACAGTTCTGAAGGCTCGAAAAGTTCAAGATCAAGGTATCTGCAGAAATTTCTTCTGAGGCCTCTTTCCTTGGTTGTAGATGGCTGTCTTCTCCCAGTATCTTCACATGTTCTTCCTCTGTACATGTCTATGTCCAAATTACCTCATATAAGGACAGTAGTCATATTGGATTAGTTTAGTCATATTCTCCTGCCCTGATGATCTCATTTTTATTTACCTCTATAAAACTTTATTTCCAAATAGTCACATTTTGAGGGAGTAGGAGTTAAGAGTTGCCACTTATGAATGTGGGAGGATACAATTCAGTTTATTGTACACCATATTATATTTTGTCTTCCGTGTTTTAAAGATTTTGGAAGTTTCTGACATTTAAACATGTAATTTTAAATGCCTTTTCTACATTTGAAATGACTGATTTAGTGTTATGAGAATTTGAAATACTTTATAACAAAATTTTCTGTTCTTCTAAAAGAAAATACAGTTAATTTGGGTAATAATTAGAGCTAGTTTTTGTAATAAGTAAGTTATTGTTGGGGGGAGGCACTTTAGAAGAAGTACAGTATTCATGTTGGAAAAGAAGCTTAGGGAATGAGAAACAGTGCTGCTGCTGCTGCTAAGTCGCTTCAGTCGTGTCCCACTCTGTGCGACCCCATAGACGGCAGCCCACCAGGCTCCCCCGTCCCTGGGACTCTCTAGGCAAGAACGTTGGAGTGGGTTGCCATTTCCTTCTCCAATGTGTGAAGGTGAAAAGTGAAAGTGAAGTCGCTCAGTCGTGTCCGACTCTTCATGACCCCATGGACTGCAGCCTACCAGGATCCTCTGTCAGTGGGATTTTCCAGGCAAGAGTACTGGAGTGGGATTCCATCGCCTTCTCCGATGAGAAACAATAAGTAATAGGAAAAGCCTGAACTCTCAGACTATAACTTTTTCTACCTGTACCTTTGCTTTCTAAGATTCTTATATTGTAAAGCAATAATAATGTCAATAGCTACCACTTATTGAACACTGGATACATGTGTCAGAATCTGAGTATTTTAAATGTTTTATGTAATTTTTATAATTCTCACAATGCCTTAAGGTATTCTTTTTGTCTGATTTAGGGTGAGACCCTCAACTGGACAGGCTGTTCTATATCCAGAGTTAATTTTTACTACCTTCTTGTTTTCTGCTTACTTGAAATTTGTCATTTTATGCCAGAGCTCTCTACCATATTATACATGATTTCATCCTTTCTGGGCAGGCTAGTTCCCTCACATGTAGGAGCCAGAGGTTCTTCTCTGTGTTTGGCAGAATTCCAAACATCATTCCTGGAACAGAAAACTGAAGACATTTGGTGTTTTATAGCATGATATTAAGTCATAAGTGTGTGTGTTTTAAATTCCAGAAACTGTAGTAGCTGTGTTGGCGTCTTTTAATTATATTTTAACCTCTTGAGTCCAAGAGATTTATATCAGTACCATAGATTATTTGATGGCAGAGTTAGTCTTATCTTTCAATAGCGCTTTCCTTTCTTTTCACTTGTGCTTATAACCAAAAAGATAATCTTCTGTATAGTAGGAGAATATCTTCTTCAGATAGTTTCTCAAATGTTACAAGCTTTTATGTAAAACCTTTTTTAATTTTTTGACCGGGCCATGCGGCTTGTGGATATTCCCCAATCAGGGATTGAACCCAGGCCGTGGACGTGAAAGCCCAGAGCCTCACCCCAGGCCACCAGGGAACTCGTGTAAAACCTCATGTATTGGTAAGTGGCTTTTAGGTGTTTGACCTCTTCTTGGAGATCTCTGAGCATCTGTATGTATTTACTTGAATGTATTTTTTCTACCCTCATTCATGAACAAAATTTTCTGTGTCTGCTATGTGTTAAGCACTGGCTGAAACAATGCAGAGATATGGACTCTGCCTTCAAAAGTTAGAAGGGCAATAAGAGAGGCAGTTACCAGGTAAAAAGCAAAATAGGGATGTTCCCAGTTGTTAGTTAACCCAGCTTACTGGAGGGGAGTGTATAACCTAATATGGGATTGGTAGCATAGGCTGAAACAGACAAAGTTGAAGCTTCAGGAGCTGTTATACGGTGTAAATTGAAGGTGAGTGACAGAATCAAGATTGCCAGGAGAAATATCAATAACCTCAGATATGCAGATGACATCACCCTTATGGCAGAAAGCAAAGAAGAACTAAAGAGCCTCTTGATGCAAGTGAAAGAGGAGAGTGAAAAATTTGACTTAAAACTCAGCATTCAAAAAACTAAGATCGTGGCATCTGATCCCATCACTTCTTGGCAAATAGATGGGGAGACAGTGGAAACAGTGAGAGACTTAATTTTTTTGGGCTCCAAAATCACTGCAGATGGTGACTGCAGTCATGAAATTAAAAGATGCTTGCTCCTTGGAAGTAAAGCTATAACCAACCTAGACAACATATTAAAAAGCAGAGACATTACTTTGCAGACAAAGATCCGTCTAGTCACAGCTGTGGGTTTTTCCAGTAGTCATGTACGAATGAGAGTTGGACTATAAAGAAAACTGAGAGCCGAAGAATTGATGCTTTTGAACTGTGGTGTTGGAGAAGACTCTTGAGAGTCCTTTGGACTGCAAGGAGATCCAACCAGTCCATCCTAAAGAAATCAGTCCTGAATATTCATTGGAAGGACTGATGCTGAAGCTGAAACTCCAATACTTTGACCACCTGATTTGAAGAATTGACTCACTGGAAAAGACCCTAATGCTGGGAAAGATCGAAGGCAGGAGGAGAAGGGGACGACAGAGATGAGATGATTGGATGACATCACCGACTGAAAGGACATGAGTTTGAGTAAACTCCGGGAGTTGGTGTTAGACAAGGAGGCCTGGTGTGCTGTAGTCCATGGGGTCGCAGTCCGACCTGATTGAGCTACTGAACTGACAGGTCAGTAGAATAGCACTCTAGCTGGGAGCAGCTTGGCCAGAAAGACTTGGAGTAGTTGGGTTATTCTCTGGGAAACGGTAAGTTATTTATTTAGTGTGGCTGGATCCTATAATACAAGGAGAAATCTTTAGAATAAAGGTAGACTTTTAGAGTAATCCAGGGGAAACATGCTACTTGAACTGCTAAAGGGTAGTAGTAATGAGGTTAGAAGCAAATGGATAAATTTCAGACATACTAAAAACTATATTGATACCGTGGAATGAAGGAGGTGAACAGGACATGAACTTTTAAGAGCATCTTTTGTCTTGGAGTTTCTGGTTTGCTCACAGTAGGCATTTAGTAGCCATTTATTGAGTAATAAGATAGGTAATTTTGGTGATGAGAGTTTATAAGTCTAACATACTCCTTTTCTCAGTTTTGTGTGTTTTTGGACATCTGAGTATTGTCATTACGGGATGTAGTAGTGGGATTTTCACATAAATATGCATAAAAAGCTGTTGAAAGACAGCGTGTCAGATTTTTTCCTTATATTTCTCTCTAAGATCACAAAGTGGCAGACTTCATGATAGAATTCTGAGATGTCCTTAATTTAGGTGTCTTTTTGTGGTTACCTCATAGGATACTTTGTTGAGGCCACATAGCATAATTAATTGAATGATATTGATTTCATACAAGCCCTTTTGAAGGCTTTATTTAGTATTTTGTTGATTTAGTCACTCGGTCATATCTGACTTTTTGTGACCCCATGGACTGTAGCCAGCCAGGCTCTTCAGGAGTTTTCCAGGCATGAATACTGGAGTGGGTTGACATTTCCTTCCCCATGGATCTTCCCAACCCAGGGATGGAACCCTCTTCTGCACTGGCAGGAGGATTCTTTACCACTGAGCCACCTGGGTATTACTTTGTTCAAAAGATAAATTAAATTTCAACTTTAACTTAACATTATTGGTGTATTTTGAGAAATGAATTCCATTTCATTTGACAAAAATTAGTTGTGACTTTCAAAAATAATTGTGGAGCAGATTAAGAATCGTAGAGGGCGAGTAGGCAGGATGAGAAAAGAAGGATGGAAGGTGTTCTTCACATTGGGCTTCGTGAGATCTAAAAGAGATTTGCTCTAGTTTTCTGCTTCTCAAAAGTGTACTCTGCTTTTCTGCAGTATTTGTATCATCTGGGTGTTGTTAGAAGGCCTGTCTATCCCAGGCCTGCTGAGCGGTAATCTCTGGGTGTGACACCCAGGAATTGTCAGCGCCTCTCCCCACAGGTGATTCTGTTTCTTAAAGTTTGAGAAGCACTGTTCTAGACAGTAGGAAAGGAGGATTGACTCAGTGTGTTCCCTCTTTTTAGGAGTTTATTAACTCCTATGTGCTGAAGCTTATGCCCTAAGGCATACTGTTTTAAACAGTCAGGTTTCCTCTGTAGCAGTGATTCTCAAACTTCAGGGTGTATCAGAATCACTTGAACGCTTAAATTACAGATTGCCAGGTCCCACCTTCAGATAAGAACTATACAAAAAAGATATCTTCACAACCCAGGTAATCATGATGGTGTGATCGAGTGAGACAGACATCCTGGAGTGTGAAGTCAGGTGGGCCTTAGGAAGCATCGCTATGAGCAAAGCTAGTGAAGGTGATGGAATTCCAGCTGAGCTATTTCAACTCCTACAAGATGATGCTGTGAAAGTGCTGCACTCAATATGCCAGCAAATTTGGAAAACACCGCAGTGGCCACAGGACTGGAACAGGCCAGTTTTCATTCCAATCCCAAAGAAAGGCAATGTCAAAGAATGTTCAAACTACCGCATAATTGGCTCACTTCACATGCTAGCTAAGTAATGCTCAGAATTCCCCAAGTGAGGCTTCACAGTACGTGAACAGAGAACTTCCAGATGTTCAAACTGGATTTAGAAAAGGCAGAGGAACCAGAGGTCAAATTGCCAACATCTGTTGGATCATAGAAAAAGCAAGAGAGTTTCAGAAAACATCTACTTCTGCTTCATTGACTACGCCAAAGCCTTTGAGTTTGTAGATCACAACAAACTGTGGAAAATTCTGTGGAAAAAGAGATGGGAATACCTGCCTAAACTGTGGAAAAGAGATAGGAATACCCGCCACCTTACCTGCCTCCTGAGAAATATGTATGCAGGCCAAGAAGCAACAGTTAGAACTGGACATGGAACAATGGACTGGTTTCAAATTGGGAAAGGAGTACATCAAGGCTCTATAGGTCTCCCTGTTTATTTAACTTCTATGCAGAGTACATCATGCGAAATGCCGGGCTGGATGAAGCACAATCTGGAATTAAGATTGCTGGGGAAAATGTCAATAACCTCAGACATGCAGATGACACCACTCTTATGGCAGAAACAAAGAGGAACTAAAGAGCCTTTTGATAAAAGTGAAAAAGCTGGCTTAAATCTCAACATTCAAAATGCGAAGTTCATGTATTCCGGTCCCATCACTTCATGGCAAATATATGGGGAAATAGTGGAAACAGTGACAGATTTTATTTTCTCAGGCTCCAAAATCACTGCAGATGGTGACTGCAGCCATGAAATTAAAAGATGCTTGCTCCTTGGAAGAAAAGCTCTGACAAACCCAGATAGCATATTAAAAAGCAGAGACGTTACTTTGCCAACAAATATCTGTCTAATCACACCTATTATTTTTCTAGTAGTCATGTATGGATGTGAGAGTTGGACCATAAAGAAAGCTGAGCACAGAAGAATTGATGCTTTTGAACTGTGGTGTTGGAGAAGACTCTTGAGAGTCCCTTGGACTGCAAGGAGATCCAGCCAGTCCATCCTAAAGAAGATCAGTCCTGGATGTTCATTGGAAGGACTGATGTTGAAGCTGAAACTCCAATACTTCGGTCACCTGATGCAAAGAGCTGACTCATTTGAAAAGACCCTGATGCTGGGAAAGTGAGGGCAGGAGGAGAAGGGAACGACAGAGGATGAGATGGTTGGATGGCATCACCGATTCAATGGACATCGGTTTGGGTGGACTCCGGGAGTTGGTGATGGACAGGGAGGCCCAGCGTGCTGCGGTTCATGGGGTTGCAAAGAGTCAGACGTGACTGACTGACTGAACTGCCACTTAATAGACCTCAAAAAAAAAAAAAAATGTTTGGAGGAGCTTTTCATTAGAAAGTCAGGTAAACTTTCTTGACAAGGCAAAAGCTGTTGGCACAATATATTCAGCTTGATATGTTATAGGCATTTGATAAATGATTTTGGTGGAGAAAATTTTAAAAGTTTTTTTAACAAAGCACATGATATTGTGAAGATTTAGGACAATTGTATGAAAATTTTAAAGAAAAATCTTCCCTAATGAAACTTAAGTTTAAATTTGTTATTTAAATTTATTGTTGAACTAACATGTTTGGATTGTGACCCAGAGATTGCATTAAGTCTTCACTGAAAAATTTTCATTTTACTTTTCCTTGGGAACATTGGGTAGCATTATAGAAGTGAGGGTATATAAAGACGTTCTACCGCCTTATTTTTGAAAGTTTTATACAACTCAATTATTAAAAAACCCGTATTTCAGAACATGATTCTTTGTTAGATATCCACTTGGTAAAGTAGCATATTTCTTTATGGTTCTCATGATTTAAAATAAGGCTAATTTTAAAAATACTTTTAGATTTACGGAAAAATTGAGCAGATAGTACAGAGTTCTCATGTTTCTCCACCTCCGTTCCTCCCTGCCCCCACCTTGTTTCCCCTGTTATTGCTGTTCAGTTGCTCAGTCGTGCCTGACTCTTCGCATCCCCATGGACTGCAACATGCCAGGCTTCCTTGTCCTTCATCATCTCCTGGAGTTTGCTCAAACTGACGTCCATTGAGTCGGTGATGCCATCCAACCATCTCATCCTTTTTGTCCCCTTCACCTCCTGCCTTCAATCTTTCCCAGTTTCTGGGTCTTTTCAGTGAGTCAGCTCTTTGCGTCAGTTGGCCAAAGTATTGGAGCTTCAGCTTGTTTCCCATTAGCATTTTGCATTAATGTGGTATGTGTTTCAGTTCAGTTCAGCTGCACAGTCATGTCCGACTCTTTGTGACCCCATGGACTGCAGCACGCCGGGCTTCCCTGTCCATCACAAACTCCCGGAATTTACGCAAACTCATGTCCATTGATTTGGTGATGCCATCCAATCGTCTCATCTCTGTCTTCCCCTTCTCCTGCCTTCAATCTTTCCCAGCATCAGGATCTTTTCAAATGAGTCAGTTCTTCACATCAGGTGGCCAGAGTATTGGAGTTTCAGTCTTTCTAGTGAATATTCAGGACTGATTTCCTTTAGGATGGACTGGTTGGTTCTCCTTGCAGTCCAAGGGACTCTCAAGAGTCTTCTCCAAGAGCACAGCTCAAAAACATCAAATCTTCGGCGCTCAGCTTACTTTATAGTCCAACTCTTATATCCATTCATGACTACTGGAAAAACCATAGCTTTGACTAGATGGACATTTGTCTGCAAAGTAATGTCTCTGCTTTTTAATATGCTGTCTAGGTTGTTCATAACTTTCCTTCCAAGGAGCAACTGTCTTTTAATTTCATGGCTGCAGACACGATCTGCAGTGATTTTGGAGCCCAAGAAAATAAAGCCTGTCACTGTTTCCACTGTTTCCCCATCTATTTGCCACAAAGTGATGGGACCAGATGCCATGATCTTAGTTTTTTAAATGCTGAGTTTTAAGCCAACTTTTTCACTTTCCTCTTTCACTTTCATCAAGTGGCTCTTTAGTTCTTCACTTTTTGCCATAACGGTGGTGTCATCTGCATATCTGAGGTTATTGATATTTCTCCTGGCAATCTTGATTCCAGCTTGTGCTTTGTCCAGCCCAGTGTTTTTCATGATGTACTCTGCATATAAGTTAAATAAGCACGGTGACAATATACAGCTTTGACGTACTCCTTTTCCTATTTGGAACCAATCTATTGTTCAGTGTCCAGTTCTAACTGTTGTTTCCTGACCTGCATACAGGTTTCTCAAGAGGCAGGTCAGGTGGTCTGTTATTCCCATCTCTTTCAGAATTTTCCAGTTTGTTGTGATCCACACAGTCAAAGGCTTTGGCATAGTCAATAAAGCAGAAGTAGATGATTTTTCTGGAACACTCTTGCTTTTTCTATGATCTGGCAGATGTTGGCAATTTGATCTCTGGTTCCTCTGCCTTTTTTAAAGCCAGCTTGAACATCTGGAAGTTCATGATTCACATACTGTTGAAGGTGGCTTGGAGAATTTTGAGCATTACTTTACTAGCATGTAAGATGAGTGCAATTGTGCGGTAGTTTGAGCATTCTTTGGCATTGCCTTTCTTTGGGATTGGAATGAAAACTGACCTTTTCGAGTCCTGTGGCCACTGCTGAGTTTTTCAAGTTTGCTGGAATATTGAATGCAGCACTTTCACAGCATCATCTCTTAGGATTTGAAATAGCTGAATTGGAATTCCATCACCTCTCCTAGCTTTGTTCGTAGTGATTCTTCCTAAGCCCCATTTGACTTAGCATTCCAGACTATCTAGGTCTAGGTGAGATAATCACAGCATCGTGATTATCTGGGTCGTGAAGATCTTTTTTGCATAGTTCTTTTGTGTATTCTCGCCACCTCTTCTTAATATCTTCTGCTTCTGTTAAGTCCATGACATTTCTGTCCTTTATTGTATCCATCTTTGCATGAAATGTCCCCTTGGTATCTCTGATTTTCTTGAAGAGATCTCTAGTCTTTCCCATTCTATGGTTTTCCTCTATTTCTTTGCATTGATCCCTGAGGGAGGCTTTCTTATCTCTCCTTGCTATTCTTTGGAACTCTACATTCAAATGGTATATCTTTCCTTTTTTCCTTTGCCTTTTGCTTCTCTTCTGTTCACAGCAATTTGTAAGACCTCCTCAGACAACCATTTTGCCTTCTTGCATTTCTTTTCCTTGGGGATGATCTTTGTCCCTGCCTCCTGTACAGTGTCACGAACCTTCGTCCAGAGTTCTTTAGACACTTTGTCTATCAGTTCTAATCCCTTGAATCTATTTTTCAGTTCCACTGTATAATCATAAGGGATTTGACTTAGGTCATACCTGAATGGTCTAGTGGTTTTCCCTACTTTATGAATTTAAGTCTGAATTTGGCAATAAGGAGTTCATGGTCAGAGCCACAGTCAGCTCCTGGTCTTGTTTTTGCTGACTGTATAGAGCTTCTCCATCTTTGGCTGCAAAGAATATAATCAGTCTGATTTTAGTATTGACCATCTGGTGATGTCCACGTGTAGAATCTTCTCTTGTGTTGTTGGAAGAGGGTGTTTGCTATGACCAGTGCGTTCTCTTGCAAAACTCTATTAGCCTTTGTCCTGCTTCATCTGTACTCCAAGGCCAAATTTGCCTGTTACTCCAGGTATTTCTTGACTTCCTACTTTTGCATTCCAGTCTCCTGTGATGAAAAGGACATCTTTTTTGGGTGTTAGTTCTAGAAGGTCTTGTAGGTCTTCATAGAACTGTTCAACTTTAGCTTCTTCAGTGTTACTGGTTGGGGCATAGACTTGGATTACCGTGATATTGAATGGTTTGCTTTGGAAACGAACAGAGATCATTCTGTCATTTTTGAGATTGCATCCAAGTACTACATTTTGGACTCTCTTGTTGACTCTGATGGCTACTCCATTTCTTTTAAGGGATTCTTGCCAACCGTAGTAGGTAAAATGGTCATCTGAGTTAAATTCACCCATTCCAGTCCATTTTAGTTCGCTGATTCCTAAAATGTCCACGTTCATTCTTGTCATCTCCTGTTTGAGCACTTCCAATTTGCCTTGATTCATGGACGTAACATTTCAGGTTCCTAGGCAATATTTCTCTTCACAGCATCGGACTTTTCTTCCATCACCAGTCACATCTACAACTGGGTGGTGTTTTGCTTTGGCTCTGTCTCTTCATTCTTTATGGAGCTATTTCTCCACTCTTCTCCAGTAGCATATTGGGCACCTACTGACCTGGGGAGTTCATCTTTCTGTGGTACGTGGTACATTTGTCATAATTAATATACCAATGTTATATTAACTAAGATCCATAGTTTATAATAAGATTACTTTGTAGGTTTTGACAAAGGCATAGTGTCATGTATCCACTATTACAGTATCATACAGAATAGTTTTACCTCTGAAGGTTACCTGCGCTTCACTTATTCATCTTCCTTGCCTTCTCTTCAACCAACCCATGGTTGCTATAGTTTTGGCTTTTGCAGAATGTCATATAGTTGGAATCATATAGTATATAGCCTTTTCAGACTGGCTTCTTTCACTTACCAATGTGTATTTATGGTTCCTGCATGTCTTTTTTGGCTTGACTGTTCATTTTTTTTTAATTGCTGAATAATATTCCGTTGTACACTGCAGTCTCTCCATTCACCTATTGAAGAACATCTCGATTCCTCTCAATTTTGGGCAGTTATAAATAAAGCAGCTGTAAATATTTTTGTGTAGGTTTTTTATGAATATATTTTTGAGTCAATTTGGTATTTAAATATCTAGGAGTATGATTGTTGGATAATATAGTAAGACATTGTTTAGCTTTGTAAGAAAGTGCCAACTGTTTTCTAAGGTGGCTGTACCATTTTGCATTCCCCTAGCAATGAGGGTTCCTTTTGCTCCATATTCTCATCAGCATTTGTTACTGTCAGTTTTTTAGATTTTATCCATTTTAGTAGATGTGTGGTGGTATCTTGTTGTTTTAATTTGTAATACCTCAAAAATAGGACATTGAGCATCTTTTCGTATGCTTATTTGCCATCTGTTTATCTTCCTTGGGACTTCCCCGGTGTCTCAGGCAGTAAAGAATCTGCCTGCAATGTGGGAGACCTGGATTCTTTGGTGAGCTATTTAGATCTTTTGCCATTTAAAAATTGTGTTGTCTTCATATATTAGTTGTTTCTTACTGTTAACTGTTATTTAAGAGTCCTTTGTATATTTTTGAATACAGGTTCTTTATCTGATAAATGTTTTGCAAATATTTTCTCCATCTGTGATTTCTCTTCAGTTTTTTGTTTAAATTGGTAAAGGAGAAAGGGGGCTTGATATCTAACTTACCCCAAGTATTAAGCGTATGTATCTAGGTAGACATGTTCTCATACTTGAAAGGAATCATATGTTGCCTGCAATTTTTTTTAAGTTGTTTCATGGACATCTTTTTAGGTGATTATTTTCATATATCTGTGTTTGTTTCAGTGGCTACATAATTACCATTTTTGAGTGTCTTTCTTTAGTCATTAATTCATTAATTCTACAAATACAGTAAGCACCTGTCATGCGTCAGTTACTGGGGACAAAGCATGCTAGAATCTCTCCTCAAAGAGCTTCCATCAAATTAGAGTTCCGTATTCCTCTGTTTATCTCTCCTTCTTTTTTTTGCTCTTTTATACAGTGTTATATTAAATATCCTTGTATACAGATCTTTTATATCTTGATACACTTGTGCTATGTTTCTAACTATGGGCCTACTGAACCTAAAGGATGCTTGCTTAAAATTACTGATTTTTGCCAATTGGTAAAAATGATTTTCTTTTATTGTTTTTATTTTACAGTTCCCTAATCCTTGGAAGAATTGTGCTTGTTTTACTGTGTTTTATTGACCATTTGTATGACAGTGAACTGCCTATTTTGATTTTTTGCCCATTTTCCCTCTTATGTTGTCTTTTCTTACTGATTTGTGAGAGCTCCTGTATATTGTGGGTTTTTACTCCTTGTCTGTTTATACACTGCAGATATTTTCTCCCAGTCTTTTTTACGTTTTATTTTTTATTTCTTCTTAATTTGAGACTTAACCTAGAAGTTGCATGATTAAGACTCCCTGGGTGCCCTTCACTCACATTCTTCAAATGTTAGCGTTTTAGTATATTTGTTTTCTCCTTTCATTAAAAAAAAAAAAAAGTATCATGAATTCCTTGGCGATCCAGTGGTTAGGACTCCATGCTTCCAATGCTGAAGTGCGGGTCAGGAACTAAGATCCTACTGAAACCGTGTACCTCTGATTGGGAGTTGAACCCATGGTTTTTAGATTAGAATCATTCATCTGGTGTCTGGACTTGATGAGGCTCAGGTTCTTTGTGTCTCAGTGCAGGAGGAATTTGGCAAGAGGCAAAGTAATGGTCTACAGTTGTTTATTAATATAGGATGCTTATGAGCGAAGCAAGCTGACAGGTGAGGGGTTCTGCCCTGATGGCTACATGTTTATAATCAAAGGAAAGAGAGGGGGAAAAGACCACCTTCTTTCTCATTCTTTGAGTAGGTGTTAGGCTTACATCAAGAGCTCCTCCTCCATATTGGGCAGAAGAGTGACCTTCTGAGGTCAAACTAGTACTGACATAGTGCTTAATCAAATCAGCGGAGGGGTGGTAACAGTTTTCTTTCATTTAATGATCTGGGACTGTATCTCCTGCTTTATACTTAAGCAAGCCTGCTTCATTCCACAATGTTTCTTGAGCCATCATTAACTTAGAGTGGTCTGCCAAAGTTCCCTAGGCTTCCCTCTCTATCTGTAATCTCCTACTGGGACTTCTACAACTACCTGTGTAACTATTCTATTCTGTTGCTATCACCACAACCATAACAACCTTACCTATCCCCAGCAACAACCGTTAAGGCACAAAGCTTGTTTAAAAAAAAAAAAAATTAACCCTCAGATATTGAAATGCTTATGTGTATTCAAACTTCTCTTTTTCAAGCAGTGTGGTAAGTGTATTTAATCTTTTCTTAAACGGTTCAGGACGTTAGGAACATTATTAATTCTTTTTTTTGGCTGTGTGTGACACGTTTTGTACCTCTTGAATTGAACAGGAATGGTTCTCATTAGGTTGAATGAGTCTAGGCCAGTTCTAAGAGTTTTTGTTTGCCTTACTTAAATTAAAAAAAAATTTCTTTTTCCCATTTTCCTTCACTGTCTTTTGCCTGCCAGTTAGCTATACTTTCTTGTTAATAAATACTTTATTGCTTATAATAGTCTAATTTGCTGTGAAGTAGGGAAGCCAGATACATGCAGTATTCTAAGAAGCTGGATCTAAATAACAAATGCATTCAAGTATGAGGCCATGGGAGTCTCCCTTAATCAGTGGTTGGATTGTATGTTTTTTCCACTAAGAGACATGGCTTTTCCTGACAATGATGGTGGCAGTAAGGATCTCAGACATTCCTAACTGCCCCTGGAGATAGGTAGGGTGAGAGATGTTATCCTTAATTTATAGAGGAAGTAATGGATGGTGGCGGTAATGTTGTTATTAGGAGAGATGGGATTTGAATCTGTTTTTTTCATCTAAATCTATTGAATAAGCATTGTTTTTAGTAATACTTCTTTGTCCTGTCTGTTACTAATAATACTTTCTAGAAAGTTATGTTGTGTCCTGGCTTTAAGTACCGTTCTCTCATGGATTTTTATGAAACCTAAATTTTAAATTGAAATAGGTTACTGGCACAGAATTTTCAAGTTCCCATTGGCCTATGGCATGGGTTCCAGACTAGAAGTGGGAAGAAGATTGAGTCTATTGGACTTAATCTTTCGTTATCATTAATAATTGCTAATTTCATGGGAATTCCGTGGTGGTCCAGTGGTTAGGATTCTGAGCATTTGCTGCTAAGGGCCTGGGTTAATCACTGGTTGGGGAACTAAGGTCCTGCATGCTGTGCACTGTGGGTCTCCCCCCACTGTGAATAAATGTCGTTATTTGTTAGACTATTATATACAGTCCTGTCTGTGCTCTGCCTGGAGCTCTCTGCATGGGTGGTTCCTTTCAGCTCTCAGATTAAACGTTGCATCTTCAGAGCCCTTTCCTGACCTGAAATTACTTCTCCCTATGTCTCCCTCTTCTGTATCGTATCACCCTGTTTATTTCCTTTATGGCGCTTAATCACTTTCTGGAAATGCCTTTTGGAAATATCTTGTGTGTTGTTATATCCAGTAAAATGCTAACTCTGTGATTTTTATCCTTTGTCCATCTTTAGGGTTTATTTTATCTCATAGGCAAGTGCTTCGGTCTGTTTGAACTCCTCTGAGCAGCGTCCTGTGTCCAGGAATGAGGCACTTTGCGTTAAGGGCTTCTGTGAGGGTCTCCTGTCTTGTTTACCTCTGTATCTGCAGAACCTGGAGTAGCAGTCTTATAGAATATAATTTCAGCAAACATTGTGAAGTGAATGTAGTGACAGCATATTAGCCTTTTCACTTGAAAGGTACGGTTGAGGCTTATCGTCTAATGTGCTTTTCAGAGAATAAGCATATGGCATAGCTATATTATTTGATGTGGTTCAGTCGCTGAGTCCTATCCAACTCTGACCCCATGAACTGCAGCCTGTCAGGCTCCTCTGCCCATCCCAGGCAAGAATACTGGAATAGGTTGCCATTTCCTTCTTCAGGGTATCTTTCTGACCCCCGGGATCGAATCATCTCCTATTGGCAGCCCAGCTACATTATTACTGATTAATAATATCATTTTGTATGGTATATGTATTTTTTAAACAAAATTTTCAGTTACCAGATAGCCAGTCCGTCCAGTTTGAAGCCATAGAAAACATTTGAATTAAAAAAACAAAAACAGAAAACCCTTGTTCTGTGAATCTTAGAGTGTGATTCTCAGACTTATGTCTGTGAACCACTTTGACAGAGCAAGGAGACATGCACCCTGGTATCTTGTTTGTTTTAACAGTCAACGTTTCTTTTTAGGTTCCATTTTTGACACAGAAGCTGCATTAGTATGGGAGGAGAACCAGACCACTGACTGCTGTCCCCCGTTTAGTCAGTCTTATTTTCCAAATGCAGAGTGCTTTGGGTACTCGGATAAAACCAGGGGAGAAGAATGATTTGGTTGGTGAAGCCAGGAAAACTGCACCTTCCATGCCCGGATTGGTTTGTGACAAGCAGCTTGCTACCTACTGTTTAACTCTGTGCTTTGTTCTGAGTTATTTTTGGAGTAACTTATGTGATGGAAAGAAATAACATAGAGGATAGGAGAAATTGAGGAAAAATTTATTTCCCTGTCCTGGGGAGAAGGTGTATAAATAGCTAATTTACTCTGTGTTCATTTTTAGAGTTTGTTCTATCACAAAGGCATGTGATTAGGTCTCAGTGAATTCTTCTGAATGCCTTCCTTTGCCAGGCCCAGCTACTAGATTATCTTGATTCAGGACTACTCACAATATTTTTTTGCTTGGTTGCCTTCCTTTTTCTAAGATGATGTGAAAAAGTCCTTTACGTATACAGAATACTCTGTGCCAATTAAATAATAGCTTTTTCTTGTCAGTCATTGAAAGGTAAAAGACTTAAAACAGCATCAATTTGTTTGAACTTGTGCATGTAATATCATTTTATTTTTTATTTTTGTTGTTGAAGTTAGAATGAAAGGATGGGGAGCATAAGGGAGGGAAAAATTATATTCTCAAGTTATGTAGAAAATAGAAATATAATGGCTTTGAACATGTTGACAATTAAAAAAAGGACCAGGTTTTATGTTTATTATACAACCATTAAAAGCATGTTGCTGATGATATCTCGCTGGAGTATCTTGGTTCAGGCATATCTTCCATTTGGTGGGTAAGAAAAATTAAACACACAAAGTCAATGTAATTTTTCCAGTTACATATAGAGAAAACAGTTAGCAGTGTGTAGATTTCCTTGACTCTGCCTATATTTTGTCCAGTTGAAATGTACATGGAACTCAGGACAGGTGACGTACTTTGTATAGTTTCCCAGCTGTACACAGTAAGGGCTCAGTTAAATTTCGCTGTTTTTCTTCAGGGAGAAGTTTTGTTCTGGTTGCTGATGATGTATATATTGATGACATTTTTGAGCATGGACCTAATATTTGTGTTCATGTTGATAAGAAAATTGAATTGGATTTCAGTACAAAACTTTGGTAAACATTTTGCGATACAGGCTTTTGTGTTTTGGGTTTCTGCTTTTATGATGTTTAGGCCACCGTTGGTTTTAGATAAGAGAAATTTGAATCTCTTGATTCTATTTTCTTCCAGGGCTGTATCTGCCTTTGCAGGCGTTTTGCATAGCAAGTACAGGTTGTATTGTATTGAATGCTAAGTTTACTTCAGTGTTTAGTATTAGATGATTTGTATAATATATGTACTGGGGATGTCTTTGTAATTTTGACATGAGTATAGTGTTATATATTGATTAAATTTCTGTTTTTAAATATTAAGGAGTGTGGATATTTTAATCTTTACATGCCAAGAATTCTGGGATCTCCTTGTTCCCATCCTTTAATTGCTGCTGGTGGAGGTAGAAGCCCTTCTCAGTGTTAATAAATGCCATCACCCATTCCCTTCCCCCAGCTTTACACTGGAGCCTCGTTTGCCTGCAGCTGCAATGGTAGGCATCTTTCAGGAAGTGACCTTGGCTTGTATTAATCAAATTCAGAACACACAAAAAGCTTCTTGCTAACATGCTGACTTGATGTAAAATTTTATCGCATCCATTTTCTTTCAGAATGAGGCCATCTTGTAAAAAGAAGATATACAGAAGACTCCTCCAATTTAATACATTAAAAAAGCTTCTGTAAACCATGTTTAAAAAAAAACAACAACAACCTAGATTTTAGAAGTAAAGACAACTAGTGGCCAAATGTGCATAAACCTAAATCATGAAGGTTTGGGAGTTGTTACTAGAAAATTAACTTGTTTTAATGCTGAATAAAAAGAAAGTCCTGTATGTTAGCATCAAGCTTATTTACTATTTAGCTACATTAAATACAATTTAGTTTTATATTTAATATATTATGTATATTAAAATATTAAAAATTAAGCTATATATTTAATATATAGCTACATTAAATTATTGTGGAAAATTTATACACTATGAATTTATTTTGGTGCCCTTTAGTAAACATGTATTAAGAGAGATACTTTTTTTTTTTTTTTAGGAGAGATACTTTTGTATACAGTTTATGTTTGGGTGTTCAGAAATGACTGACCTTACTGTGTTGGTTTGGATAAGAAAACTAATATCCTGCATGGAATCGTTTTCTTATGTAGTGGCAGTACCTACAGGGACTTCTACATATAACAGAAGATTAAGTCAGCAAGACTGCTAAAATTCGACCACCTGTTATATTTATGAGAAATATTTTAACTACAAATTTACACAGCTGTTTCTTTACTATTTAACTGGTCATTATGATAGAGCAGTTAATATAGCTCTCACTTTTATCATGTCAAAGAAATCTAGTTTTTAAATGTAGGATAGTTAATGTTTGTGTTGTAGAGATCTTTATTTTAACCTTGTTCAGTGTTATATGTAGAAAATAGTATTTCATGGATTAGTTTGCTAATGTTTTCTACATTTGGGAGAAATTTACATTAAAAAAAAAACCAAAACTTGGAGCTCAGTCGCATCTGTTGCCAAGGGGTTCACTCTTGAGTTTATTTTGTATAGGAGTCACTTGTGAGTACTGAACTGTTTTAGAAAAGAAATACAGAAAAAGAAAGCTTAAACCTTAGGAGCTGTACCTGCATTTTGGTAGATGTACAGTATGAAAAGTATAGGCATGTTGTGTGTGTATTAATGATTAGGAGAGGAGATAGAGACCCTATGCAAATAAAAAATTGGGGTTAGATAAATACTTTAATGGCTTCAACATCTGAGTTATTATTTACTGGAAACATAATCAGCATTATCTGTGATTGTATTGTAACTTGTTCTTAGAATTGCAGCCTCATGGAGATAAATCTATCTGTAACCTGCCTAAGTTCACTTTGTCTCGATACCAACGTTAATAATTGGTTTGTTAGATACTACAGGAGAATTTCAAGGAAATGACTCGATCATTTTTCTCCACTCAAATACCTGTTTATACATGGTCTTCAATAAAATTGTCACCTTGAACTTAAAATGTTCTTTGCCGCCGCCTCTGCTGCCACCTTCCCAAGTCCCCCATTCCCCACTAAGAAGGAGAAAGGAACGCCTTACGAGGAAAGGAACGCATACAATCCTGGTAGCCAATGAGTTAATGTTCACTTGCAGCCTGAGGGTCAGCGTTCAGTCCCTGTTTCCTGATTGGCTGCTAAAAGGTGAAATTGAAACCACTGTAAACTTTTGACCCTGTAGCAATTCTTGTGGAACGCCTTCCACTGGTGGAGCCCAGAGCTTCAGCTCACCTCTCCACCCAACCCCTCCCACCCCCTTTCCTGTATTTATTTTGTGTGATCGTGCAGCACTGCATGTGGTTTTTCCAGGAGAGTGGGGAGAGGGAAGCAGAACAAGCACCAGCAAGCGGCTGGCTTCTTGCCTGTTTTAGCAACCATGTCATTACTAGCTACAACTCAGCCAGAGATAGGGAGCTTGTTAATAAACTGGTCTGCCAACTGGATTTTTTAGTTTTCTCTTTAATCTCAAGGTAATTTAAAAAATGCAGAATGGTCGTATTTACTGTCATTGTTCATCAGTGGATAGTATCATAGTGTAAGCAAAATATATGGCACGATTTCCTGAATGTGTTGAGTTAAAAATAGCTTTCATATTCAGCAACCTTTATATACCCCATTAATGTTTCCTATGTCTCTTATGATTTTTACGCAAATGCCTAACGTTTTACAAAAGTTTTTTTTTTCTTCTTTGCCTTTGTCTTTTGTTATAAAGAAACTCAACTGGCATTTCATTATAACTATGGAGAATAATTGCAGAAATTATCTGTACATTCAAAGTTTGTTAATAACCCTCCCCCCTTTGCTTTTTCTTGGATGAGGTAATGGTTCTGGATTTGTCTTACATTTACATGTAAATAGTGCTTTACAGTTACCACAGAAATCTTGTGAAAAAGGCGGGGCTATCCTCTCGCCTTTAACACTGTTATCAGACTCTCTGTCTTCATCTTTGGTTCCTTCTTATATTCCTGGTGTCTGGCAGAGTGTAGCAGGTTGATGCTCAGCAGATACTTACTGAGTGAACATAGTTTTCATTTCAGAAACTATAGTGGCTATTTGTATCTGCTACTCCTTTCCTAATTAATAGCAGGAACCATATTTTGCTTCTACTTTTGAGGTCCTGTGCAGCACCTGTCATCTGATAGGTACAGAACAAACATTTAAGTGAATTAAATGCCTTCCCCAAGGTTATGAATCTGAACTTCCGAAACCTAGGTTTTCTGAAACTGAAGCTTCTTTTTTAACTGCCTCTTTTAAATTTTCAGATTGATTCTACATAGAACTAAACATATAACTTATTAAATGACTATTCAGAATAAGTTGTTATAAATCAATTTGGTCTTTTCTAATATATATCATAGGCTGGGTGGTAATACATGTCAAGTTTTTTTTTTTTTTTTAACCTGTCCTTACTTTACTAAGCCTGCATGTGCTATAATTTGAAATAATTCCCACTCCCCTTGTCAGAAAGACTGGTATTTTTGAAAGTTTGTCATCAGTGTATTGCCAGTATTCTCTTGGGTACCAAATACATTTTTCCTTATTTACTTGAACACGAAATAATGGACTAATAAATTTTAAAGAGAAAATTCTTTTTTTCTCTGAAGTTTATATAGCTTTAAAAACAGTAGCATCTTTTTATATAATTTAAAACTTTCCTATGGTATTAAAGTTAGATCCTTTCTTTCCCCTTTCATTAGATTGGTTGTAGTTGATTGTTGTAAGTAAAACCTGGTGTTACAGTTTTGACAAAGGATATATTTATTGTTTGATAAATAATCTCAGCTGCAAAAAAAAGTGTTCTTTGCGCCAATATTACATAATCTTTAAAAACAGGACGTTTAATTGGTGTACAAACTGATTGTGTATCGCTTTTAAGATGAGTGGGCAACAGCTGGCTTTTCCCAAAGATGGCGGTTCCCCACCTGCATCTGTGATTTTAGGGAACCGAGGAGGGAGTCCCCGGGAGCCCTGCCTGCAGCAGCATGGAGAGAAGAGTGAGCTCAATATGATTAATAGTCGAGTCCTCCCCCCCGTCCGTGCTCAACAGCAAAAGAAAAACACCTTCATAATATTCAGTGGCCTCTCTGTCCAGTTGGTGTTTCCCAGCATCAGCATTATGTAGTTTGGATTTTCCTCTCAGCTCCCCTCCCCCAGTTTGATTCTTTGTTCTGGCCTCGAGGCACATCTTCTCAGACTAGCTCTTATTAACAAAGCTCAGTTTGATCTCCCCAAGCCCCCAATAGCTTTCTAGTGATGCAGGTTTTGATAATGTGGATCTCATCAGTCACCTTTATGTTAATTCTAGTAGACAAATTGGGGCTTCCCAGGTGGCTCAGTGGTAAAGAATCCACCTGCCAATGCAGGATATACGGATTCAACCTCTGGGTCAGGAAGATCCCTAGGAGAAGGAAGTGACAATACATTCCAGTATTAGTGCCTGGGAAATCCCATAGACAGAGGAACGTGGTCGGCTACAGACCATGCGCTCGCAAAAAGAGTCAGACACAACTTGGCCACTAAACAAACAAACAAAAAATACAGTCCTAGGAAAACTGCCCGGACTGTTGCCTTTGCAGACCCTTGGTTCTAGACTAGTCAACTGCAGTGTCCCAGCGGTTCCATACTTGACAGGATCTTGGTAGATAGTACTCCTTTCAGTTTGCTGGTAGGCAGGCCAGTCATTGCTCTGATTATTTGGGGGCCTCTCTAATCCAGTTGCACACTTCCTGGGAGAGGAGAACTTTTTAGATGGTATTCCTTTATGTTCTGGGGGTTATGGGGTACAGCTTGTCTGTGTCAGTACTCCTTTGGATAATTCTCATCGACAGTACAATACTTGAGTATGACTGTAGGCGCTCTCACCAGCTTTTCACATTAGGCAGCAGTGCTTGTTCCCTGGATCAGTCATTAGGTACATTCTGACTCAAATGCCTTTTCCTGCCCACCCGTCTTGTTCTCTAGGTACTAATGTCACCCCATGAACTCCCCCTTACCTATCAAAAGGAGCAACAACAAAAGAACCATTTCTCTTTAAAAATTACATTTGTTTATTTTCGGCTGCACTGGCATGCATTGCTGCGTGCATGCTTTCTCTAGCTGTGGTCAGCGGGGCTCTGCTTGCGGTGTGCGAGCTTCTCAGTCCTGCGGCTTCTCTTCTGTTTGAGGCTCGTGGGCTCTAGAGCTCGGGCTCAGGAGTTGTGTACTGGCCGAGTTGCTCTGAGGCATGTGGAATCTTCCCAGACCAGGGATTGAACCCATGTTCCTTCCATTGGCAGGTGGATTCTTAGCCACTAGACTGCCAGGGAAGTACAAACCATTTCTGAGATGAAATTTGATTTAAAACTGGGGCCAGAAAACCTTGAACTTTCTTTACAGTACTTTTGCCTACCTTTTCCCCCTCCACTGTCCTCTAGTTAAATTGAATATAAAAATTCAAGTTATAAAACATTGAGTTGAATGAATTAATGAATTAAAGTTGCTCAGTCATGTCTTGACTTTTTGCAACCCCATGGACTATACGTACAGTCCTTGGAATTCTCCGAGTCAGAATACTGGAGTGGGTAGCCTTTTCCCTTCTCCAGGGGATCTACACAACCCAGGGATCGAACCTAGGTCTCCTACATTGCAGGTGGATTCTTTCCCAGCTGAGCCACCAGGGAAGCCCAGGAATACTGGAGCGGGTAGCCTATCCCTTCTCCAGCAGATCTTCTCAATCCAGGAATTGAACCGGGGTCTTTTGCATTGCAGTAGGATTCTTTACCAGCTGAGCTACCAGGGAACCTCAATTCATTTAGAAACCAAAGTTGTTTGTCTTTTCTCTTGTTTTTTATTGCAGTGTGCTTGGAAACTCTTGTTATACTATGTATCAGATAGTCTTGTTTGGCTAATAATTGTTTTTCTTTATTGAGCTTGTATATACTAGGTACTAGTAAGTAATTTAAGCATTTTCACTTAATTGTCACAAGAACCTTATGAGTTGTGATACCCATTTTAAGATGAGAAATCTAAGGCTCAAAGATGTCTTACATTGACCCAGGAGTACCTGACCAGTAAGTGAAAGAGCTGCGAGTTGGCTGATTCTAGATCTTGTGGGCTCTGAAGCTTCTGCTCTTTAACCATTATGCTAACAACCTATATGTACTATTGTGGATTGGAAGATGCAGTCCAAGAACTAGCTTACTTTTGGCATTATCTCAGTGATAAATTGGAGATTACTGTAATTATTAGTAGACACAGTACTAGATACAGGAGTTCCTTTTATAACTTTAATTGCATGCCACTTATATATTACCTAGATTTTCCTCTTCTCCCTTTGTCAGCAACGTTATGATGTGATATCGTTCTGCCCTCAACCCTCATCCCCCCGTTTCTCATCTTTAATTTGAGTTTCAAAAGTGCAACAGATCCTTCACATCATGCACCTAGATTGTGGTTGGTTGTTTCCCATCTACTGTGTGGATTGGCCATGAATGTGATGTGTTTGTTACTGGGAACTTGTGGTATATCATTTTTCCTTCCATCCTTTCTCAACAGTCCTGCCAGTTCCAGCAATAATGCTATTAACTTAAGCGCTTAGCTCTAGAATTAGTGGCAGTCAGAGTGTGCTCTGTCACATTTGGAAAATCCTAAGGTGAGAGTGAATGTTTCTGTTGGCTCACTTTTTTGTTGCACTAGAGCCTGCTCCACATTTCCTCAAGTGCAGGAGTCTGCAGTTCTATATGTTCACATATTTATTGAAGCTTATTTTGAAGAACTGTCCTTCATTTACCTGTCTCCTGTTTAAAATTATTATTTTTTTTTTTGTGAATGAAATGATGTACCCTTTCCTAGAGGGGAAGAAAATATCCAGTACTTTTTTTAAATTTCTTTCTCCCTTTTCTTTGGTTGCTTTATCCATCTATCTGGTGGGTATTTATCTTTTTTGGACTTGAAGATTTAATTAGCTTCTTATAGGATATTTATATTGTTTTAAATTGTTAATTTATTGAGCATTTCCTTTGGACTTGGGGGGAACATCCCAAGTTCAGATTACGCATCTGGTTTCATCACTCTTCAAAACTTGGAGCTGGTCTCCTTCATCACTACTTTGCATTATCTATGTTTACAAACTGTGACGGATTGTATTGTGTATGCCCTGCCTGATTTTTTTTTTTTTAAACAGAAGTAGTATGGCAACATAAGGCATCAAGTTCAAATTCCTAGGAAGAGGCTTCGTACTTGATAACTTTTTGTTAGTTTTGTTTCTTATGTCCAGGGAAGGGAAAGGTGGGAAAAGTTAACTTGTGTGTGACTAATAATAATATTTATATTAAGAAAGGGCAATAAAAATCAACACCCTTTTTTTATTTGTTTTTGTCCTCAGGATCAAAATACTTGCTGAACAGTGGAGTCAGAGACCAATAAAAACAAACATAAACTACTTGAACAGCATTTGACTGGTTAGCCAGGTAATTCAGTTTTACTTTGGATCCTTTGTAATTTTCTGACTTCACCCTCTGAAGATGCTGCCCACTTCGTGATTTTATGATTTCGTCTTAAGCTTGTTTTATATGTTACGTTGTCCTCTTTAATGATACTGTTAGTTGAATGAAGGGTCTTGGAATAAGTTAATACATATGTATATTCTGTGTACAGATATAAACTTAGAGGGAAGAAGTATGTTACAGTTTAACATGAGATGCTGCCATCAGCCCTCTTCGTCTTTTTTTTTTTTTTTTAATTTTTTCCTTTATTTATTTATTTTTTTTTCAGTGGGTTTTGTCATACATTGATGTGAATCAGCCATAGATTTACACGTATTCCCCATCCTGATCCCCCCTCCCACCTCCCTCTCCACCCGATTCCTCTGGGTCTTCCCAGTGCACCAGGCCCGAGCACTTGTCTCATGCATCCCACCTGGGCTGGGGATCTGTTTCACCATAGATAATATACATGCTGTTCTTTCGACAACATCCCACCCTCACCTTTCTCCCACAGAGTTCAAAAAGTCTGTTCTGTATTTCTGTGTCTCTTTTTCTGTTTTGCATATAGGGTTGTCATTACATCTTTCTAAATTCCATATATATGTGTTAGTATGCTGTAATGGTCTTTATCTTTCTGGCTTACTTCACTCTGTATAATGGGCTCCAGTTTCATCCATCTCATTAGAACTGATTCAAATGAATTCTTTTTAACGGCTGAGTAATATTCCATGGTGTATATGTACCACAGCTTCCTTATCCATTCATCTGCTGATGGGCATCTAGGTTGCTTCCATGTCCTGGCTATTATAAACAGTGCTGCGATGAACATTGGGGTGCACGTGTCTCTTTCAGATCTGGTTTCCTCAGTGTGTATGCCCAGAAGTGGGATTGCTGGGTCATATGGCAGTTCTATTTCCAGTTTTTTAAGAAATCTCCACACTGTTCTCCATAGCGGCTGTACTAGTTTGCATTCCCACCAACAGTGTAAGAGGGTTCCCTTTTCTCCACACCCTCTCCAGCATTTATTGCTTGTAGACTTTTGGATAGCAGCCATCCTGACTGGCGTGTAATGGTACCTCATTGTGGTTTTGATTTGCATTTCTCTGATAATGAGTGATGTTGAGCATCTTTTCATGTGTTTGTCAGCCATCTGTATGTCTTCTTTGGAGAAATGTCTGTTTAGTTCTTTGGCCCATTTTTTGATTGGGTCATTTATTTTTCTGGAATTGAGCTTCAAGAGTTGCTTGTATATTTTTGAGATTAATCCTTTGTCTGTTTCTTCATTTGCTATTATTTTCTCCCAATCTGAGCAGCCCTCTTCTTATGTGTGAATATTTTAATGGCACTTAAAATCAGAATCAGCTCCACCCATTTTGACTATTTCACCTTGCGGAGGCTAGTTTCCTCAGATTGCTTGTGCTGGTGTGTAGCATTTCAACTGACTCCTTTCCTAACTTTTGTTATGGAATCAGAATAGGAAAAATGAGAATGGAAAAATTGTCTGATAGCCATAGAAGCACTTATGCCTTGTTTAGGTAGTTAAATTTCTTTTTGTTAGTAACATTATTATTCTCTTGGTTTGCTGGGCTTGAAATCTGAGTCATCTTTGAATTCTGCCCCCTTTGATATTTTTAGTAAACAAGCCTTATCTGCTTTTCTATTTTCATGTCTCCTCTATTCGTTGAACTTTCTGTTACCAATCTTAGCTTCCTAGGCCAAGACCCCGTAATTTCATGCTTGTGTTTGAAATGTCCCTTTACTGCTTCTTATCTATACTGTGTCACCCACTTGAAAATTTGCTGGAAAATTTTCTTCAGTATATCCCTTTAATCAAGCCTCTTTTCTGTTATGAGCTTTGTATGACTCTTCCCTGGCTTGCAGGAAAAAAAAAAATACAAAGTCCTCTCGCTTACATTTGAAACAGTCCTTTATCTGATACTTTAGGCCTCCAGTTTCAGCTCTTGCTATTTCCCAATAAAATCCTTCAGTTAATTATGGTATACACCCATTATATTCTGAGCATAGTAGAGAACTATCTCCATAGTATTTATCTTAAAAAACAAAACTTTATATGAAAATTTCTAGTTCACAAAGTTAAAAAAATAAGAGTATAAAGAATTATCTAGATATCCTTAGATTCACTCTCTGGTTTTATTATTTGCATTCATGTGGGCTCTTACTCTTTCCTCTCTTTTTTTTTGAATTATTTGAGGGTTATGTTACATAGACTGTGCTTCTTTCCTTTAATACTTCTGCTTATTTCCTACGAATAGGGTCATTCTCTCATATAACCATTGTATGGTTATCAGCTTCATAAATGGATGTTAATATAGACCTGTTGTCCATCTTCCAGTTTTGTCAGTTGACCTAATAAAATCTCTCCCAGCAGTTTCCCTTGCTTCTTGTAACAGAAGCGAGTCTAAGCTCAGCTCAGGTACTACATGTAGTTACTATTTTTCTTTAGCCTCCTTTTTCCTGGAATATTTCCCCAGCCTCTTCTTTGTCTGGTATGACATTGACATTTTTGAAGACTGCAACCCTTCCCCTCCCTTATGTTCTTCATTTTCTGTTTGAAACAGGATTAGAATGAGGTTATGTGTTCTTGGCAAGGATACTGCATAGGTGATGTGATACATCGAGAAAGATGTACACCTTCTGGAGGCACAGGATGTCTTCCGTCCCTCATTGGGATGTTAATTGTGATCACTTGGCCAGTGTGTTGCCTGCTTTCTCTGCTGTTAGAGTTTCTCCCCCTTCTTTAAGCAGTGATGGGGGAGACAATGCCAATACTATGATTCTCATCACAGTTTGCCCTAGATTTAGCATTCATTGATGATTCTTGTCTGATCTAATTTTTTACTATCATGCTTCCAAAATGGTCATTTTCTCATTCCATTCCCAGTGGAGCTTTTTCATCATGCTCCTGTGTCCTTGTGGGAAATAGTTTTAGAGACCAAGATCCTTGGTAGGTGTCCTTGTTGCTCCTAGATTGTCTTCTCTTCTTGACCCCTTCAGTGGACACAGCTAGGAAGTCAATGCATGTTTAGACATGTACATACATAAACATACTTGTTCATGTACACATGTACGTAGCAACATGCATCTACGTAGTTTATAAATCATGTGTTTATGTCAGTATGTCCAGTTTCGCTCCACATCTGCAGGGTTTTTTCTTTGCACCTCTTACTTTATATTTTTATATCCATTTTTATACCACTAGAGCCTTGGTTCCCAACATAGTACATTTACTTATTTGGTCTATCCTATAATATATCTAAAATCATTTCAGATTTGCTTTGCCCACTTAATTATAGTAAACAAAGTGAGTGGGGAATTTGTATATAGTTTTGCCCAGGACTGAGAGGAAATCCTATATTCATTTTTTTGACTTACATGTTTGTATTTAAAATTTTTTTATTTTTAAATTTTTATTGGAGGTTAGTTGATTTACAGTGTAAATCACTGTAAATCTGTAAATCACTGTAAATTTCAGGTGTAAAATACTATATTTTTAAAATACTTGAATTAGTCCTCCCTCCTTCTACCTTCCCTTCCCTCCCCATTTTTGTTTCCCACCCTTACTTGCTGCATGATGTAATTGTGATATTTGTTTGAAATGAAATAAGGTTTATTTATTTGTGTGCTTGAGTTTCAGTTTGTTTTAAAATGCTCCTCATTCTGATTCTGGTTTTATGTTGATTATGTAGAATATGAATACGTTTTCAAAGGTCAAAATTACACAAAAGATAGACATTCCCTTCTGTATCTTTTCCACCCTCATTTTCCCCATTTCTCAGAGGAAGCCACCTTCAGTGTTTTCTAGAGTGTTCTCCTGTATTTTCTTTTTGTAATGACAAGCAGATATATGTATTTTTTTTTTTTTCCTTCCTCAATTGCTCACCAGTAACAGAATCTACTTGCAGTGCAGGAGATGCAGGTTCAATCACTGGGTTGGAAAGATCCCCTGGAGGAGGAAATGGCAACCCACTCGTGTTCTTGCCTGAAAAATCTCATGGATAGAGGAGCCTGGCAGGCTGTAGTCGAAAGAGTGGCAATGAGTTGGACACAACTGAGCAGCAGCAGCAGCAGCATAGTTTTCATTATGTGCATATACCGTAGGTTATTCAGTCAGGTTCCTACGTATGGGTATTACCTAGGTTGTTTCCAGTATTTTGCAGTTAAAATGATGCTGCAATGAATAACCTTGTAAAAATATATTTTCATATTCTTGGGGGGGATATTTCCTTCAGGATAAATTCTTAGAAGTAAGATTACTAGGTTGGAGGGTAAATGTATATGTAGTTTTTGCTAGATGTTGTCTAATTACACTCCATAAGCATTATGCCATAAGCATATGAATTCACACCAGCAATGTGTGAGAGAGCCTATTTCCCCACTCTCATATTGTATAAGTTCTACTTAGTGTTTTTTTAGCTGCATCCACATTATTGAGTATATCAGTAGTTTATTTTTATTGCTGAGTAGTATTCCATTGGGCTTCCTATTTTTGGCTTCTATGAATAAAGCTTCTAGGAATATTTAAGTGCAAGTTTTTGTTTGGATTTTTTTCCCTCTTGAGTAAATACCCAGGAGTGTAATTGTCTTATGTTAAGTGTGTGCTTATCTTTATAAGAAATTGAAACTGTTTTCTAAAGTGGCTGTACCATTTTATATTCCACTTGCAGTTTATGAGAGTTCAAGTTCCACTTATATCTCTTTATGAAACGTCTGTTCAAATTTTGTGCATTTCTTAAATTGGGTGGTTTGTTTTCTTATTGTATGACTTAAATTTTCCTGGGTACAAATTCTTTTCTGATATATTTTGAGAGTATTTTCTTCTGGTCTTTGGTCTCCCTTTTCATATTCTTGATTTTTTTTTTTTGAGAATATAGGCATTTTGAATAAAATAAATTTTTGTTTTGGCTTATGAGTAATCGTTTTTTAGTGTGTGAAGAGATCTCTGCCTATTAATGAGTTTATGAAGATTTTTCTCCTTTGTTGTAGAAGTTATGTAATTTTATCTTTATATTTAGGTGTGTGATCCATTTTGATTTAATATTTGCGTGTGGTGTGAAGAAAGGATTGAGGATACGTTTTAAAAAACATTGACATTCTGTTCCATGGCTATTTGTTGAAGACTCTTTTTTCCATTGTGTTGCTTTTTAATTGTGTGTGTGTGTGTGTGTGTGTACACATGTGTGCTCAGTTGTGTCTGACTCTTTGTTACTTCATGGACTGAAGCCTGCCAGGCTCTTCTGTCCAAGGAATTTTCTAGGCAAGGATAATGAGTAGGTTGCCATTTTCTCCTGCAGCAGAACTTCCCGAACCAGGCATTGAACCTGTGTCTTCTGCACTGGCAGGCGGATTCTTTACCAGTGAGCCACCTGGGAAGCCATTTATATATGTAGTCGGAATCTGTTTCTGGTCTTTATTCTGTTCCATTGATTCATCAATCCTTAGGCCCATCAATCCAGTGCAGCTTTATAGTGAAGCTTGAAAGTAGGTGGTGTGAGTGTTTCAACTTTTTCTTCTTTGTCATGATTTCTCTGGGTAATCTAAATCTTTTAGAATTTTGGTACAAATCTCAGGATATGTTTGTTAGTCCCTGCAATCTTGTCAGTCTCTCTGAGAAACTGCCCTGTAGTATCTATCCAGCTTGACCATTCTGAATTCTCGCTATTATCTTGTCCATTCTGCAAGATTGCTGGGCTCTGTTGGAGTTCTCCTCCCTCTGTTGTGATCTGGGAAAATTGCCTCCTAGAAGGAAGCCTGGCTGAAGGCAGGGCTCACGTTCTCATGTTGTTCCTTCTCCCCTCATGCCCAGTTGTTTTCCTGATCTCAGGGGCCACAATTTCTCACTGCTTGTTCTCTGATATTTGAATATAGTTTGTTCAGTTTGTGTTGGGATGAGTCTCATTATTCTCTCTTGACCTAAATTGGAAGCCCACAGTTGATTCTTGAGTTAATTTAAAAAAAAAAAAAAAAAAAAGGGCTTTTCTCATGCTGTGCCAAAAGGAGCAGAAAGATATGTTTAACCATAGAAACTTCTTTGATTGTTATTTTATTTACTTTTGGGGCTGTGCTGTGCAGCATGCAGGGTCTTAGCTCTCTCACCAGGAATTGAACCCAGGTCTCCTGCCATGGAAATGTGGTGTCTTAACTACTGGACTGCCAGGGAACCTCCCTGAGGGTATTTTATTGAACAGCTTCTGAGACCAGAGGATTTATTTCTCTCTGGAAGTTTTCCTAAGGAATATAGGCTTGCATTTCTAAAGTCTCTTTTATTCTTGTATCTTGAGACTAGGAAACCAGTCTCAACAAAGTCTACTAGATTTCATTTGCAGGACCTATAAATATGAATGAATTGTCTCTCCTCCCAGTTCATCAGATTTACTGAGTCTCTGGCTTACTTTTGATGCTGGTCCCTATAAGCAAAGAATAGGTACCAGGCCTATAGGTATTGACTTATAAACTGAAGTCATTATTTGTTAATGATGGGCTTGTCATGCCTCACTAAATGAGAATTATTCTCAGTTATGACATTCAAGATGCAGACTTGATTATCCAATTATCCTGATAAATGGGTTGACAGATTTTTATCAAACCTATGCAATTAATATTATTGACATGAAAAGTAGAGAGACTCAGTTTTTATGTTTCTATTTTTTCCCCTGCAATTTGAGGACATCGAATCAGGTGCCACATAGAATGCTTTTAGAGTACATAAGTGTAATTTATTAAATTGAGGGCTAGATATAGAAGAGAAAAAAAAAAGGGCTTCTTTATAGAACCCATCGGAAAACATAATACTAAACAAAAATATTTTAAAACAAATAATTGCAGTTAAAATCTTCACTAGTTCATTCAGTCCTGTGTAAATCTGTTTTGCTGAATCTTTTTTTTTTTTTTTGCAGTCTGCTTTGAAGACATCATCCACTTAGGTGTATAAAGGGGCCTAGAAATTTTGACTTAGTTCTCCCTCCAGTACAGTTGTGAACTTGTGTAAGTTACCTTAGGTCAGTAATCTGTCACCCAGAATTTATTTCATAAAATATCTAGATTTGTTATCTTTTATTTATAAAAATATTAAGATATGTAATCTTTTCCATGAGAATCTTAGACTTCAAGGCAAACAGCAGAGGAAAGCCGAGCCACCGATTTGGCAGTTAGACATTTTGGATGTCCTTCATTCATCATTATGGACAGGAGTTTTCATCTGATGTTCTTAATTGTTGGCCTGAAGGAGTACTTTTAGTTCCTGAAGTATTTGAGACTAATTGTCACAGATTTTACTTATGTGAAAATGTTTATTTCACATTCATTTTTGAAGGATTCCCTGTATATAAAATTCGATGTCAGTTACTCAGCACTTGAAAGATCTTGTTCTGTTGTCTGATTGTTTCTAAAAAGGTAATTTTTATCTTTGTTTCTCTGTATATATGGTCTTATGGTCTTTTTTTTCTTGTGACTACTTTCAAGATTTTCTCTTGATGTTTGAATTTAAATACTTGGACTATGATATACTTAGGTTTGGTTTTCTTTGTATTTATTCTTCTTGGAATTAACTGAACTTCAGTGTGTAGACGGTGTTTTCATCAAGTTTGGGGAAGTTTTGGCCATTATTTCTTGAAGTTTTTGTTTTTGCTTCTGTCTCACTTCTGGGGCTCCAGTTAACATGTTTGATAGACCATTTGCTATTTCTCACTTGTCCTTTCCGTTTGTCTTCAATTTGTTTTCCTTCCATTCTTCAAGTTTTGATAACACTTTAAGTTCAGTTACTTTATTTCTTCTCCAGTCTGAATGATACTCAATAAGAAAGTACTTTTCTGTTTCAGCCTTGTTCTTACAACCCAGCGTTGTAAAGGGCTTAAGCCAATGGATTTATCAAAGTTGTATAACTAGTTTGTAATGTAACTGAAGTTACAACTTACATCTTGATTCTTTGCAAACTTTAGACCTTTCCTTTCTGTAGTTTGTGAACTTTATGTTGTAATAAGTTGCAGTCATTTTAAATATTCATGCTGAGGAGGTAGAGGATACTTCTTAAACATTATACAGTTGCAGAAAATTGAAGGTAAGTTCTTATTTGTGGCTTAAGAATGATTTTTAATAGAAAAATGTAAGTATCACTGAAGTCAGTAATACTTTAGAAACTTACAGATGACATTACTCCAGCAATGAAAGTAAGCCTTTGGTTATTTAACAGAAAAATTCAACTTTAACTATAGAAATTCTAACATCATGACTTTCTGGAGTTTAGGCTGTGATATTATTCATGGTCTTGGAAATAAACTCTTTGAATACAACCTCAGTTAATGGATGTATTTCATGTAGATTTCTGAAACTGATTTTTATGTCATCTTTGTTAAAATTAAAACACTGTATAGTTGGATAGAGGAATGAAAATACTGCCAAGGCCAGGATAGTTATCACATGCTTTCATATCATATTTTATTAATAATATTGTAGTTTCTAAAGTTCTAGCAGAAGTCCTGAGAATCTTGATATTTAGAAAAGGTATTGCATATGAATGATGTTCTAAGTTGTAAGAACTGTATTTGTTTCTGTCCTTCAATTTAGTTTGATATTGAATTACTAGAGTTTAAAGATAACAGTTTTAATTATAAACTGCTTTTTATGCTTTATAATTAAAATGAATTAAACTCATGGAAATCTGTAAAGCAACTGTTATTTAAAAACCAAACAGTTTAAGTGAACTGCTCCTCCCCTACTCAGTGTAAATGAATGATGATTAGATTAGGAGGTGAAACTGTCAGTAAGATGAAGATATTTAAAATTGTTTTTTAAAGTGACGTGCGTAGGGATGGGTTGAGAATCCATGGTACTTGGTGATGACCAGCCTGGTAAAGGCCATACTTCTTCACTGTTTTCTTTTTGTAAAAAGACTGGTAGGAAATTCTAGTGAACGTGGCTGGAAAATAGTAACTTCTCATTGAGGACTTCAGATGGGCCAGTTCTATTGAAAGCCTGTTGTTGGAACAGCTATAAATGGTGCAGTTAAACTCAGAGATTCCATGAAAAAAGGAGTAGAGTATTTGATGTCATAAGTTTTAAGGTTTCCGGGGATTTTTAAGGGGAGGAATGGAAATATTTAAGGGTTTGGGCTCTGATATTGGAAAGACGTGGGTTTAATTTCTAGCTCCATCACTTACTAGATATTTGACCTTGAGTGAGTTATTTTACTTCCCTGTTTTCTTATTAAAAGGAATAAAGTTGAATTCTATACTTTCATCTGTTCTTTGTATCAGAGGACTGCAGTGGAGATTGAGTAGTAGATGAAATACACTCAACACAGGATCTAGCTCAAATGTTAGATTAAGTATTTTTCCACATAATTTTTAAAATTTAACATTAAAATTATGCAGTATTTTATATGAGCAAGAGTATATATTATTTGTGAGTTATAAAGCATACTTTGATGAACACCTGTAAACCTACTACTTAAATTTAAGAGCGGGAAGGTTGTTAGGTATATCCATTCCCTCTGTGTTTCTCCATGAACTCATCTTGCCTGGATCCCAGAAGTAACAGTTTCCTTTAGTTGCAGTTGCTTTCAAAAAAGTTTGAAAAGCCACACATGTATGTGTTCCTGAACAATGTTCAGTTTTGTCTTTCAGCTTTACAAAAATATAAGGAATGTAGTATACTTGCTTTTTTAACTTTTGATTGCTTTTAAGATTCCACCATGTTGTATATGATTTATTTATTTTTTCTGCTACTATATTGTAGTCTTTTGTATGGCTTTATTAGAATCTTTTACATTTGGGATTGAACATTAGTTTTCTCTAGTTCTTGATGCATGAATGATATTTCAATGAACATTTTAATATATGTCACTTGCTGCAGAGAGACTTGTTATTACTCTAAAGTTTTAAAAGATAAACTTGATTTTTAACTGCTGATATAATAAATTTACTTTTAATGGGGAATTTCTTGAGAAAAAAGTAAATTTTCTTATTGAAATAGCCCTGTTTCATTAGCTAATTTATTTTATACAAGTCATGTATTATTTATCACAGGATTAGCAGTATGTACTGCAATGTTTTTAAACAACTTTATTAAAGTATAATTTGCAGACAATAAAATTCACCAACCTTACATTTACAGTTTGAGTTTTGGCAAGTGTAACCATTATCTCACTTAGGACAGAAGACACTCCCACCACTCCCTAAAGTTCCCTTGTGCCCCTCTACAGTTTGTCCTCTCTGCTGGTAACTGGGCTGTTTTAAGTCACTGCAGTTTTCCTTTTCTTGAATTTCATATAAATGGTAATCCCCTTATGTGTGTATTATTTTGTAATTGTTCCACCTTTCCTGAATATTCTATCCTTTTTCGTCTTTGTATTTTCATTTTGGAAGAGAGGAAAAGGGAGTGAGGGAGAGAAAGAAAAAGTATGTGTGTGTATTCAGGCTCACTGGTGCCACTCCTCTCACCAAGCAGCTCTGTCCATGGACAGCATTCTTCATTTTTGTTAGTGATTTATTTTTTAATTTATTTTATTTATTTATTAGTGATTTTGATTTTAATACTCTCATGTGCTTCCGTCTCTCTCCTTACATTCTCCATCTGTTCCTGTATGTTGTCCACTTTTGCCATTCGAGCCCTTAGCATATTAAGGGCTTAGCATATTCATACTTAAAATTGCACAAGTGATTCCACTTAAAAAAATTTTAAAGACCCTGCCTCTTTCCTGTTTACTAGCAGTCTTTGGAGGATTCTTATATAGGTGGCCACATTAAAAACTTGTACTAAATGTTCACAGTAACAGTGTTCATGTTAGCGGAAAAGTGGAAACAGCCTAATGTCCATCAACTGATGATTGGATAAATATATATCTATGTAATGAAGTACTGTTACATGTTACAACATGGATAGGCCTTTAGGTTGAGCCAGTCACACAGTATGAACTGTCCAGAATAGGTGAATCCATAGAGACTGAAAGTAGGTTAGTGGTTGCCTAGGGTGAGGGTGTGAGAGAAGTTGGGTGGGGTGGGGGGGATGGAAGCATGAGGGGAGTGACAGCTAAGGGGTTTCTTTGTGCAGTAATGAAAATGTTCTGGAATTGACAGTGGTGACAGTTTGTGTATTTTAAGCATGTGGTATATGAATTTTATCTTTTTAAAATTCTTGCTGTTGGTATTTTTTATTTTTAGTTGGAAGATAGTTGCTTAACAATGGTAAATCATATCTTAATGAAGCTGTTAGAGAATATAGCTGATGTATTTAGGAATACTAAGAGTTCTATGATGCCAAAAAGGAATTTTATGGGAAAATATGGGTACTTTTCTAATGGCACTGACTTCAGAAGGTGTGCTGTCTACCTCAAACTTTTCTGAGATTCAAAAATAACGTGTTAATTAAACTCACCTCAATTTTTAAAAAACCTTAGTCTTTTGTTAGAGTAGTTGGCCTGAAATTACAGGGTTAATGTTAATTCCAGCCCCATATCTTCATTTGTCAAGAAAGTTTATGTCAAAAAGACTTTATTCAAAAAAGAATTCAAAATTATACCCAAATCCATCTACACTTTTCTATATGTCTGCTAAATGTTTGTAAGTTACTTGTGGATATTTTGCAGTTATACATCGAGAAATCAATTTTTTGCTCTCAAGCTTATAAGGCCAGTTAGAAGATACTAAGAAAGCCATAATTTGGTGGATCTGCTCTCTTGGGCTGATGAAGTGCTATGGTTTTAAGTGGAAAAGCGAAAGTTATTTTACTGGAGATAATCTGATTACACTAGAGCCCTCACTCCTTTTTTATTTAGGTTTTAAGCTTTTAAAAGATTCTTTCTGTGCAATGATGACTGATGACTAGTGATGTATTTTAAATGTGGAGGTCACTAGTTTTATGATATATAGGAGAATATCAGTGTATTTATAATTTTGAAAGCTTAGTTTGAATTTAATGTTGGTGAAAGATCAATTTACTTTTCAAAGATAGTATTTTTTTGTAGCATAGGTCGCATACTACACAGAAAAACTTCAAAAAGAAAATTCCTATTAATAGTTTTGTTCTATTATTAAAGTGAAAAACTGCTTAAACTGGTTTACTTTTAAGGATGAAGCTTTCTGAATATGTAGAGAAAACTCTTAAAGTTATAATACCCATCTTTGGCACAAATAACAAACTGCTCTACTAGTGTAATCACTATTTTTCTGTTCTTGGTAAAAGTGGATGGAGGTAAGGTTGTAGTAATTGTTCACAGTCAGGGTTTGTTAAAGGGACAGTTTTATTAGACTTGGAAAATATAGACATAAAGTCATCAGGTTGGTAATAATATAGATCTTGTAGTATTTAATTTTGTAGCTTAATTAAGAATATAATTGGCCTTAAATATCAGCTCAATGATCCAGAAATACAAATAATCTGGTTTATATCACAGTTATCAGTGGCCCTGTCTCTCATGTGCCAAACTCTTAGAGTAGTTACTTTTTTATTACTCTGTTTTCAAAAGAATATGTTTGGAATCTGTAATTTTTAACATGTAAAGCCTGCATTATTTTGAAGTTGATATTGAAAACCTATAAACTTCTGAGCTTGAGTAGTATTTTCTGTGTATAACCATTACATGCAGCTGGTGTGTTCAAAATTGCCTTTTCTGGTACTCTGCTTTGTGAAAAATAGTATGTATTGGACATGAGTGTATGACAGCTGACATTTATCAAGGATAACAGGAGCTCATTTTCACATTTTAAATACTTTGAAAGCTTTGCATGTGCACACATGCTCAACATATGTTCCTAAGATTTAAATATGTTTTCCATCATGTATCAATCTTTAATGAACTTCACATATTAAGCTCATACTGTATGAGTCCACAGTCAACCTAAAGATCAGAAGTATAGGGCATTTAATTCACCTCCATAAAATTTTGTCTTTCATAGTTGAAAAATCATTCCAAGTAAAAATGAACCTAATGTTTTCCAGGTAGCACTCCTGTTACATAATGTGTGATTTGTCATTACTTTCATTCCCCTACTATAAAATTTGCCCCTCATGTAGAAAATGGCCTTACAGAAACTTTATTTTTGCTACATTGACTGCTAGCATATTGTTCTTGGTTTAAAAAGATTTTTATAGAGCTAGTTGTTTTATTGGAGGGTGACCATAAATAGAATTGGAATTGGATGATTCTTAATCTAGTTCTTAGCCTTTTAAAGTTTTCTTTAAAATGAGATTGTGATAATAATTTATAAAGAACTTTAGAACTGCAGAGTCCATAATGTGTTGGCAAGCTTGTTAATTAAAATAACACCTTTATGGTTGATGCAGTTTTCAGATACTGCAACCCTTGGATATGTTGACATGCAGATCACATTGACTTTCTGCAAGGTAACAGGAGACATGCTTTGACTTCAGAAGATAAATTGGCCATGCACAGCTGTAATCCTACTGTCTCTTCATTTCTAGACTTGATTTAGTAGTATAAGGTCTTTGATTTCTAAACCCTGGGAAATAAGTTGAAATATACTTTTTGTGTGTTATTAGAATTTATATTTTGGCTTTTGATAAGCCTGTTATGTGGTGTAAAGGTACCATGTAAATTGTAGGCATTTTATTGCTAAAGTAACTCCCAATTCCATTTGAAATATAAGAAGCCCGAGTTTTGTCCCTTTCTGTTTTTCTTTCAACAATTGAAAAAGAAGCCATTTTATTAAGAATGATGAGTAATGAATGGGATTTTAAATTTAGGCTAGTTAAATTGCCAGTGTCTATATTTTAAAAAAATTGTAGTGGAATTAGTTATGAATTTTAACATGATTTTTCAAAGAAGAAATTGTCCTTAAATTGCGACCCAAGTGTCCTTTTTAATGCAAGATACTGTTTCAACAAATTATTTTGACAGGAAAATGTACAGTATCAGAGAAGTTTAAGGAAAATATTTGAATTGTTTACATAAGAACGGTTTAAGACCACTACCAAAACTATATTTGTAGATCTGAGCATCTTTGAGAATTTAGTGCTTCTCAAATGACATCTCTAATCTCCTGTTAGGTCCCAAGGTTTAGATTTGCTTAATTCATGGCAAATAGACGGGGAAACAGTGGAAACAGTGGCTGACTTTATTTTTCTGCACTCCAAAATCATTGTAGATGGTGATTGCAGCATGAAATTAAAAGATACTGACTCCTTGGAAGGAAAGTTGTGACCAACCTTGACAGCATATTAAAAAGCAGAGACATTACTTTGTCAACAAAGGTCCATCTAGTCAAGGCTTTGGTTTTTCCAGTAGTCATGTATGGATGTGAGTGTTGGATTATAAAGAAAACTGAGCGCCGAAGAATTGATGCTTTTGAACTGTGGTGTTGGAGAAGACTCTTGAGAGTCCCTTGGACTGCAAGGAGATCCAACCAGTCCATCCTAAAGGAGATCAGTCCTGGGTGTTCATTGGAAGGAGTGATGTTGAAGCTGAAACTCCAATACATTGGCCACCTGATGCAGAGAGCTAACTCATTTGAAAAGACCCTGATGCTGGGAAAGATTGAGGGCGGGAGGAGAAGAGGACAACAGAGGATGGGATGGTTGGATGGCATCACCGACTCGATGGACATGGGTTTGGGTGAACTCTGGGAGTTGGTGATGGACAGGGGGGCCTGGTGTGCTGTGGTTCATGGGGTCGCAAAGTCGGACACTACTGAGTGAATGAACTGAACTGATTCTGCTAATATTGGAGTTGGAAAACACAAATACATTGTTTCCTGCATTTATTTGAGTTGTAGAGGTAGTTATTTTATAATTATTCTCTCTTTCAAATAACTTTGATTCTGTCTGTAAATCATAAGATTCTTGTGGGAGCCATCTTTCAGGCCTACCATTTGCTCACCACTAAGCTTTTTGTTTGTTTGTTTTGGATGTGTGATTTTTTAAAAACTTCTTTCAGCAACCTTGTAAAGGTGATGGTATATCCACTCTCAAGAAAAGAACATTAAGATGCAGAGATTTAAATTTGTCAAATACCGTATTGGGGCTTAGATCAAATCTGTGTTCTTTCCGTTTTTTACTTCACTGTGCTGCCTGCTGGTTGGATTCATCAGTCCCCGCTCCCCACTGCACCCCGCCCCAGTTCAGTGATTATGTGTGTGGTGTCTGGCCTAAGAATTGATCCTAATCTATTGAGTTTTGTTTCAAATGTGGGCTTAAGCATCCCGTTCTAACCACATCTATTCAGAGTTCTGATATTTGGTGCTCAGATAATGGGCAGTACCATCTTTTTTATACTTAATAATTTATTAAGTTTTGTATTTTATTCTTTTTAGAACATTGTTGCTCTATATGTATTTTCATGGCTGTTGATTATCTTATTAAGGATTGTAATCATTTAAACTTACTTGAAGATTTTATTGGGTGGTTAATTCATCTTTTGGGATCAGTGCAATTTCTTGGCCATCTTTCTTAGGTCAATTTTTAAATCCACTTGGTAAGTTTAGATTATAATTTGTATCTTGAGTGGGAAGTTTTTCTTTTTTTTGGTGCACTTCGTGTGTCCCCCTTTCACTGTCCCTGGCACTCATAGCTTATTTGTGTTGCATTCAGAAATCATTTCCACCATACCGTTGGCCTATTTTCAAGATTCTATTCTGAGGTATTATTGTAATATCAGAACTATGCATGATGTGGGTTTTGTATGTACATATTTTCTTTGATTTACAATGGGGTTACATCCCAATGAGCCCATTGTAAGTTGAAATGTGCCACTGCCCAGTATCATGAGAGAGCATCCTACTGCTTTTCGCCAGCTGGGAGAAAAATCAAAATTCAGAATTTGACGTAAGATTTGACTGAATGCATATCCCTTTTGCACTGTTGTAAAGTTGGAAAATCGTAAGTTGAACTTTTGTAAGTTGAGGACCAACTATATTACCTCCCCCACTTTTTTTTCTTACATAACTATAGGTAACAGTGTGATATAATCAGCTAGATAGCTATTGATAGAGCTTTTTTTATTTTACCTTTCAGGAATTTTATGTTTAATTTCTACTTATGAGCCTTGCTTTTTGTGTTACCTTGTGCATGACTTAATTTCTTGAGTTTCTTTGCTAGTTCCTAGTGCTAGAGTTTAGTAGGTTCATAGAGTCATCAACTTATTGCTGTATGTTTGTTCTGTGTCTTGGTCCATAGACATATTTGTTAGGTTTATTATGATTGTATCTTTCAAGGTTAAAAAGAATATCTTGTCATTATTATATTAAGAGCAAGGGGGGAGAATGTCGTTGGTTGAAAGCAGATTCCACTACATCATCTCATCAGGAAGTCCTCTGTTCTTTTGATCACACAGCATGGCTTATTTATATAGGCCTGCATATAGTAGATACTGGAGTATTTATTAAATGAGTGTGTAGAGAATCTTGGAGAAGCTGTACTGATATCAAACCCTCAATCCCTACTTTAATCTAGGACAGTGCTTCTCAAAGGTTGGTTTGTGAACCCTTGAGAGTCCCTGAGAACCTTTTGTGGAGTCCACAGTGTTAAAATTGTTTTATAGTAATATATTTTCCATTTTCATCCTGTTAATGCTCTGATGGTACAAGAGCAGTGATGCATAAAACTGCCGGTGTCTTAGTGTGAATCAAGGCAGTGGCACTGCCAGACTACTGGTCGTCAATTACGTTTTTCACGCCTCTGTGCTCAGACTTAAAGGAAAAAAAACAAAGAAAAACTTGATATAAACTCCACTTCTTTATCACTTGGGATTATCTTTGATGAAGGAACAAAATTTGCTCATTTCATTAAATCTTGACAGTTGAGTACTGTATTTTTAACATTCTTTTAGTGAGAATGGAAAATATGCAAAAAACACTTCTGCCTACCAAAGTAGGATGGTTGTCTTGGGGAAGAACACTTGTGTGATTGGCTTTTATTCACAACAGGCCACATTTTTTCATGAAATATCGTTTTTACTTGAAAGAATGACTAACAAACTGTGGTTTTTGGAATTTGGGTATTTGGCAGACAGTTTCTTAAAACTGAGCAAGGTGAACCTATCGCTTTAACGAAAGCATCTGAGAGTATTTGTTGACAGTGGTAAAGTTGGGAGTTTTCAAGTAGAAATTATGTTAATTTTGAATCTGTTACCATGACTGTGACAGCTTCTCAGCCCTCAAAGACTTTATGAATGAGATGGATGGTGATATTAATGTGGAGTTTTTGATATTGTATAATGTATCAGGATTTGAAAATCTGCTTATTCAGTGAACCAGTATTATCCAAATGATAATGTTTGATGTTGCAGAATCATGCATGGGTAAAAGTTTTTTTCAGAGTGTAAGTTAGTATTTTAATGTAACAGTATGAAAGTTCACTGATAGGGTTTCAGATTGCACTTTGCAACTGACCTTTAAGAAAGTACCACTTTCTTAATGCCAGGGATTGCTGGCAACACCAGAAGCTAGGAGAGGGTGGAGCAGATCTCCTTTGGAGCCTTCAGGAAGAGTGTGGCCCAGTCATGCCATGTCAATTTTGGACATTGAGCCTGGAGAACTTCAAGAGAATATCCTGTTGTTTGTGGTAACTCGTTAACAGTAGTCACAGGAGACTTAATACAGTAAGCAAATCTGAGTAAGTTGTATTCAGGGTATGCCTCATGTTATTTTGTTTTGTTGTGTTTTTTGCAATATTTTGTAAGTTTGGAAGTATTTTCAAGTGAAAACTGAAAGTACCATTTGTCATTTTAGCATAATATCAAGGAAAATTATTTATAATGAATTATAAAAGGCTGTTGAAATAGTCTTTCCTTTTACAAGTACGTGTATCTATGTGACTGGATTTTCTTCATATATTTCAATCAATAGGACATATCGCAGCAGGTTGAATGGTATAGTAGATAAGAGGATCCAGCTGTCTTCTGTTGTCTGACATTAAGGTTTGTAAACACGTGAAACAGTGCCACCTCTCATGCGATTGTTTTGTTTCAGGTTATTTTTCATAAAATTGTTAACAGTAATGTATAATGGACTTGTTTTTAAATGTAGTAATACTTCAAGTGTTTCTCAGTATTAATTTCTAATGTAAATATTGATAGACAATAACCCACATAACCAAAGCTTTTTAGAGTTCAAGAAATCCTGATATTAAAAAGGTGGAGAACTTCTGACCTAGTGCATCTGGTTAGAACTGTACCAGCTTTTGACTTAAACTTTGCACCTCGTTGTATCTTTGAATAGCTATGTGACATGGTGTACTATGTCTGGTACTCAGTTGTTCTTGCTTTTAAATTACATGAAAGTCTTAGTTGCTCAGTCGTGTTTGACTTTTTGTGACCCCATGGACCTTAGCCCGCCAGGCTCCTTGAATCCTTGGAATTCTCCAGGCTAGAATACTGGAGTGGGTTGCCATTCCCTTCTTCAGGGGATCTTCCCGACCCAGGGATCAAACCCAGGTCTCCTGCATTGCGGACGGATTCTTTACCATCTGAGCCACCAAGGAAGCCCTTTAAATTACATATCAGCCATTAATTTTCAGTGGAGATGTTTTATAGCCCAAAATACAATTTGTGATTCTACATATACTAGTTTGTTGATTTCCTGGCACTGGGTCATCAGCTTGTTGGAGGCCAAAACGAAACCAAAAGAAACCCCCAAAACAATAGCAGCAAAAAACTTGTCTGTTTTGATCAGCAGTTCATCCCAAGTATATTGGTATAGCAGATGCAGTTTCCTTTGTGTGGCCAACAGTCAGACTCTTTAAGATCCCCTGGAGAAGGGAATGGCTAGCCACTCCAGTATTCTTGCCTGGGGAGTTACAGGGACTGAGGAGCCTGGTGGGCTGCAGCCAATGGGGTCGCAGAGTCGAAAGCACTGAGTGACTAACACTTTCACTTTCACACTTAAAAAAAAAACAAGAAAAACTTTCCCTCCTCCCCAGTTTTATTGAGAAAATTGTTGACATATGTCACTGAATAAGTTTAAGGGGTTCAGCAGGATGGTGTGGTTTATACATATTGTGGCATGATGGCCACTATAGGTTCAGCTACACCCATCATCTCACATAGATACGATAAAAGGAAAGAAGGAAAAAATTTCTTCCCTGTGATGTGAACTTTTTAGGATTTACTGTTAACAACTTCTCTGTATTTCATACAGCAGTGTTAGCATAGTCCTCATGCTGTATGTTATGTCCCTGTTACGTTGTGACCACTCTCAGGATGCTTGCTGAAGTGGGTTTTGGTTTTAACCAGTTTAGTTGTATGAATGGTTTTACAAGGGTTCATAATTAAAATTTTGCCTCAAATGTTCTCTCACGATAAGGAGATGCCCCCCCCTTTATTTATTCCACATGCATAGGCAGGTTTGTGAAGTACACAGAAAGGCTCTTTTAAGTCATGAGTCATAGAACTGACCTTTGAATAGAAAGAAAAAAACCACACTATGTTTCATGTGAGATTATTTGAGTGATGATCTTTTCATCCTGTTGCTCAGTAGTTCATAGAATCGCTTGCTGCAGATTTCTTCCCTTGAACAATCATGATCTAGAGGTACAGCTTTTTAGCTCCACATAGTATAGTAGGTATATTTTGGAGGAGACTAGGAGGCAGTTGAAGTTTGTTTTGGACTTTAGCTTTTTTCAGCCATGCTACCACTACACCACCCTCCAACAGGTAAATGATGTTAGGAATGCGTTCCTACTTTCTTTTTGGACTTTGGTATATATGCTCTCATTCACTGTTTGTATTACTGTCATCCTGAAATCAGTAATGACTTTTGGAGATTTATTTGAAAAGAGAACTTCTGTCATCAGACATATAACTTCTAGGCATATGGAAGCATTATTTTTTAAAAAAGGATTCTTTTGAATTTTAAGGTTTTTTAGTGTAGGGGTGGAATTATAATCACTAAAGAGTAACTATGCTGTGAAGTCAGAAAAAGAAAAAAGGCAATGGAAACAGCTAGGACTGAGCACAGACTAACTGTAGTCTACATGATGACCCATTCAGGAAGTCTTATGAGTCACACTTGCCATGTCGTGTTGCTCAAGTAAGAGGCCATCTGCCCCAGTGTCTTTTCTTTTCGAGAAGGAAATCAGGCTAGGATGTTTTTCCTGTGATACGTTATTCTCTCTTTTTCTACCTTTAGTACCTGTTTTTGGAAAATTAATTCAAAGTGCTTCGTCATCTTATATTTCCCTGTTGTTAATTTTTGAGATGTTAGTCTTATAGGGAAACTCAATGTAGCTTCTCTGTAGTCTCGATATTGGTGGACAGAGCTAACTTCAGGACTGCAGGGGAAAGTGTCTTGGTACTTCAAGCTTTTTTACTCTGCAGGCATTCCCATTTTATCAGCATCTGTCTTGCAGTTGACCCATGGTCACCATTCCCTGTATCATTCGTTACTTGACTAGTGCTGCTTCTACAGCAGCTTTGCTGCTCTCAGTCGTTTGGTTGCCAGGTGACTAATGGCATCATTTCTTTAGTTTTAACATTTCTTTAGAAAATTTTCTTAAAAATTATTTTTGACGGTGCTGTGTCTTTTCCTGCTTGGTGGGCTTTTCTCTAGTTGCCACGAGCAGGGGCTCCTCTTCACCGCGTTGTGCGTGCTTCTCACTGTGGTGGCCTCCCTTGTTAGGAGCGGGCTCGCAGACGTCAGTAGTTGTGGCCTGTGGGCTCAGTATCTGTGGCTCCCGGGCTCTGGAGCACAGAGGCTCAATACGTGTGGCTCCCGGGGTTAGAATATCTTTTCTTCTGCTAGACAGCCTGGAATAGGAGAGAATGAGGAACATGCTGTGATCATCTCTCCTTTATATCTTTATTGCTTATTAATTAAATTTATATCAGATTTTATTTTTGCTCTGTGCACACACTCCTCTAACTCCCCACTGCTTATCTTAATCCAGAGCTTTACCACTTACCTTAAGGAGGTTGAACACTTTCTTCTTCCTTCCTTCCTTTCTTTTCACTTACATTTTCATTATGTGCCAGGGGACAGCCTTAGGTATAAATAATACTTTTGATGTGGAGATATTTATGTCTGTCAAAGAAAAAAAAAAAACGTCAAATCCAGAAATACAAAGAGGTCTTCAAAAAGAACCAGCACTCTTTGCTTTACCTGGTACGTTTGAAGGTACTTGGATAACCTCTTCAGAATCTTCTAAAAGCTTCCTGCTTACTCTTTAATTACACTTATTTATCTTAAGGACATAGACAGCTATGACAGTAGTTTTATTCTGTCTCCATGGTTTTATATTAGCTACTAACTGCCATTCACCACACTATTTCAGTGGGAAAATATTTTGAATTCCAGTCAGCTGTCTGTACACTGAAGATAGCCTGAATAGTTCTGGCTAATTTATTTGTCTGAAGCTTTTTAATTTGTTGTTGTGTGGGATATTTAACTATTTGTTTTTCAAATGAGAACAAAATTGATGTTGCTGAACGTACATCTTTGTTTGGTATGGTGTACCTTGGAGGGTTCACCATTTTGCCCTATTCCGGTTGCTTGCTTTGTATTGCTTTTCATTCTCACAATAAACATAAGAATATGGAAGATGTGATTATTCCCAGTTTTTACAGGCAGTCAGCTTTCTATAGGTGACAAAAGTCTGATTCCAACAAAGCCCTGCTGTCTTTTTATCGTACCACAGTACGTCAGCTGAAGAATTCAAACCCTTGAGTTTTATTTTGATAGATATCTTGAAGCCAGCATATTTTTTTTGGAATGGGAATATCTAAGTGAAAAATGACATGTCAGAAAAAAAGCAGAACTGTTCTCCAAGGTATTTAGCCCCGTCCCCCTAGTCTTCTCTGTATTTTAGGAATATTGTGGTTGGTCAGAAGTATAGCTGATGGGAAGGGAAGAAAGAGGAAAACTGAAGTTGGAAAGAGGAACACAGGGAATGGTGGTATTAGGAGTGAAAAGAGAGAGGGAGTTTGTAATAAGATAGTCTCTGCACGTTTATGTAATGGTTTAGAGCTGATAGTATAGAAAGTGGAGACAAATGTGGATAAGAGTAGAGTGTAGTATTGAAAATGTGATGAAGTATGAAAAATGCATTAGAATAAAGGAGGGGATGGCTTTAAAATTAAATTATTTTATTTATTTATTTTTGGCTGTGCTGGGTCTTCGTCGCTGGCAGGCTTTCTCTAGTTGCAGGGAGTGGGGGCTACCCTTTGTTTTGGTTCTTGGACTTCTCACTGTGGTGGCTTCTCATTGCGGAGCCCAGGCTCTCGGCGGGGGGCTTCAGTAATGGCCGCTTGTGGGCTCTAGAGCACAGACTCAGTAGTTGTGCAGCAGGTGGAATGTTCCCAGACCAGGGATTCAATCCGTGTCTCCTGCATTGGCAGGTGGGTTCTTATCCACGGTGCCACCAGGGCAGTCCCAGGACAGCTTTTTCTAATCGGATAATTGCGAATGGTTTCACCAAAGGTGACAGTCATTTGATCCTAAAGGATGACTAAAAGTGTTTCAGTATTGTAGATAAGAGAGGGATAGAGGGGACATCTAAAAAGAAATAAGTGACTTAAGGGTTAAATACACATAGGAGCTGTTTTCATGAATATCTTTTGTCAGAATCTTTTAGGTCACTTGGGTGGTGGAGGTGGTGGTGAGGAAGAAGTACAACTAGATAGTATGTTGTTTAGGAGTGAAATAATTTATTATTATTAATAATAGATAATAAAATAGCTGAATCAGGTTTATGATGTTCAAGCTTATGTCTCATTCCTGTGAATGTTAAATTGTCGGAGTCTCTAACCTTTAAAGCTACCAAAGCATTACCCAACTCGTTAGTATGCTGTCAGGAGAGGGTAGTTTGATTTCAGTGGAATTGGCTTGCTTAACTCCCTCTGCACAGTGTATATTTGTGAACTTCATCTCTGTTGCTCATGTAGAGGTTGAGAAGTCTCTTGGCAACAAGCTTCCAGTTGCATCTAGCACCTGCCTTGGCTAATTGGTATGCCCAGTTCTGGTACTGGAACCTCTGGGGAGTTTGTGTTTGAGTTCAGCTTCATCAGGCTTAAACCAGAGCATCAGTGTAAAGGGGCTTTGGGGTCAGCTGTTGATTGAGAAGGGGTACAAGCAGTACAGTGCAAGCAGCACAGAGAGAGAAGGGAGAAGGAGACCTTGTGGATGAAATAGCTGTTACTTCATGTTTGGATGTTTCTCAGCTCAACTTACATATTAAAAGTAAGATATTTTATTGCTCTTTGCTATCCCCTTTCCAAATCTGCAGGCATTAATAACTAAAGATAGAGGAAAAGAATTGACCAGGACCTGAGATTTATAGTGTTTTGTGGCAGATGTCCATGCCAAGGTAGTTTATTGTTGATACAGTTCATATGCTTTTCCCCTGTTTTTAAAAAACTGTAGGCTAGTAGGTTTCCTATTGGTTTTGCCTTCATTTTAACACTTAACCAAATTATGTTGTTATAATTGTATGTTTTCCTCTTCTGCTTGCCTGAGAGTTCTAATAGTGGGTGGTGTCATTTATCTCTTATTTTCTGGTCCCAGAATGGTCTGGGCATGCAAATGTTTGAACAGAAATGAAATTAGATTTAAAAAATGGATTGCATTAGGTGATTTATAGTGCATCCTACTAAGCATACCAGGTTCTCAACAACAAAACAAAAGGATATTGCAAGTTAGTTTTTATTTGGACCTGCCAGCCCTTGGCTTTCGGCTCTTATCCTCCATACCAAGATTCAATTAAAACATAAAGGTAGGAGATAGTCACTGGTGAGGAAATGTCCATAGTGGCTCCATGTCTATGGACTTAACCTCCTCCTTTGCTTTTTTGTCCCCTAAACACACACGTTTTATTTCGTTTCCTTTCTTTGCTCAATGGTGCTGGTTCTCTTGGAGCTGCACAGAAGACTGAAATAAAACCTCTAATTTTATATTTTAGAAAATATAATCTTGTAGGATTAAGCCTAACTGGTGATGACTATCTGTATACTATATTTGAGTAAGAGTGTCAATTTGGAACTGACATTTTGGGTAGTGTGTTTATGTACGGATGTCTCATATATCTTTCCCAAGGGTAATTTTTTTCTAATTGGCTTAATCAGCCTCTAGTTTTATATAATGTTTCAAGCAGTTTTCAATAAATAATTCAAATTCACAGTTGTATGAAAATTTTCTTAAGTTACTGAGATTCTCAGGAGACTCCCAGAAATACTCACTAATTGACATATTTAATCGTACCTTGTGTAATATATCAGACAGACAAGCCTGATAAATAAACCAGATTATTGGTGGGATAGTCAAAAGTACTTGTCTCTAGCATTTAATCTTGGGAAACCCAAGAATGAAAATACTTGACAGGTTATTTTGGTTATAGTTGGGGCTTCCCAGGTGGCTCAGATGGTAAAGCGTCTGTCTGTAATGTGGGAGACCCAGGTTCATTCCCTGGGTCGGGAAGATCCCTTGGAGAAAGAAATGACAACCCACTCCAGTACTCTTGCCTGGAAAAGTCAATGGACGGAGGAGTCTGGTAGGCTACAGTCCATGGAGTCAGAAAGAGTCAGACACGACTGAGTGACTTCTCTTTCTTTCTTTTTCTTTCTTTTGGTTATAGTTAATGCTTTTCTGAGCTAAGTTTTTTTCCTTGTCATGTGAGCCACTTACTGTTGGTATCAAGTAGAAATAAGGGTCATGGTTAGTAGAGGGCCATTTATTTGGTGACTGTAGAGTAGTGGTTGATTTTTAGAGGCTCGAGGGAAATAGCAGCATTAGTACCTGCTGAGCTGGAGCACCTCATTGCCTCTAACCCTAATACTGCACGTCTTCAAACCCTCATGTGACAGCTTCTCAGTGTTCTTACTGATGAGCTGAGAAACTTTCCAGTTAACGTGTTAGTAGAGATGGTGTGATTCAACAGTATGATTAGTTAAATATTTTTTTGGAGTGGGGGATGAAATGCCCAAGGAACATCTGATACATATTTTTTTGATTATAAAATTCTAAAAATATTATAATCCCAGCTCTGCCATCTAGTATCTGTGATCTAGATGCTGTTTTATCTATAAAATGGGAGTAATAACATACTTTGGAGAATTGTGAGAAATTATATTAAATATATGATACGCCTAGTACTGTACTGCCACAAAAGTTGTGTTTCCGTCCCCCTTCCTTATTGATTTAGGAAAATGAAATGTTTTACTTGGTCTCTATGCCATTGGAGATGTACTGGGTAACTTACCTCCTTGGGCTTCCCTGGTGGCTCAGCTGACAAAGCATCTGCCTGCAGTGTGGGAGACCTGGGTTCTATCCCGGGTTGGGAAGATCCTCTGGAGAAGGCTACCCACTCCAGTATTCTGGCCTGGAGAATTCCATGGACTGTATAGTCCATGGGGTCGCAAAGAGTCGGACACGACTGAACAACTTCGCCTCAGTTTCACTTTACCTCCTTACTATTTTGGCGTGTCGTGGCTTTTCTTAGGTGCCCTCCCTCCCTGAGTAACTTCTTGCTCACCTAATGGACACTAGCATTGTTGATTGATACCGCTTCCTTTTGGACATGGAGTACTTCCTGTATCTTTGACCATCTGGATAGTTTGTTGTACATAATCAAGATTTTCCCTCCTGTCTTAACTGTGAATAACCAGAAGGAAAGGTAGTTAATGCTGCTAAGCCACATGTCATCATTTTCGTGGCTTTTGAGCTGGCAGATAAAATTCTTTGTTGCTTTTTAAAAAATGTTCATTTTCTACCAGTTTGTTATACTCTGTGTGTCTAAACGTAAACCTGTACCACAGCTTAGTTGTATTCTATAGAAGGGCCTGTAGTATTTATAGAGGAATTTTATCCAGTTGCTGTAAGATTTTTGCTCATTTTAAATCTGATTTATCATGAATTTACTTATGGATTTTCCAGATAATACAGAAATAGGTAACATCATATTTTGAGAACATTGAAACTTATTATAAATTTCTAGTATTCTATATTGAAATAGTTGTATAGAATATTTTGCTTAAATGTCATTTTAAAGTGTTCAGTTCAGTCGCTCAGTCGTGTCCGACTCTTTGCAACCCCATGAACTGCAGAATGCCAGACCTCCCTGTCCATCACCAACTCCTGGAGTTTACCCAAACTCATGTCCATTGAGTGTACACTGTCATATTAATGTATTTAAGTAGTATAGCATAGAACTTTTAAGCAGAAACATTTCATATAAGGAAAATAATTGTAAAAATGACTCAAGGACCTAGACAGTTGAGTTTACATTGAAAGATAGAATTCATTTTGGGCCTTTGGATCTGATTCAATGAAAAGTTTTTTGCTCTAGTCTTTCGTTACTGTAGTGTCAGAGATGTGAAAAGCCTTCTGTGATTAGGTTATATTCTACCTGTAAGTGTGTTTGAGGTGTTACTCCAGTTTAACTGTCAGCTGGGGAACATCTGCATTTCCAACTTCAAAATATATTATGAACCTCACTGTTGGATAAGAGTATAGGTTGTTTGGGAGTGGGGCAGGTATATTTTGTGGTCCTGATTTCTTTTCAACTCAACTGTGTGGATGATAGTCTATCTGTAGGGGATCAGAATTTAAAAGGGGCTCAGTATCAATAGACTGTCCCGATAGTCAGAGGTACTGGGAAACTCTTGTGCTATATTATCTCCCCTTTGAATTTGGATTTTACCAACTCCATATATTCTTCAAACTAGATGGGCTATAATTTAAGATGTAAAAATGTAAGCTGTACAGTTACTGATCTCTGTTTCTTAACTTTTCTGGGGGGGGGGGCAGGAGTTAATCTACTCGTGGGCCTGACACATGTTCCATTCCCGCCTCCCACCCTAATTCTTGACTAGTGACTGAAAATGGTCTAGATTTAGTGTGTATATGCCGTATATGCTGTGAAAAGAATAACTAACAAAACTAGATAATATATCCCCCCAGATAAATATAGTTTGAGTCTGGCTTCACCAGTGAGAAGTAGACAACAGGCCTGGCAAGTAAAACAAATGCTTTTTATAGTTTTTTGTGTTCATAAATAAGATTAATGCCAAATAAATAGGAAACTGTGCACAAAGAGTTTGTTGTAGTCATCTGTTTTTAGGAATTATTGTATTATTAAATATGTGGAAACTTATTTTTTGGGACTGAAATATTTCTGTTTGTTATTTCTCATGTTGAACATTTTCTTTAGTCAAGTGACATTTAAAGATGTATTTATTCTACTTTGATTTTTTTGTTATACAGTATTTTGTCATTCAGACTTGTATATCATGTGGTCTTGTAGGCATTGTACAGTGAAGGTAGTACCAAGGTTTCTCTAAGTAAGAGCTAGGAAAAAACAAATCTGTCAATCCTGTTTCTAAAAAATGGAATTTGAAAATTATTTTATATCTTAAATAGTTATACCTTCATGTTTGAATAAACACCAATACTGTGGTTTTATATTAGAATCGTGCATTGGTATATTTTTGGATAATTAGCTCTGTTACTAGAGATCATGGGACTCTGTGAAAGAGTAAACTCAGTAGCATGTAGACTGCAGGCATATGCACATTCTAGCTTGCTGTTCTGTTACATCAAGAGGAGAGCCACATGTGTATTTGGACATAGTGTTAGTTCTTCAGTCGTGTCTAACTCTTCACGACCCCCATGGACAGGCTCCTCTGTCCATGGAATTCTTCAAGCAAGAGTACTGAAGTGGGTTGCTGTTTGCTTCTCCAGGATATCTTCCTGACCCAGGGATCAAACCCTGGTCTCCCGCATTGCAGGCAAATTCCTTACTGGCTAAGCCACCAGGAAGCCTGTATTTGGATATAGTTAGACATATTTAGGTTTCTCTTATATGTACATTAACATTTTCTTTACATGAATGATATGTGCACCTGTCTAATTTACATGATAATTGTGATTATTGATTTCTTTCATACTCAGATTTTCATGGTTTTGATTCTCTGTTGATATAATTTATTGTCTCTAAAAATTCATTTTGGTGACATCCTATATCAACCAAACAAGTAACAATTTAGAAAGTGTAACCTTTAAACTTTTTTTGGATGCATGAGACAAGTGCTCAGGGCTGGTGCACTGGGAAGACTCAGAGGGATGGGATGGGGAGGGAGTTGGGAGGGGGGATCGGGATGGGGAACACATGTAGACCCATGGCTGATTCATGTCAATGTATGGCAAAAACCACTACAATATTGTAAAATAGTTAGCCTCCAACTAATAAAAATAAATGAAAAAAAAAAGTTTAACCTTTAAACTTTTTTGTAGATCAGAATGGAGGAAAATCTAAAATACAACTGCAGGGGTTGAATGTTCCATTTACTTAGTACTTTCCGAGGCATGCTTATTGGTCACCTGTTATATGCTAGGCACCTTAAGCTGTACTGGAGATCCAGCTTATGTGAAATAGCAAAGTTAAGGAAATAGTACAAAGAATATAGAATAAATTCTGTCTTTCAAGTTAAAGAAATGCTGTTATTCACTAAAGAGTTTGTTAATTTTGAGAATTCAGCTTGTGTTTAACATCAAAGTAAAGAAATAATATCTAGAATTTGGAGTATATTTTTTTAAATTATATTTTTAAAATAAATGCTATTATTCACTGGATGGTTGGCCACACAACTTAAAAATAACCTGTGAATGAAACAAAAATATAAAGGTAATTGTATTGAGACATAGCTAGTTATTCCATTTCTGTTCTTTAAGGAATCACTTTCTTTTTAAATATGAAAATTGGAAATCAAAGCTGCACATGCATTTAACTTTATTTGGAAATAATTTTAAACTTAAAGTTGTAAGTTTAAGTTACAACTTTAACTGGAGCAACGGCTGCACTTTGCTGGAGCAGCCGTGAAGAGAGACCCCATGTCCAAGGTAAGAGAAACCCAAGTAAGACGGTAGGCACTGAGAGAGGGGATCAGAGGGCAGACAGATTGAAGCTACAATCACAGACAACTAGCCAGTCTGATCACACGGACCACAGCCTTGTCTAACTCAGTGAAACTAAGCCATGCCGTGTGGGGCCACCCAAGACGGCCAGGTCATGGTGGAGAGGGCTGACAGAATGTGATCCGCTGGAGAAGGGAATAGCAAACCACGTCAGTATTCTTGCCTTGAGAACCCCATGAACAGTATGAAAAGGCAAAAAGATAGGACACTGAAAGATGAACTCCCCAGGTCAGTAGGTGCCCAATATGCTACTGGAAATCAGTGGAGAAATAACTCGAAAGAATGAAGGGATGAAGCCAAAGCAAAAACAATACCCAGTTGTGAATAGGGCTGGTGATGGAAGCAGGGTTCGATGCTGTAAAGAGCAATATTGCATAGGAACCTGGAGTGTTAGGTCCATGAATCAAGGCAAATTGGAAGTGGTCAAACCAGAGATGACAAGAGTGAACATCGACATTCTAGGAATCAGTGAACTAAGATGGACTGGAATGGGTGAATTTAACTCAGATGACCATTATATCTACTACTGTGGGCAGGAATTCCTTAGAAGAAATGGAGTAGCCATCATAGTCAACAAAAGAGTCCGAAATGCAGTGCTTGGATGCAATCTCAAAAACCACAGAATGATCTCTGTTTGTTTCCAAGGCAAACCATTCAATATCACAGTAATCTAAGTCTGTGCCCCGACCAGTAACACTGAAGAAGCTGAAGTTGAACAGTTCTATGAAGACCTACAAGACCTTCTAGAACTAACACCCCAAAAAGATGTCCTTTTCATTATAGGGGACTGGAATGCAAAAGTAGGAAGTCAAGAAACACCTGGAGTAACAGGCAAATTTGACCTTGGAGTACAGAATGAAGCAGGGCAAAGGCTTATAGAGTTCTGCCAAGACAACGCACTGGTCATAGCAAACACCCTCTTCCAACAAGGCACAAGAGAAGACTCTGCACATGGACGTCACCAGGTGGTCGACACCGAAATCAGATTGATTATATTCTTCGCAGCCAAAGATGGAGAAGCTCTATACAGTCAGCAAAAACAAGACCGGGAGCTGACTGTGGCTCAGATCATGAACTCCTTATTGCCAAATTCAGACTGAAATTGAAGAAAGTGGAGAAAACCACTAGACCATTTAGGTATGACCTAAATCAAATCCCTTATGACTATACAGTGGAAGTGAGAAATAGATTTAAGGGACTAGATCTGATAGACAAAGTGCCTGATGAACTATGGATGGAGGTTCGTGACATTGTACAGGAGACAGGGAGCAAGATCATCCCCAAGAAAAAGAAATGCAACAAAGCAAAATGGCTTCTGAGGAGGCCTTACAAATAGCTGTGAAAAGAAGGGAAGCGAAAAGCAAAGGAGAAAAGGAAAGATATACCCATTTGAATGCAGAGTTCTAAAGAATAGCAAGGAGAAACAAAGCCTTCCTCAGTGATCAGTGCAAAGAAATAGAGGAAAACAATAGAATGGAAAAGACTAGAGATCTCTTCAAGAAAATTAGAGATATCAAGGGAACATTTCATGCAAAGATGGGCACAATAAAGGACAGAAATGGTAGTGACCTATCAGAAGCAGAAGATATTAAAAAGAGGTGGCAAGAATACACAGAAGAACTGTACAAAAAAGATCTTTATGACCCAGATAATCACAATGGTGTGATCACTCACCTAGAGCCAGACATCCTAGAATGTGAAGTCAAGTGGGCCTTAGGAAGCATCACTACGAACAAAGCTAGTGGAGGTGATGGAATTCCGGTTGAGCGATTTCAAATCCTGAAAGATGACGCTATGAAAGTGCTGCACTCAATATGCCAGCAAATTTGGAAAACTCAGCAGTGGCCACAGGACTGGAAAAGGTCAGTTTTCATTCTAATCCCAAAGAAAGGCAATGCCAAAGAATGCTCAAACTACCACACAATTGCACTCATCTCACACGCTAGTAAAGTAATGCTTAAAATTCTCCAAGCCAGGCTTCAGCAATACGTGAACCATGAACTTCCAGATGTTCAAGCTGGTTTTAGAAAAGGCAGAGAAACCAGAGACCAAATTGCCAACATCCTCTGGATCATCGAAAAAGCAAGAGAGTTCCAGAAAAACATCTATTTCTGCTTTATTGACTATGCCAAAGCCTTTGACTGTATAGATCACAATAAACTGGAAAATTCTGAAAGAGAATACCAGACCACTTGACCTGCTTCTTGAGAAACTTGTATGCAGGTCAGGAGGCAACAGTTAGAACTGGACATGGAACAACAGACTGGTTCCAACTCAGGAAAGGGGTCCATCAAGGCTGTATATTGTCATCCTGCTTATTTAACTTATATGCAGAGTACATCATGAAAAACACTGGGCTGGAGGAAGCACAAGCTAGAATCAAGATTGCCGGGAGAAATATCAATAACTTCAGATATGCAGATGACACCACCCTTATGGCAGAAAGTGAGGAAGAACTAAAGAGCCTCTTGATGAAAGTGAAAGAGGGGAGTGAAAAAGTTGACTTAAAGCTCAACATTCAGAAAACTAAGATCATGGCATCTGGTCCCATCATGGCAAATAGATGGGGAAACAGTGCCTGACTTTATTTTTGGAGGCAGCTAAATCATTGCAGATGGTGATTGCAGCCATGAAATTAAAAGATGCTTACTCCTTGGAAGGAAAGTTATGACCAACCTAGACAGCATATTAAAAAGCAGAGACATTCCTTTGCCAACAAAGGTCTGTCTAGTCAAGGCTATGGTTTTTCCAGTGGTCATGTATGGATGTGAGAGTTGGACCATAAAGAAAGCTGAGCGCCGAAGAATTGATGGTTTTGAACTGTGGTGTTGGGAGAAGACTCTTGAGAGTCCCTTGGACTGCAAGGAGATCCAACCAGTCCATCCTAAAGATCAGTCCTGGGTGTTCATTGGAAGGAGTGATGTTGAAGCTGAAACTCCAATACTTTGGCCACCTGATGCGAAGAGCTGACTCATTTCAAAGGACCCT